>NC_067135.1:21174680-21530823 GCF_021347895.1 Acanthochromis polyacanthus
TGAACAATATAATAATAACAACAATGGATTATATTTATATAGCGCTTTTCAGGGCACTCAAAGCGCTTCACAATGGAGCCATTATTTATTCACTCACACATTCTCACTCTGGTGGTGGTAAACTACATTTGTAGCCACAGCTGCCCTACGGCTGACTGACGGAAGCGTGGCTGCCAATCCGCGCCTACGGCCCCTCCGACCACCACCGACATTCACACGCATTCATACACCAGTGTGAGAGCAGCACTGGAGGCAAGGCAAGTGTCTTGCCCAAGGACACAACAGCACATGACTAGGTCAGAGTGGGAATCGAACCGCCGACTCTTCGATCATTGGACGACCTGCTCTACCACCTGAGCCACAGCCCTGTAGCAAGAAACCTGTTTTTTTTTTTTTTTTTTAATTACTAACACTTTATAGGATTGTGTATGAACTATGAGAGCAACGTCAGTCATGCACAGAAATTAGAGTAAAATCACACTGATTCACTGAAGACAACAAAAGAAAATACTTGTGCTCAAAGGATTTAGGTCACAAGGAAGAGGGAAATCCCACTTTAGGTCAGTAATGAGGCAGAGGCAAAATACTGTTGGCTGATGATTGAATGGATTTCTATTGCTGTGATACAACTGATTCGCTGCTGAAAATAACTCGATATGAAAACAGGGAAATGTTTTATTTCAAATTCATCTTTATTAGTGTTCAAATGCTTCTTTGCCACAAGAAAAAGGGGCTCCGGTGATTATAATGTGTTGCTTGGACTTCAGACTGTGTGTAGAACTTTTAAAATGCATAATCCTAAACAGCAAAGTGAGCAAAAACCATGGGACTATAGGCTTAAAGAGCAAATTCAGGTTTTCTTATGAGCAGTGCTGTTCAGAGAGGTGAAAGGGCCTTTTCGACAGCCTCACATGAACAACCCTAGAAGTAGAGCGAAGGGCAGTGTGGAGAAAAGAGGAAATGCATTCGTTCTAACAACAGGGGTTATTTCTCCCTGGGTCTCACCTCCAGCCTACTTGTCAATATTTCACTAATGCAGTAAACCCATTAAAGAAGTCTAGACGACAGGGTGTGTTAGAACTCTGCCCAACCACCTCTAAAATCATTCATTTTGTCTATCTTCCAATGACCCCAAGGGAGTGAGGATGTAAAGCTGCTGGCTCATTCTAAACTTCAACATGCTCCTCCACTGCAGTAAAACCATTTCCCTCCCAGGGCAGACCAACATAAAAAGAGTAATTTATTGCCTTGGAAGAGACACAGAGTGCCTCGAGGCCGTCAACACTGAAGAGATCACTGAAGTGGCACTTTTAACAAATCTATCCGCACCGTGACACTGGCAGGTAAGCAGGTGACCTACGTTCACGTAAATCGCTGTGGGGCCAGTTACAATAATCTGTCATATACAGTCATGGAAAAATTATTAGACCACCCTTCTCTTCAATTTCTTGTTCATTTAAATAACTGGTACCACTAAAGGTACATTACCTGAAGAATACAATGAACACAAAATATTTTGTCCTATTTGACATGCTTAAGCTTAATTGTATTCCCAGGGTACATAAGAGGCCATTTCTTGCCATAAGCAGAACTGCACATGCAAAGGCACTGAGTGGTATCCTGCTTACATTCAAGCCGTAGCACAGCTCAGTAATTGTCAGCTCTCACACAATGCCTAAAACAAAAGAATTATGTGAAGCCACAAAGGCAGCCATTTTGGCACTGCTGGAAATTGGCATGAGTGAGAGACAGGTAGCAAAAAAATTGAAGATCTTCTAGGCAGCCGTTCATTACATCAAGAAGCAAACAAGCCGAACATGGCAGTACCAAATTGCTCGCTGGTTGCGGCAGGAAACACATTTATACCCCATGAGATGACCGCGCACTTATTCGTTCCTGTGTCAGGAATCTACGTCAGAACTCCAGGGACCATAAAAATGAGTGGGCACTGTGGACAAATGTGATCTGTTTGGGCAGGACAGTTGGAAACTGACTTTTTGAAGCTGGTCTGACGTCAGACAGGGCACAGAAGAAGCCCTTCATCAACCGTAGCCAGAAGAAAGCCTGGTTACTCTTTGCTGGGGATCACAAGGACTGGACTGATGATTAGGCTAAGGTTCTCTTCAGTGATGAATCCAATTTTCAGTTGATGCCCACTCTAGCTAAATTACTGGTTAGGAGGAAGCCTGGAGAAGCCTACAAACCAGACTGTCTTGCCCCTACAGTAAAACATGGGGATGGATCAGTGACGATCTGGAGTTGTTTCAGTATGGATGGAACAGTGCAAATGCAACTGTGTGAAGGATGAATGAACCAGGTCATGTACAGGGCTACTCTTAAACAATCTTCTTCCATCAGCTGGGAAATTCTTTCCTGCCTCCAATGACTGGATTTTCCAACAAGACAATGCCCGTTGCCACATTGCAAGGTCAGTTAAATCCTGGATGGAGAACCAGAACATTGGAACCATACCTTGGCCTGCTCAACCACCAGATCTAACTCCAATTGAAAACCTGTGGAAAATCCTCAAATGCAAAATGGAGAACCATAAGCCCAAAAACAAAGCAAATTTGTTTGAATTTGTGCAATGGGAATGTGCTGTTGTGACAGCAGAACAATGTTAGAAGCTGGTGGAGAGCATGCCAAGACACATGGTTCCAGTCATCAAAAATAATGGTTATACAATCAAGTACTAACTCCTGTGTGTATCGTGTGACTAAAACAGACAGAAAGAAAACACAGAATGTCTAAAAGCACTGTTTTTGGCAGACATAGCTATTGTTGTAAGAGCCTCAGTGATTTTGGTTATTATCAAGAAAATCATGGAAAATGGCTAGATATCAGTTAAATTCTTGAGAGCTATATTTGTTATCACTATATCTGTCTAAACAAATGTACCGCTAGTTGTAGCAGGCATTAAAATAAAAAAGAAATTGAAGAAAAAAAGGGTATATATACACATACAAGCACACACATATACAGGGTGTCCCAAAAAATGCATACACCTTTAAGTAGCTGAATACATGGAGGGTATTCAGCTGCTTAAAGGTGTATACATTTAGACCTCACACCACTAGACTTCTTATTATGGGGATACCTACAAGACAAAGTCTACGAAATGAGACCTGCAACAGTCACTGAATTGAGAGCAACCATTGAATGTGAATGCACACAAATACCAAGAAAATTGTTTCATGATGTGTGCTATTCCATCGCTTCGCGTTGTCAGCAGTGTCTGGACCAGAACGGACATCAGTTTGAAAACAGGCAGTGACAAAACAATACAATGATGTTTGTAAATTCTTTTACATGTTGAAAATTAAACTAATTATAATAAACACCTAGTTTACAATTATTTAAGGTGTGTATACATTTTTTGGGACACCCTGTACATACATATACACACACATACACACAAACATATAAATACACATATACATACACACACACACACACAGACAGATAGATAGATATACACTATATTGCGGAAAATATTCGCTCACCTGCCTTGACTCGCATATGAACGTAAGTGACATCCCATTCCTAATCCATAGGGTTCAATATGACGTCGGCAGTGATGCCTGCAGAAATTTTTCATAGGGGTGGCCAGGTGGGGCTGCTTAAAATCTTGGGGTGGGGGAAAACTAAAAAGTCATAATTTCAGGAATTTTATTTTACTAGTACTATTATTACTATCTTTTTATTATACTATAGTATATAGGCGAGCAGAAAACTATCAGAAAGACTTGAGGAAGCACCTATTGATAAACTTGTTGTCTTGATTATGTTATATTTAATGTTATTAATGATCTAATGTGCATCGACTAATAACAGTGCAGTTAACATTTTGAGTTAATTTCCTCCTTTCTTCCTCTGTCTCCTCATCACTATGCCTCTGACGCTCAATCGTAGGCTCTCTCTCTCCTCCTGGGCCAATTTTCTTCTTGAAGTAAAAGAGATGTCTATTGACTTTCTCTTCATGGTCTGCAAATTGATACTAGAAAAGCACTCTAGCTCTCTAGAGAGCGCAGTACTCTGTCAGGGCTGCTGAGTTGAGGGTATTATTTCCAATGGATAAAATCTTTAAACAATGACCTTGTGCTGAGTACAGGCATGTGTTATGCATGTGCATGTTATGTATCGATACAAAACCGCGTGTAAATTACACTTATGAAGGTGTGTTGATTGGTTCATCACTTTTGGCAAGTCTTTGTTTTGCTACTGTTAAAAAAAAAAAAACGTTCCCTCCATGCTTTTGTTTTGAAGATGTATTTTTAATATTTCGGGCTTTTACGTTGTAACCATTCCAGTGGCACAGGAAGTGTTGTCTAAGAAGCGGTTTCTTGATAAGACGAAGACGCTGCCAAAAAGTCTGAAAATTCACATAAAGATGACAGAAAATGGTTCCACACTGTTGCTGTCTAGCAAAGGATGTGTTTAAAATTATAAGCACCTAGCGGAGACAAGGTTTTATGGTGAAGAAATGAGTGAAGGATAGAAAGGTGAATTTGTGTTCAAATAAGGCTGATGGCTGAACTTAACGTGTCTGGCTGGGATTTGCTACACCTAAATATGTAGAAGTCAGCAGGAATTGATGGGACTCAGAAACACCCCACAGTTTAATCATTTGTTCTATGTATGATTTCCAACTGATAAAACATGGTCAATTTGTAGTAGGATCGCAATCATGTGATTGTCAGCGGGTAGCAGACAGTGTTCACGTCATGGTTACAGTGACGCTGTGCAGACTGCTATATCTGACAATGGGAAATATTTAACAAAGCCGTGAATCCACATTATAAGCCGCATCAATGCCAAAATTTAACCACTTGGTCCTTGTGTCATTTCTGACCTTCCCTAAGTAATTTCATCCAAATCTGTTGCTCCGTTTTTGAGTAAAGTTGCACATGGATAGACAGATTCACAGACAAATGTACGCCGATCATCACATAACTCTGCCATGCCTTGGCGGAGTAATAATAGAAGCAGCTGACGTTAGATGACTGTGCCTACGTACTGTAACATTACCTAACTCAAATAAGTCAAAAAGCACAGCAGTGCTGCTCTAACAGGTTGCTGTAGCAGCACCTTTTGGCACTTAAAAAGCACATGTCACGACGAATATTACTTCTCCCCCTTCTTTTTATAAAAGAAATTATGACTTAGTCATAGTCCTCTCTTCAGATCGGTGCTGTCGAAGTTTGCAACCTACTTAGAACCAATGGAATGAATGAGTGATTGACATCACTGTGAGACAATGAGCCAAATAAGGTGGAAGGAACCGTCTTGTCGCCTCTGATTGGCTAAGTGTGCACCGTCTGAGCCTTGTCCTTGCAGCATAACTGGCAGTCGATATTTGTGACTGACCAGTGGGGTGGCCAGCAGATTTGTAGGGGCCACCCCAGGACACCGCCTGGTGGCGCCATTGGACGTCGGTCCACCCTTTGCAGCTAGAACAGCTTCCACAAAGTTTAGGAGTGTGTTTATGGGAATTTTTGACCATCCTGCTGGAAGCGTGTTTGTGAGGTCACACACTGATGTTGGACGAGAAGACCTGGCTCTCAGTCTCCGCTCTAATTCATCCCAAAGGTGTTTTATCGGATTGAGATCAGGACTCTGTGCAGGCCAGTCAAGTTCATCCACACCAGACTCTGTTATCCATGTCTTTATGGACTTTGCTTTGTAAACTGGTGCATAGTCATGTTGGAAGAGAAAGGAGCCAGCTTCAAACTGTTCCCACAAAGTTGGGAGCATGGAATTGTTCAAAATGTCTTGGTATGCTGAAGCATTCAGAGTTCCTTTCACTGGAACTAAGGGGCCAAGCCCAGCTCCCGAAAAACAACCCCACACCATAATTCCCCCTCCACCAAACTTTACACTTGGCACAATGCAGCAAGACAAGTATCGTTCTCCTGGCAACCGCCAAACCCAGACTCGTCCATCAGATTGCCAGATGGACAAGCGCCATTCATCACTCCAGAGAACGCGTCTCCACTGCTCTAGAGTCCAGTGGTGGCATGCTTTACACCACTGCATCCGATTGCATTTGGTGATGTATGGCTTGGATGCAGCTGCTCGGCCATGAAGCTCTCTGCTGAAGCACTGTTCTTGAGCTAATCTGAAGGCCACATGAAGTTGAAGGTCTATAGCAATTGACTCTGCAGAAAGTTGGCGACCTCTTCGTACTACGCGCCTCAGTATCCGCTGACCCCACTCCGTCAGTTTACGTGGCCTACCACTTGGCAGCTGAGTTGCTGTCGTTCCCACACATTTCCACTTTCTTATAATACAGCTGACAGTTGAGTGTGGAATATTTAGGAGCGAGGAAATGTCACGACTGGATTTGTTGCACAGGTGGCATCCGATCACAGTTTCACGCTGGAATTCACTCAGCTCCTGAGTGACCCATTCTTTCACAAATGTTTGCGAAAAGCCGTGTCGCATAAGGATATAGTAACTTTAAATGGCACATAATTTTAGTTCTAATCAATTAGTTGTCACAAAAAATGATTCATTTTAATGCCAAGGGCTGTCACATTAATAACTGGGTGCAAAATGAAACCGTCAAGAAGTGCCCTGATGTTCACAGCTTGGTAAAGCCCATAACATCTGTTTCTGCAAGGACAAAAGTCTTGTCCTGTCTTTAGAAGATTCAACCAATCACAGATTAGAGCTTCACCTGTGACAAATAATGTAACAAACACATTACCACGTGTGCATAAAAAGAACCCCAGCACACCAGACCCTCATGTGAAATGCACCCTGACCTCTGACAACATGCCAAAGATTCAACCACAGACCAAAGTGCTGATCATCAAGAGCGTGAAGACCAAGTCTGCTGCTGAAGTGGCAGACATCTTTAATGCATCTAAACATCAAGTGGAGAGGATAAGAAAAAGATCTGAAGAAACTGGTGATGTTCATGACAAGCCCAGGTCAGGCAGACCCTGTAAGACAACTGTTACAGGAGACCGTTTGTTACTTCGACAGTCCAGGATCAGCCCCTTTTCAACTGTAGCAGAGCTACACGTGAACTGGTCACCAGAGACCCCTGTATCTACTAGAACAGTTTGTCTAATTCTGTCACGTGGTGGTCTCCATGGCCAAATTAGTGCCCATAAACCAGCATTAAACAGAAGACAACAAAAAAACTGTGTTGTATTTGCCAAGACCCACAGCTTGCAGAAAGGATGGACAATGGAAAAGTGGCAGAAGGTTGATTTTTTCAATGAATCATCCATTGAACTGCATCCCAATTGACAAATACTGCAGAAGACCTGTTGGAACCCGCATGGAGGGATTCACCTTGAAAACAGTCAAGTTTGCTGGAGGAAAAATCATGGTTTGGGGTTACATCCAGTATGGGAGTGTATGTGAGATCTGCAAAGTGGATAGCAACATCAAAAGCCTGAAATATCAAGAAATTCTTCCTGCCCATTACATTCCAAACTACAAGAGAGGGCAAATTCTGCAGCAAAATGGTGCTCCTTCTCATACTTCAGCCTGCACATCGAAAGCAAAGAAGGTCAAGGTGCTCCAGGACTGGCCAGCCCAGTCAACAGACATGAACATTATTGAGCATGTCTGGGGTAAGATGAAGGAGGAGGCTTGGAAGATGAAACCAAAGAATCTTGATGAACTCTAGGAGTCCTGCAAGACTGCTTTCTTTGCCATTTCAGATGACTTCAATAAGTTATTTGAGTCATTGGTGAGATGTATGGATGCAGTTCTCCAAGCTCATGGGAGTCATACACGATATTAATTATTTTTTGAAAGGCATCATGACTTTATGTTCTGATGTTTTTGTAGCACATTTGTGTATTCAAAATAAAGTATATGTATAATTTCTATATTGTTTTTGCATGTGTCAAGACTTTTGTCCAAGCAAAATCTGACCTTTCTGTCCTAATTAAATGATAAAACTGAATGAATGACACAAAACTTTATTTTGGGATAATAAATACAATCTAGAGGATGTAGCCATTAATATGAGCCATTTCTGATTGCAACTGATCAACTACAAGTCAAGTTGTTATTTGTTGTTCCTACAATTTGGATAAGTGACAAGACTTTTGTCAGGGACTGTGTGTATATATATAAAGCTAAAAATTTATTAATTATTATTAATTCAGTTATTAAAAGACAGACATTTTTGTGGTTTAACTTATTACTCTGTCAAGGCTCTGCCTCTTTGGCACAAAAATTTCTGCTGCAGCCACATTGAAGTATATGGAAAATCATATTAAAATATTGACAACAAAATAAATAAAAAGATTAGCGAATTCCAAACACAGCTGAGTGTAATTGTCAGCTGAAAACCGATTCAAGTGATCTGTGTTTGGCCTCATCAGAAATCATATAAAAGGAGACACTCAAAAAGGTTCTACCCACAATGCATCTCCAGAGAAGACATGAGATGTGACATGGATGGAAACATGAGTCCAAATGCAGACGACAGGTTGTAAATGTTACAGTATACATGTATTGTTGGTTTTTGAATTTTATCTCTTGATTTCTATTCTGCCCCCCTGAATTCTGAGATTCTTTTTATTTTTTGTAAGGTCCCAAAGTACCTATGCAAAGGCACAGAGAAAATACGTCAATGTTTTTGAAGTAAACTGCTGCATTCTCCGATTCATTCTTGTTGCAATATATCACAATAATTTAGAACACTCAAATGCAAAGATCTTATTTTATAATAAAACACTGATCTAAAAAGAAATCATTCAAACTTTAAAGATTACAATTTATTTCATGTAGTGCTCTCTGTTGTTAGTATTTTGTAATTCAGCGTGCCAAGAGTGACTGTTTATTTCCAAAGTGAGACTATTTGCTAGTTTTGTGGTTGAATGAGCTTATTTTCAAACATGAATTAAGTGTTTTGTTGGTGAGAAACAGTTTTGGGGATGAGATTAACCATTTAGTTGAGATGCATGATGGAAATGCAGGCTGTGTTAAGAGTTTTGAACATGTGACTTCAGTTTGGACCAATGCTTGTTAGCAATTGAAAAAAACTGTAAAGCGATTATATTCAACATTTTACGACTTTTTGTAAATTAAACCACTTTCAGTATGTTCCACTAAACTGTTATGGGATGTTTACACCCTAGCCGTTAGCAGGACTGTTGCAGCTAACATTAGCTCTGGTGCTAACCAGCAACATGTTTTAACATTGAGTGTTTTACATCGGTGATCAGAAAACTCTTTGTTGCACAATTTGTCAACAACCACGCTTTTATCCAAGCTGATATAGGGAAGATTTTTAAAAGAAAACTTTCCTCCCAACAAGCACAATGTGGTCTCATCTTTCTTCCCTCTTCATCAAACCTCCTTGTGAACTGTGTATCTTCTTCACTGCAGACCATAGATTGTATGCAGCAGACAGACTTTAGGTTAATTACCGCTACCTACTGGGCTGGAGTGTTCATCAGCGTTACCGGTGTGCCATAAATGAAAATACTGAGAAAGGTGCGATTAAATGCGCATTAATTTAATGCGTTAAAGTTCCAGCCCTAATATATATATATATGCACATATATATACACACACACACACACACATACACACCTCAATTAATTAACTACAGAAAAAACAACGCATTAAAAAATAACACATTTACACCTTTCTCAGTTCTCTAATTTCTGGCACACCGGGAACACTGATGCAAAATCCCGCCCAGTAGATAGCAAAAATAAATCTAAAGCCTGTTGACAGCTGTGAAGAAGATACAATGTAGTGATGTCAGCGTACAAGAAAGCCTGGTAAACAATGAAGGAAGATGAGACTGCAGTGAGCCTGTTGGGCAGAAAGTTTTCTTTAAAAAATCTTCATGATGGCAGCTTGGATAAAAGCGTGATTGTGTGCAAACAGTGCAACAAAGAGTTTATTATCACTGCAGTACTTCTAGCTGATGATAGCACCTCAATACAAAACATATTGCTGTTATCATCAGACATTAGCTACAACAGTCCTGGTACCGGAAAACGGTGTAGCCATCCCGTAATATACCACTTTAGAAGACACTGAAAGTGCTTGAGTTTCCAACAAGTCTAAAAACGTTAACTATAATTGCTACAATTGCACTTTGAGTTTTCAGTAATCTGTGAATGTGGTAGACATGAAAAATGCAGGCAAGATAAAACGACAGGGGACATTTCCAAAGTTACAGCAGGAACATCTCTCAAAGCAGCACTAACCACATGTACAGTAATAGTAATAATTATAATAACAAAAATATGTTCAATATATACAAGGATAAAGAAGGGCGACAATTTGTTTGTAAATATGAATGAAACAAACGTTTAAGTTATTACTCCGCCATCAAGGAGGAGTAATAACTTAAACAACAAAACTGTCTGTCTTCGAATAACTTCTATATGAACTTTTAGTTCATGAAATATTTGTTTGTAAATAAAAATGTATATTAGCAAAAAAAGAGCCATCAAAATTATCCAATTTATCAAACCCAAAAACTATGAAAACAAAAGGAATCTATGGATTTTAAATTTTTTGAGGGCCCTTGAACTGCTTATGCTGATGTTATGTGCCATGCAGTGGGAAACCCTAACTAAATGCAGGCTTTTCTATATGTCCCATTTTAAAACTGGATTAATTTTATAAATTTTTTATATCATAAACACGTATGTGTCTATTCATTGAATCAACTGTCAACCAAGTTATTTAAATTGAAAAACTAATAGTGTCAAATATTGCAGTTTGACAAAAGTGATTAATCATGATTAATTAATTACCAAGCCTGTAATTAATTCGATTACTTTTTTATTTGCATTCCACTACTGATATGTACATATCAGAGCTGGGACTTTGATGGACTCATCTTGATTAATTAATTACAAAAACAATTATTTGTTAAATGGCATGAATCAGTGCACAAGAAAGTTTGGTGAATAGCGACTGAAGATGAGACCGCACTGCTTGGCTTGTTGGGCAGAAAGTTTTCTTTAAAAATTTGCCTGATGGCAGCTTGGCTAAAAGCATGGTTGTGTGCAAATTGTACAACAAAGAGTTTGCTTATCACTGCAGCACTTCAAACCGACGGCATCACCTCAGTATAAAACATGTTGCTGCAAGCACCAGAGCTAAAGCTAAGTGTCCACAGGACTGTGTTTTTTTTAATGGAAACGTGCCGCGAGAAAAAAACAGCCTCATTTCCTCCTTTGTTATAAAAACTGTTCAGGAAAAAGTATTTCTGAAAGCATCTGAGGCAAGAAATAAGCTGCTGAATCTGTCCTCGTTTCAGTTAAACGATGGCAAGTTTAGACGTTAAATGAAAGTTTCGTAGTGCGCCAGACCTCCACTCCCTGCCCTGTTTTTTAGTTCCGGGGATACACACCACAGCGCAACCAACATGCAAAGAGGTGCGTTTCACATAGACAATGGGATGCTAGAATTTGACTGATCCTGTGAACACGCATCTTTAGCTACGCCAGTCTTGAGACTGTTATACGTATAGCAGTTATACGTATAGCAACAAATTTATTCAACCGCCTGTCATAAAAATGAGAAAACACATATTTTTAAAAATGTGTCAAAAACTTGTTTCAAACTAAAAATTACACTGTTATTTATTTGGCAAATAACACACTGAAACAACTAAATAGTCCTTATTCACATATATTGACCAACAATCTTTATACTTTGTATGACCTCCTTTTGGCCCTGATAACAGCTTGCATTCTTTCTTTTACTCTTCGTACTTTTCAACAGTCTCTTTTGTTATTGAGTTCTAAATAGCTTCTAGCGACTCCTAAAGACTTGCTTTGGATGGAACTTTTGTGTGATCTACTTTTGAAGTCAATAAATCCCAGATCTGTTCAATAGGGTTCAAGTCTGGACTTTGCAAATCCATCAGTTCCAGTACTCCAGATTCTGTTGTGTTTGTTAAGTAGCCTCTGTACAGCTTTGAAGTATGTTTGGAGTCACTGTCCGCAACCAGTCAGGTTCAATCAAGAAGGGATTCCCTGATGCACTGAGATGTTGTGGAAGACCTTCTAGTTTATGATACCATAGATTTGAAATAATTCGCCCATGCTGTTTCCACAAATGGATTGCTAAACCATAATGGAATCTCCACCATGTTTCACTGTGGGTGCAATGCATCTAGCATCAAAAGTTTTCCAGCTGTTCTGAGGATAAAAACGCGACTATGCTGATCGAAAAGTTGAAACTTGGACCAGTGCACCTTCCTCCAGTCATCTCCAGTCCAGTGTTTGTGCTCCCTGGAAAATTTTAGTCATTGAGTGCAGTGCTTGACATCTGCTTCAGTTAGCTTTCGTTTTCGGCCTCTTCCTTGGCGCATTTTGAAAATATCAGTTTCAGCAATGGAGTCCAAGGCATACTTGACCATACTGTGAGAACACTATGTCTTGCCGTATTTGTCTCAAAGACCATCCAGTAGGCTTGGGCGCAGTGTTGTTTTTGGCAGCCAATTTAGATTTAGTCTTAGTCTTTTAGACGAAATCCTTATTCTATTTAGTCACAATTTAGTCATTTCTATAAGTGATAGTTTTAGTCCAGTTTTAGTCGACGAAAACTCAAAAGGTTTTAGTCTAGTTTTAGTCTAGACGTATTAGCCTTTTAACAAATTACGTATTATTAACCTCACTGATAAAATGACAGTGGAATCAATGTTCATTACTACAAAAAAGCCAACAAAGATATTCCTTCTTCAGGACTTGCGGGTTTATTTTTTAGAGTTTCTGTGTAAAAATAAGACAGAACAAACTCATTTATACATTAAAGCAACGGACAAAAATCCCTGCACACTCTACAGTATGTATAACAGTAACACGCATGACAGTCTGAAAAAAGTAATAAATTAGGTACATTGAGGTAGGCTTTAAGTTATACCATTAAATATGAAACAAACCTCCCACTTGAAATTTTGGAACATAAAGTAAAATGGTTAACCCCTGAATGCTAAAAAAAACAAAAAAAACAAAACTGTAAACACTGTTTTGGGTCTTTAAAGCAGGAACAAATAGAAACAACAACGTTTAGCAACATCAATAGAGGGGGGCCTCTACCCCCTAGTGCAGTCTCACAGGAGGTGCGATCACAATCACAGTCTGCATCTGTGCTAATAGTAGTAACAGCTTGCTGTTAACAAATCTAGCAACAACAAATCGACCTCGATTCAGTTTGAGGAAGGCAATTCGCTCAAAAATGGCCTTTGCTCTGTTTCAACAACCACAACTGAGGTCACCTGTAATGCTAAAGACCCTCTCAGCAAATGCCTGAGATGCTGGCATTGCAAGAAGATCTAAGGCGATAGGTTTTCAGGCTCGGATAAACAGAATCTCCCTGTGCAGCCCAAAATTCAAGAGCAGTCTCTTCATTTACAGGCTGTGATAAGTGTTCCTTGAAATTCTTAATTTCCTCCTTGACACACGGCTTTGAGAGGCTAGGCCAGGATGGCCGGCCTGCTTTTGACAAGAATTTGAATCTGGACCGCTTTCTCTGGTTCCTCTTTCTTGGTCGCACTCCACTGGCTCTTCGTCTTCAGCCTCCTCTTCCCATGTTACTGGTGGCACCAATTGAGCAATGTAATCTTCTACTTTTCCCAGAAGCACCTCAATTTGTGCATCATCATTTTCAAGGAGTGCTTCAGATGCAACTGTTGGGTCAAGAAAACATGCAGCAGCAGTGAGTGGTGAAAAATTAGTCAGTGTGATCAAGAAAGCAGCTAACCCGCTTGTCCATGTCTGTCTTCATCTTCCTTGCCAAGGCAGCTAGGTCCTTCTAAGATATCATATGTCAGTATTTAATTGCTTAAAACCTAAACAATCAAAAAACTAACTGATAATAACTGTTAAAAAGACAAAGTAAACACACAGAGATCACATTTTAAGTTTCAGACAGTCACCCCAACATGAGTCAATGCCAACGCATCAAATTTGCTGCCCGGCCAAAAATCCCTGCACATTCAACACCTGAAAGTAACACACGTGATAATCAATTGACATTAGTGAAAACAAGCTAACATTAGCCTCATGTTATCAGCCTATGTGCGTCAGGAGTTACGTGCAAAACTTTTAGCATACTATGATATTTATCACAAGCCAACTCTCGACTAACACCGTATGTTCACAGGACTTGTTGTAACTTACCTTCGAAAAAATGTCAGCATGGTGTGCCTTCAGGTGCCGCTTAAGATTCGTCGTATTCTTGCCACCAAGTTTGTAGCAACATTTACCATCTTCTTCAACTCCAACAACACATTCCGTTTTTCTTTCTGCTGCATGGTATTCAAATTATTTCCACAGGTCGTCCCGTTTTTTCCTCCCACCGACCCCTGACGCTGCCATGGTCCATTGAAAATCTGTGTGTGAGGTGTGCTGTGCGTGCGTGGCCAGTCATTGTACAAGTACAGCACGCAGGCGCAGCTACATCGCTAACAATTTGTAACTTTCGATAGACACATTACAGCACAAAAGGCAGAACCGTCGTGCATTTTTGGACATCTTAGTGACCATCCATTAATGTTTTCGTCCAGTCTCGTCTCTTGAGCGAAAACTAGCACACGTCTCGTCATGTTTTGGTCATCAGAGAGCCACGTTTATTTCGTCATCGTTTCGTTTTCATCATGAAAAAAGGAGCGGCAACGAAATAATTTCGTCATTGTCATCGTTAACGAAAACAACACTGCTTGGGCGGTATTACGGTAATAAGGTATACTGCCGGTGTTTAAAAATAGCAGCGGTATCAGTTCCAATACCGTCATGAAAAAAATGCAATGCTCTTATACAGGAGATAAGTGTTATGAGAGCGTGTGACTCCGTTATGAGAGAGGAAGAGAGAACAGCATGTGTGTGTGTGTGTGTGTGTGTGTGTGTGTGTGTGTGTGTGTGAGAGAGGGGGAGAGCGAGATGTCCGAGCGACCCTGAATGCAGTGCGAGTGAGGAAGACGGCAGTAGTAGGTTCGGGGAGGAAGAGAGAAGAGGGGTGTAGCTGCTGGGTTAGTGTGACTGTATGGTTCAGCCACTCTTAATTTACAATAAAGGCCAGTAGCACTGATGTGTGGTTGAATTATCAGTTTTACTTAAACAGTTATGTTTTAGTAGCCTAGCCGCGCTAGACCCAGCTCTGAAGACACAAGGGTCTAGGAACTCTCGACAGGGAGGGAGGCGGGCTAAAAGGTTGTCTTTCAAATCACTCTGCAGCAATTGGGTAGGTATACAACCAATCAGCGCAACAAATAGGCTGACGTAGTTCCTAGAGCACCGGAAATCAGAGGATGCGGTAGTTCGGTGAAGCCTTATTTATACAGTCAATGGGTGAAGCTCAAGTATATTACAGACATGTTAACAGAAAGATTATTCAGAGTCAGTGCTAATGGAGCTCAACGACTGTTGACGTTTTTGTTGTGGACCCTGGCAGAGAATTAAATTCGTTGCCGTGGGTTGTCTAGCACAGCTAGGCTAGTTGTTTCCGGTTGTTTCTGTCAGAATCGTCGCGCCCTCTGACTACACTTCATGGTGATTCGTCGGCCAGTTTTAGGAACATCCAACCTCGAGGCTTACCAAGGGTAACTAGAGCCACCCTGGCAGAGAATTAAATTTGTTGCCATGGGTTGTCATGGAGACGCATCTCCGAATCAACCACCCACTCACTGCAGCGAGTATTCAATTTCTGACACAAGCCAGTAACAATAATAGTCACGGTAATACCGTTTACCCCGGTAAAATGTGAAGGATGTTTGACGGTATCAAAATTTGGATACCACCCAAGCCTACCGTCCAGCATCAAGAAGTGCTTTAATTTGGACTCTGTCTTTCTCAGTGAGTTCTCTATGCTTCACTAGTTTAAACAGGATTGAAAAATTTCTAAATGAATTCACGTTTTTATACCCAAATTTGACCCACCACATTGGAATTCTCTGAGAAGTCAGAAATTGATCAAAAATAACATACAGCCACTAAAACACATTTTTCTGTTCAGAAATGCAAGCGAAAAAGTGTAATTTGACATGTCAATCAAAAAATAACGCGCTTTATTATTTTTTCTTTTTTGTAAGAAAAATTCAATTAGAAAAATCATGGATAACAATATTTATATTTTAGCAATAAAGATATCATTTTGATTAAAGACCTTACGCATACTGGCAGACTAACCATTACAGAAACATAAAACAATATTTTGCAATACTGTTTATTTAGTACAGTTGTGGCAAACACCATACAATGGGTGGCCAGCATCATCAAACTCTGCATCATATGTATAAATCACAATGCTATACATTAAAATGCATTTCTGCGTATATTTTTTTCATCAATACTCATTCATGTACTTTAATGATGTTACTTTTTGTCTGTGCATTGTCTTGTATTTTAAATACTGCAGCTGTGATAGCATAATGACAACAAAATACAAAAATACCTAATGTGTTCTAATACCTGGGAAGAAAGAAGGCTATAGAGAAAGTTGGTGCGTGCGTGCGTGCGTGCGTGCGTGCGTGCGTAAACCTTTTCCATTTGAACTGTGCCTCTCCTAACGTGGCTCTTAAATGACACCATTTAAAGAGACTAAAAATAATGCTTAATAAAAACAAATGCCAGTGTATTGACATATTTTACATTTTGTGGCTCCAGAGATGTTTTAAGCGTCACGGGTAGCTGCTGTCGCCTTTTCCTCCTACCTTCCTTTTTTATTTTATACAAGGCTATTGTATAAAATTGTCTATAAAGTTGGATGTCTTTGAAATCCTGGGAGTTTAAATATAATGGATATTTTGGACAACCTGTCAAATATATGGGGTATTATGACCTGGAAACTTTGAAGGGGTGAAACGTTTCAAGACTGGGTGTTGCCAAAAGAAAATGGCTCTTTAGCCATAGGCTGTACCTGAAAATAAGACTGACCTTTGATCCATAGAAGCTTTTGCTCTTCTTTGGGTCAGAGAAGGAGGACGTCAGCGAGCTGTTGGGAAGTGTAGGCAGCTTGAGGTGCTGGCCGAACAGGGAGGTTGAGCCCTCCTGCATTACCATTACCTGTCCAAGGAATAGCAAAAAGACAAAATGATCAATGCCTTCTTCCATACACTGAATGGACTCCGTTCAGTTTCTCAGAGCATAATAAAAGATAAGGCTGAAAATATAAATTTACTACTTTATGAGTACTGACAAAAATGTAAATCAAGTAAGTAAAGTTTATTTATATAGCACTTTGCACAGATAAACAAAATCACAAAGTGCTTTACAGTAAAAGAAAAGTAAAAAGTAAATCAAGGATTGTAAAAAAAAAAAAGAAGGCTTAATGCCAGGGCAATTCCTACTCCTGTCTGACAAAACATTTCCTTTATAATAATTTTGACTACACTTACAAGAGCCGACATTATTTTCTACTATGAATTTAAATATTTTATGTTTAACTGATTGCAAATATAGGAATTACCTAAGTATGAAATGCATCACTTCATCTGCATGAGTAATTTTGTGGTAGTGGTATTTCGACTGAATGTTCACAAAACTAATACATTTTAACAGAAAATAATGGGAATCCCTGTCAAGTGGCGCACGTATTAGGGAAGTGCAATGATTTTCTGTCAGTATTCAGAGGACCTTGAACATATTCATAGCTTTATCTTCATTGCCTGAAACATAAATAGTGTACCACAGATAGCTACATGAAAGATGTTTGCTGTTTTATCATTTGGTTTAGAACTTTTAGACTATTTGTCCAGGCAAAACAATAAGACTGACTGAACTCTTAACTCATTTCATGAGGTTAAGCCTAGCTTAGCATAATGACTGGTAGCAGAGGGCAGAAATTAACCTTAACTAACTATTGTCTTTTTATGGTAAAGTATTCCCTGTATTTTAGGAATCTGTATTTTATGTTCTTAAACACAAATAAACAACATTGTGCCTGGCTGTTGCTTGGCAAGAAACAGTGCAAGTGCAATAATGCCACTGACATCTATAAGCTGTCTTTTATGGTGTACATTAAACTAATTAGTTATTAGTAAATAGTGAGGTGTCATCATGTTGGTATTTTTTGTAACATGTACTGTGTTAGGCTAGCAGTTTTCTCCTCTCCTCATAATGCTAAGCCAAGCTAACCACATCTTGATACAAACACAAACTAGTATCAATCTTCTCAGCTCACCATTGGAGAGAAAGTGAAACAGTGTATATGCCAAAAATGTTGAACTAAATCTATATGAACATCTCCATAAATAAAAAATAAAAATCGATCTAGAGCTGTTGAAAATGTAGCACTTGATTGCCTGAAGTGGTCTACTTCAAACTAAAAGAAGGATTTTATTCTACTCAAGCAAGACTTCAGAGAATGAATTAGTACACTTAGTACACCATCATCTTTAGATACTAATGTATCAGAGTCAAAATCAGCAAAAGTCCACCTAGACCACAAACAAACACCTAATGTTGTTTTATTGCGAGAATATCTTCTATAGGGCTACAACAAAGACTAGAATATGCAAGCTTAGACAACACAGCTGTTTCAGTGCGTCTATGTTGAAACACTAAGGTACATGACAGTAAATCTCTTAGCGAGCATAAAAATCCTGATATCACATGAAAAGCAATCTGAAGTCACTTTCCAGAGGTGGCCACATTTTATGTCATTTTTAAAAGATCTTTTGAACCATGACCAAAATCTTACTTTTGAGTCTTCTGAACTTCGTTTGTGAGGATCTCGTTGCTGTGAAAGACCACAAAAGAAACAGATAATTACAATCTATAGCTCATTTGTTTAAAACTGTTACACATTTGCTTAGCCATGGCAAACTCAAATGCATTATTATTTATATCTGAGAAAAAGTGTAATTGCAAGTTGTACATTGAAATCGACTCAGTGATTAGATTCTCTTCCTCACAAGAGCAAATGTGAATTTCTGTGTCAGCACTTGAGCCCTTTCTGACGCTTAGAATGGTGTGCATGACAATGTAAATGAGAGAGCACTTATCTCCAGTCATAAAACCTACAGACCACAGGAGTTCTCTCGACTTGGGCCAATTGACTGATTGCATTCAAAACTGTGCAAAGGTAAACTGATTTCAATTTTTCCAAACTGTTAAAACTACAGAAAGCCCCCTCTTGGAGTCAGGCTTCTATTAGTTTACTTTTAAAAAAGGATAAAAATCCACTTGAATGTTCTTCTTACAGACCCATTAGCCTTCTTAATGTCGATAAAATTATAGCAAAAGTACTTGCTCGTAGACTTGAAAGAGTGCTCCTTAAAATTATTAAACCAGACCAGACAGGATTTGTGAAGTCTAGATATGGTTCTGACAACGTAAGATGTGCTTTAAATATTGTTCATCTTATCAATAACAACAAAGATCCAGCGTTGATTGTTTCCTTAGATGCCGAAAAGGCCTTTGACTGAGTAGAATGGTCTTTTCTTTTTTCTGTATTGAATAAATTTGGTCTAGGCTCTAAATTCATTAACATAATAAAACCCTTTACTCAGACCCAGTTGCAAGGGTTAACACTAACGGCCTCATGTCGGATAGTTTTCCTGTGTGCAGAGGTTGTAGGCAGGGTTGCCCCCTGTCCCCTCTCCTGTTCACGCTCTTTATTGAACCCCTGGCTGAGGCCGTTAGATCTAATTCTAATATAACTGGAGTCATGGTGGGTGGAGATAAACATATTATTTCTTTGTTTGCCGACGACGTTTTATTGTATCTTATGAAACCTCATGAATTCATTCCTGCAGTCTTGAATTCTATATCTACCTTTAGTCTTCTGTCTGGTTATAAAATTAACCTAAGCAAATCTAATGCCTTACCTTTTAATATCCCCTCAGACAACCCTGTCCAGTCACCTTTCCTGTTATCAGAGAGAGGTTTTAAGTATTTGGGCATTTTTATTTCCCCAGACTTGAATTATTTATTTGAAAATAACTACTCCCCTCTGATTCAAAAAATTAAAAATGGTTTGAAAAGGTGGATCTCCATGCCAATCTCTCCTCTTGGAAGAATATTATAAAAATGAATATCCTCCTTCGGCTTATGTATCTCTTTCAAAATTTGCCATCTTACCTTACACAATCATTTTTCAACTCTATTAGGACTCATATCTCTAAATTCATATGGAGCAATAAACATCAGCGAGTCAGTTTCTCTAAACTTACTATGCCAAAAGATTTGGGAGGTTTATCCCTCCCAAACCTACAATTATATTACTGGTCCTCTCAACTTAAATAAAATATTGACAAACTGGTGCTAAGTTAGACACGACTCTTTTTTTGTTAACAATTTTTATTGAAGTTTTAGGAATAGAAAAGACATAGTACAAGCACAAACTAAGAACAATCCCCCTCCCTCCCCCAGCGGCATTTCATAACTTATTCTGGCCTATTTATATCAGAGACAGATTGAACAAAAGAGTGCAAATGACATAAAATAACAATGTATAATATGGAAGAAATGCAAGAAGACAGATAATATTAAGGTGAGAGAAACCAGGATAATTATACAAAAATAAATAAGGTTCTGGATGCCTGGGTCTGTGACTAAAAGTCTGTACAAAGGTGTCTTACTTTGTCAATGAAGGACGTCCAAACATAGATAGTGGATTGTTTGGCGTTATGCATTCTTGCCACTGATAGTTCCAAATGTAATATATCCAATACAGATCTCAACCACTGACTAGTGGATAAAGAGTGGGGAGGTTGCCAACGAAGCGACAACATTTTTTTTGCGGCTGTCAGGCAGACAAATAGTTGTAGCTTTTGAGAAGAGGAGAGAGTTAGAGAGGAGGTATCATTCAAAAGTAGCAACTTTGGGTTGTATGGTATCCTTAAATTAAACAAATCAGATAAGGTTGCACAAATCATCCTCCAGAAATATACAACTCCCTGACATTCCCAATACATATGCATAAAAGAACCTGTCTCGCCAGAAGGGCAGAGTTCACACTTAGGAGAGGGCGCTACTTTCATCAAATAAAGTTTCCTAGGAGTCAGATATAGCCTGTGTAAAAATTTAAAATGTATTAATTCGTGGTTAGGATTTTTGGAGGTGAGATCCAAATTACTCCAGACTGTGGCCCAACAGATGTCATCCTCAGGGGAGCCAAGATCCTTCCTCCAAGCTTCCTGAACTGACAGAAGTTCGCTCCTGTTGTTTAAAAGAACATATAACTTCGACACTAAGCCCCTAGTACATCCTTTAGTGTCCAGCAGCGAGTGAAGGGAGTGGATTTTTAGGGCTACTCCCCATGGGACACCATATGTACGCATTGCTAATCTGAGTCGGAGGTAGAAGAAGAACGAGCTTCTGGCAATATTATGCTCTGAGACCAAGTCATCAAATGCCCTCATTCCCAAATTGTTCCAAATGTCAGAAATGGTATGAATGCCTTTTGTTGACCATTGTGGAAACTGAAAAGGAGCTCCACCAGTAATAAGGTTGTAATTATTAAATATGGGGCTATTCTTGTGCCATTTCAGTGATGTCTGAGTAAGACCCTCAACTTGTCGCCATGTGGATAATAAAAAGGATATGATTGGACCCAGCTGGCGTTTAGCGAGCTTCGAGGGTAAAGCTGAATAAACAAGATCCTGCAATTGGTGGGGATGTGCGATGTTTTCCTCTATTGGTCTCCAAGAGACTTGGGCATCAGCATCAAGCCATGTTGATACTGGACGTAACACATAGGACCAGAAGTACCACTGAAAATTTGGAATAGCCAAGCCACCATCATCTTTGTTTCTTTGTAGTGTGATTAATTTGATATGTGGTTTTTTACCACCCCACACAAACTTGGAAATTACTTTATTTAAATTGTCCCAGTAGCCATTTGAAGGGGGGAGAGGTATCATGCAGGAGAAAAAGTTTACTCTAGGAAGAATATCCATTTTAATTATGGAGACATGAGCTGCTAAAGAGTTGGGTAATTTTGTCCATCTGTCTAAATCATTTTCAACTTGTTTTAAAATGTTTTGAAATTTTTTTATAGAGATAGCTTGTAAGGAAGGGTAGATTTCAATGCCAAGATACTTAAAAGATTTAACCACAGGAATATGAGATGGAAGCATAGATGGGTCTAGAGATGAGTTGATGGACATTAACTGTGACTTAGACCAATTAATTTTGTATCCAGAAATAAGGCTGAATTGGGTAAAAGCATCCAAGATATGAGGTACAGATGAGGGAACATTATTAACATAAAGAAGTACCGGTATGTCATCCGCGAATAAAGAGAGGGAATGATGTGTGTTACAAAAGGAAACAGGGACAATATGTGGATGCTGTCTTATTTTTTGGGCTAGCGGTTCCAAGGAGAGAGAAAATAAAAGGGGGGAAAGGGGGCATCCCTGGCGGGACCCCCTTGATATAGATATTGGGGAGGACAAAATGCCATTCGCTGTCACCATTGCGGAAGGGTTGGCATAAAGAACCATAATCAGCTGGATAAAATTTTTGCCAAAGCCAAGCCTTTTAAGAACTTCCCATAGATATAGCCATTCAAGCCGATCGAAGGCTTTTTCAGCATCAAGGGACAACACTGCACAGGGTGTTTGAATATCCTTTGAAAAATGTAAGACATGGAGTAATCTGCGAATGTTGTCACTGGCAAGACGAGATTTTATAAAACCAGTCTGATCGCAGTGCACTAGTTTAGTCATGTAAGTCTCCATCCTGGTAGCCAAAACCTTAGCATAAGCCTTTACTTCGGCACATAAGATACTTAAAGGTCTATAGTTATTGCATGAGGTGGGGTCCTTATTTGGTTTAGGTAAAACAGTAAGTAAAGCCATGTTAACGTCATAAGGAAATGAGCCCTTTACAACAGCAGCCTGAATCATCTCTAGCATGTATTGCCCCAGTTCCTCCCAAAACCTTGCATAAAATTCTGGGGGTATGCCGTCCCAACCTGGCGATTTCCCCTTTTTCATACTATGAATGGCCTCCCCCAGTTCTTTTAATGTGATATGGGATCCCAAGTTGTTCGCCTCTTCTAGAGATAATGATGGGAGATTTAGATCTCTTAAAAAGTCTTTATATTTGTCCATGTCAAATGCTATCTCTGAAGTGTAAAGATTTGAGAAGAAATGGCAAAACTCTGTGTTAATTTCTTTAGGACTTGTTAATTGACCATGAGTAGAGTTAATTGATGTAATATTGGAAAATTTTTCATTTTGTCTTAGCCTCAAAGCAAGAAGGTGGCTTGGCCTTGGTCCATTAAAGTAATAATTTCTCCTAGTTCTTTGTATTAAGAATTCTGCTCTATGCCTCAGTAACGAATTTAGTTCTATACATGTCATGTCGATAGATTTCTTCACATCATCAGAATAAGAAATTTGTTTTTGCTCCAACATTGATAATCTCCCCTCAAGTTCAATTATTTTTGCAAGTCTGCTCTTATTCTCATATGAAGAGAACGAGATTGCAGTGTTTCTTATGAACCCTTTTAATGCCCCCCAAAAGACGCAAGGATCATCCACTGAGCCTTTATTTATTGAGATAAATTCACATAACTGCTCTTTAAAGAGGTCACAAAATTTCTTATTGCTCAACAGTGCAGTGTTAAAACTCCACCTGCTGGCCTTTTTAGGTGTTTCTTTAAGTTCAATCTTGGACAAAACTATACAATGATCGGATAGTGGGGTGGGCAAAATTACAGCACTGCAAATTTCAGATATTAAGAAGGCAGAAACAAGTATGTAGTCAATACGTGAGTAGGTCTTATGTCTATTTGAGTAAAAGCTGTATTGGGTCACAGAGGGATTTATGGCTCGAAATGTGTCTCTAAGACTAAAGTCTGTTATTAATTTGTTCAGGGATGTGGAAGAGGAAACCTGTGAATGCTGGCCCAAAGAATTGGACCTGTCAAGTACAGGGTTGATAATGGTGTTCATATCTGCTCCCAAAACCAGGGCATAATCCTGCAAACCGGATAAAAGGTCAGTTAAATAGCTGAAAAAATTAGGGTCGAAGACATTTGGAGCATAAATTGAAATAAATGCTATCTTCCTTCCTGCTAGCATTGTTTTAATATAAGAGACACGTCCATCTCCTCCTCCGTATTTTTCTATGCTCGTCAATGACAATGACCGTTTAATAACCACTAACGATCCTCTAGTTTTGGAAGTAAAAGAGCTAGAAGCAGCCACATAATAATTTCTGTTGCTAAAGCGTGAGACATCACTAGCCTTCAGATGTGATTCTTGAATAAATGCCACATCCACCTGGTGCCTATGCAGAAAATCTAAACAAGCAGTACGTTTCACTGGGCTATTTAAACCATTTGTATTAAAACTTGCAAACTGTAGAGTAGTCATTATGACAAGAAATGCTTTGGTTGCAAATGAGCATAACATTGCCAGAGATTGATCAAATAATGATCATTCTTCCCATTATGTACCAAGGCGCTAACAGACAGCAGCAAACAAAGTTCCCTTAATAGTATGTTAGTACCATCAGACATCCAAGTCAGAAAGAAAATAAATACCATCATTAGGATTAATATCTGCCCATAGTATGGTTGAGGCCATATGGTAAGTATTAACATTTCTCTGCCGCAAAACCCATTTATGAACAATAACTACCCTTGAACTACAAGTAGGAAAAAATAAAAAACAAAACATAATAACTCTCATGCTGAAACCAGAGAAACGATGTCTAAAGAAGAAAAAAAAAAAATCAACAAATAAAAATCAAACACCTTAACTAATCAGACACCTGGCACTGAGAAAGCCGGCTAAGCTCAGTCAGTGATGCCCACCCCCTGAGGGTATGCCATGATCTACATAACAATAAGATCAGGGATCATATTATTAAACTGCTGTAACAAACAAGCTCTGCAAGCTGTTGAGGTTCAACATATAAAATGTAAAGAAAGTAGTCTTAAATAATAACAACAAAAGATTTATAGTCCGTGTTTAGGTATTTTAGGCATGAATTCAGAGAACATAACAGCCTTGCTTTGCACTTAGTTTAAATGAATAAGGCTTAAAAGGTCAGTGCTGAAGTAACATTTTAGGCACACATTTTCGGAGCTCACCTGTCAATTAAAGTAAGAGATAAATGAGAGAGAGAGAAAAAAAGACCCCGGAGCTTCGTATAACATAATGAAAGTTACCAGCGTTAGTCCCCATCATCATTCTGCTTGTTTAGGAAATCATCCACCTCTCGGCGACAGTTGAAGACGTGCTGTGTGGAGCCTTGGATCAGCTTCAGCCTTGCAGGGTACAGCAAAAATGTTTGGAAGCCCAGCTTCTTCGCTGCCTCGATAGATGCGGAGAATTCCCGGCGGCGAATGATCGTGAAGTTGCTATAGTCCGCCGAAAAGAGGATATCCCTGCCGTCCAGTCGTACAGGGGAGCGGCGGGCCGCTTGGAGAATCCGGTCGCGGTCGAAGTGTCGGAGCATGTTACAGATGAGCGTCCTCGGGGAAGATGAAGAGCCCTCACGCCGCTGACCGATCCGGTGAGCTCTCATGATTTCAACGTTGTCTTCACCCAGGGCAGGGAACCACTTCAGGAAGGCTGCAGACAGGAACTGGGAGGCATTGGAGCCCTCGGTGCCTTCAGGAATGCCTCTAATACGGATATTGTTCCGACGGTTTCGGTCTTCGAGGTCGGCAAGTTTTAACTCCAACTCGGCTACCTTCGTCTTGTTGGTGGCGGTGATCTTTTCTGTGGAGTCCATGCGCTTGAATAGTTGGGACGTATCTGACCGAAGTTTGGACATATCCTTCATGCATGTGGAGATGTCATTGCGCATTTTGTCCAAAGTGTCATTTAGTTCTGTAAACTTTGCCTCCATAAAGTCCCGCTGTTCGCCCATTGCTAGCTTGATTGTGCTAGTTAGCTTATCCTCGATGCCGCCTGTCAGTTCGCTGGATACTTCATTGGAGTTTCCTTCGGTCTGTTTGACTGACCGCTGTTGTTTGCTTCTTTGAGACTGCATAATCAACAATCTGCGTTGTGAACCCCTTAGTAGCTTGTTTATCACTTTAAATTAAACAATGTTGGGGGGAAAGGGCAAGAGAGAAAGAGCTATGCAGCCATCTTGTCTTCAGGTCACGTGTCTCTCATCGTTAGACACGACTCTTTATGGGTAGGGCCAGCCCAGACAATTAAAATCACTTCTGTTTATCAATAATATAGATCAACTGAATGTGCTTCACAATAATTCTATTGTTTTTAACACTCTGTTTGTCTGGAGAGATATTAGAAGATATTTAAAAATCCCTTCAGTTATATCTGCTTGGTATCTCCTTTATCATTAAATCCTGATTTTCCTTGTCAAATCAGAGCTATTGGTCTACTAGAATGGTCCTCTAAAGGACTCTCAGATTTTACTGGCCTGCTGATCTCTCACTCCTTTAAGACATTTGAGCAACTTAAAAATTACTTTGATATTCCCCATAAAGACTTTTTCAGGTATCTTCAAATCCGCCATTTCACTATGTCTTTACTGGAGAGAAATTTAATCAGACTGAAACTATCAGATCTTGAGAGTGTCATGGTTTCAGCCAAGTCATTTAAAGGCATTATCTCTAAGTTTTACACTTTATTACTGCAATCTGATCCTCTCGCTTGTGAATCCCTGAAGTCGGTGAGGGAGCATGATCTGGGGGTGACATTTAGTGCTGAAGATTGGGAACAAATTTGTTGTGAAATTTTTCCAAAATGTACTTCAGTTTCTATACATGAACAAAATTTTAAGTTTTTTCACAGAACTTACTTTACCCCGGTTCGCCTCCAGAAAATGTTTCCCGGTACTTCAGATCTGTTTTAAATGCAAGACCCATAAAGGTACATATATACATATGTTTTGGTCATTTAATCTTATCCAAAAATTTTGGAAAGATGTTCATTCTGTGACTCAGGAGATTACTGGCATACATTTTTCACTATCTTCTTCACTTTATTTGTTGAATCATACTCCTGTCAATCTTTTTGATAGTGATGTCAAATCATTGTTAAATATTCTCATATTTTTGGCAAAAAAGTGTATTTTGTTACGGTGGTCTGCTCCACAGGTCCCTACAGTTAGCAGTGTTTCCCCTCCTGTATGACCAACGAGGCGGGCCGCCTCGCTGGTATAGGGCACCGCCTCATTACAATTTTGCCAACATTGCCACCTCACTGGTCCGCACCAAAAAAAAAAGAAAAAAAGTAATGCTAAATATTAGAAAGCATTGACACATAAGTCCGGTATATTCGCCGCTGAAATCAACAAGCCAGAATGGCAGCCTTTTCTCGCCGTGGCTGAAGACAGCAAGGCACATCCCCATTGCGGACAAGAAGCGACAGCGCTCCATGGTTTCGTTTTTCGGGGCTAAAAGCAGGTGTGTATCACAGACATATGTCAAATTAAGTATCAAAACTATTGCATGTTATCAAAATAAAGTGAGCAATGCAGTGTAGGCATCGATCTCGCTTCCTTTACTGATTTTGCTTACTGTTTTTTTGTCCGCGGCGATACGAATTGACAGTGACTGCAAAAATGGCTCTCGTTAAAACATTTAGGCATGACAAAACCCGTTCTCACGAACGAGACAAATGATTTCAACGGAGTATAAAGTTCTTAGTTTCTTTTGATAAAATGATTTATAGAGTCCCCGAAATTATATCATTCAATGGCAAAACAAATTCTGTAATTTCAACGGTTGAGCGGCCCGTGGGCGGGCCGTTTTGATATCTGCATAAGCATTTTTCAAAATAGAAAGACACTGCCAGCGCGATTATAGAAACACTATACACCCATGGAAAGCTTAGATTGATCAACATTAATCCCCACTTATATTTGATTTGCCTCATGTAATAAAGAGAGCATGTGTTCAAATTTGGTGTTTGTGTTTTCAAGAATGTTTACTTAAAGTCTTTAATTCAGCTGCCTGACACATATCACAGTGCAAAATTATGTATTCTAACTCAAGGTTAACAACTGGTATTCTAAAGAAGTTATTTCTTTGTTCAAAAAGGTAACAGTTTTGAAAACAGAACTAACTCCTTCAGAAAATCAGTTGTTAACCCAGAGTTGAAGTTTTCTTTCACATTTTTAAGTAAAATGAAGGTCATGACATAACCTTTTTATTATAAATAAAAATGAAATGGGAATTTGGTACCTAACATGTAGTTGTTTTTAGAAAAAAGTAAAAGTCACCACTTGATTCCAGATTCAAGTCCTTTGTCATCTTTTTCAAATTTGTAATAAGAACTGATGTGGCATTTTGGAATGGCTTGTGGAAATCTGATCAGAATATAATAGACTGGACAAGTTGACATGTTTTGATCGCAAGGACAAGTGGATTTATATTTGTCATATTTTCTCCCTATCACTAATTTTTAGAAAAGAAACATGAAAATTTGATTTAATTTAGTTTTTGGAAATGGCTACAAATACAACAAAATGTGCTCCAAATTGTGCCAGAATGCCCCATTTTGCATCTTGATTTTCAAAATTTCAACGCTTCGGCCTTTGCCTACACCCCACCACCTCACAGCCATTTCAACCCAGGGGAAACAGTGAGTTAGTATGTGGATTTCACAAATTACAGCTTTTTTCCCTTTGGAGAAACTGACCTATGACCTCAACCACAGATCTGACCAATTCTGGAGACTATGGAAGCCCTTGGACACGTACTTTCAAAAACTCTAAGGATGATTTAACATTCTTATTTGTGTTTTATTTTATTCATCTATTTACATGGCCTGTCGACTACGTCTGTTATGTATTTGTTGAGTTTGTGCACAGCAATATTATACTTAGATATTCCATGTGTGTGTGTTAAAACTTATTGAGTACTCATGATTACATTGTTTTTTGATGCATTTCATGTGCGTACTTATTTGTAATTGCTTGTACAGCGCTTGCTACTTTATTGGGGTGGGTTTACTTTGTTCTTTTTGTTCTTCGTTTGTCTTTGTTAGGACGATTCTTGTTTGTTTGTTTGCATTGTAAAAACATAAAAAACTCAAAAAAAACCTACAGAAAGCTTTAATGATATCATTAGCTGATTTAACTGCTGCTACATTTATAGATATTTATTTTGCATTGCAGAAGCCTAATAAAAAGAAATCTAATCACTGACATCAATTTGTTTCAATAAACTGTGCATTTCAAAGGAGTTTTCAGATGAGAAAATGTTCAAAAAGGTGTGACAGCACTGGTCAACAACAAGGCAGCTTGTTAAGAGTACTGACAAGAGTGGTTAGGTATACTGTAACAGAGCAACATTTGGTATGCAGTCACACTTTTGAGAGCAACAGCTGGTATGCCTAAGAAAAGTGTTTCTTTCAATCCTGACATAAAAAAGACTGTGCCTTTACCATATCCACATTAGCCATTACAATATTTGGAATTCCAAAAAGTCAATACATTCTTAAAATAAAATCTTATAAACTTTAAGAAAGGGCAGAACAGCGGACCGGTGATTAGCACTGTTGCCTTGCAGCTAGAAGATCCCCTGTTTGCATCCCAGCCTGAGCCTGGGATCTGTCTGCATGGAGTTTGCACGTCCTCCCTGTGCAGCGTGGGTTTTCTCCAGGGTACTCCAGTTTCCTCTTACATTTGAAAAACTTGCTGAGGTTAACTGGTGATTCTAAATTGTTCATAGGTGTTAATGTGAGTGTATGTCTTCATGTGTAGCCCTGTGATAGACTGGCAACCTGTCCAGGTTGTCCCCTGCTTTTGCCCGTAGTCAGTTGGGATAGGCTCCAGACCCCGCTGCGACCCTAATGAGGATTAAGCGGTGTACAGCTAATGGATGGATGGATAAATTTTAAGAAAGAAGTGCAAATGATCCGTTTCTCATGGTAAAACCACAGTTTTCAAGCTTGATAGTTCCCTTACCACCAACATTTAAAGGTTTCTAAAATCCGCCACTGGAAATTGTCCCCAACAAATGCAGTGTTTCCTCCTCTTTAGGTTATATTTGTAAAAACTATGCCAGCTTTCACAAATTGCCTTTGTTTAGTGGCTTTTTGTGATTAGTTTGTAAAGGCTGTACCTTCAGTAGGAACCAGTTAGCTTTGAGGCTGGCAGTCACAGAAAGTGATATGCAAATCTTGTCAAAAAACAGAAAAAACAAATAATAATGTGGATTTGGTAGTCTGTTGACAGTTAATAAAAGAACAAAATACTGTGGAAGTGGTTTATCTCAAATAGATGTTATAGATCTACTGACCAGTATGGAAGTGTGTGACACTGTATGAATTTGCACAAGCAATGTAATAATTTAAAAAAACAACAACAACAACAATGTACTGACTATGCTGTAATAAAAAAATTAAAAAAAAAGAACAAAAATGTCAGCAATACTTTATGGTAAGACTCTGATCCCTGACCCATTTACTCTCAAGTACAGGATAAATAGAAATTTAAAGAGTGCATACATTTACAGTTAGCTTAAATAAAATCTTAATCAGCACATAAATTTTAGTATTATATGATGACGGTTTTCCCAGTCACTCCATCACACTCCTACCCCTCCGGCTTTCAGCAGCTTCCGACGAAATTCCTCCGTTGGGTTGTTGAAGGTGAGCTTCTCACAGCGGAGATGATTGACAGGCGGGTGACCCTCCAGGTGGAGGAACAGGTCATAATCAAAACGAACTTTCTTCGGTTCTTCCTGAGAGAAAGTGGTAAGCCACACAGACAGGAAAAAAGAAAAATAATGAAGCTCAGTTTGGCAGTACTTTCTCAATGTCATGTTTTTCTAACAACACCAAAACACCAAAATTGTTTAGATCCCAATTACAAGACTGTCTTTTCAAACTCCACTAGTATATTGATCTCTGATCATGATTACTGACACAATTCAACAATTGCCTTACAATAATTTCAAGCCAAAATAACTGCTGCTGATTTTTTTTTTACAAATGTGTACATTAAAAAATGTAACATAAGTTTGTTACTTGTATTGCAAACTAAGCACACAGTATACTTTGCAGACTAATTTATTTCTTTATCTTCAGTAGATTCGGCAACCTCGGCAGAAGGTGTAACAGACTTTTGTAAAAGAGAGGAAAGTAAATACAGTTCCAGTTTGCTTTGTCTTTTAATTATTTGGTCCCTATTCCCTTTTTTAATTGAAAAAAAAATCACTAAAAAATAAGCAATCGTTTGGGTTTGTAATATGATGCCTTTAGCGCTGCTATTTAAATCACTATTTTGTGATATAAATTTTTTGAAATATGTTTTTCTGAAAATCAATTTTGGAAATATTAAGAGAAACCTTTTATGGTACAGTAATTTATAATCTCTGATGACAAACAAATGAATATCATCTCACATTTTTCTCACAGAATATCATGCCAAAGGGAGCAGTCAGGCAGCGGTGTACCACCTCATGTGATCTCATGGGGAAGCAAATGCATCCAAAATGGAGATTGGTGCAACATCTTGTTAAAATGCTAATAATAATAGAATACAACAAAAGCAGAAGGCTAAAGAAGTTTGGGTGAGACAATGGCAGGGCTTAAAGTGAGAAAAAATCCTGAGCCTGAACTTCTAAGATCCAATTTATAGTGTCAATAAACGTATTTAAATGTGTTTTAAAACGCACTAAAACACAATATATATGAGATTCTATTAATTCAGAGCAAACCTGAGGTCATCTGATGGAAATAATGCCCATTATGATCCCACTATTTTATTGTTGCTCAAATGTAAAACCTTACTCGGCCAAAACTTAACGCATTTTAGAAAGTGCCCCAAGTCAGATTTTTTTTGTGTTGATGTTTCAATACCACATCACTATAATTGCAAAGATTTATTTTAGTGTAAAGGGGAAAAATCATGAAAACCAAGTACATGTATTATTAATAACTTTTAATAATTTTTATCTCTTCAGTAGATTTAACAAGAACTCAAAACAACACCAACCACAACAAAACTGCTACAAAACTATGCTGCTTTCCTTCATACGGCACAATTTTTACTTACAACATTATCTCAAGTGTCAGTCTCAAGAGAATATTAAGTGCTTGGAGAATACTGTTTGAAAAAGTCATTTCTTTTTTCGTTTTTGCTTTGTGAATTTTCTGAACATTTTCTTTTTAACATGTTCAAAATGTTGTTCGTTGAAATAAACTGCAAAACACAGACAACAGAATTAACTTGCTTAATATTCTCTGGAACACTACAAGAGAATAAACTGTCATATGTCACTTGCTATACCAACTTTGTATTTAATCAGGTAATAAAAGTACTAGTATTAACTCTTTAATGCAATTTTAGTTACTGCCTCACAATATAAATAAGTTGATCATGATGCTGACTCTCTCAAACTCTGTAACTCGCAAAGAAATTCGGGCCTTCCTGATCTGGTTTATCTGGATCCTGGCGGCAATGGACTGCTCATGCTGAAGAACTTCTACTCTGGCCTTTTCCTCTGGAGTCAGGCCATTTCTCACAAAGATCTGATTAAGAAGCCCTCTGTAGCACATAACCACACATACGCATGTTAGTAACTGCTCATTTGATAAACCTCAATAATCCGTGTGATTAGTTTAAATCATTTGATTTTCAACTTGAACTGACACACATTTTGTTTGTTTTTGATAAGGGAAAAAATGTATTCACTGTATAATTTGTTCAGTTGGTTGTCAATTTAAATGTTTCTATTTTTTTATATATATTTTGGGAAGAAAAAACGGTGAAAGCAGCCTAAGAACATTCTTATTTAACTACCTATCCATTATTCATTTCACACAACCCATACGTTCATTCTGTTCTTACTAACAATATTTGCTTGATATTGGAGAGTTTTTGTTTGTGGCTAGACATCATTCGGATGCATAAGGTCAGAAAATCTGCTGAGAGCTATTTAACTCATTATTATAAACATCCTATATGTCCTCAAATAAAAAAGGTTAATATCACCTAAGCTACATTCAATTTGTGCATATTTAACTAAACAGATGTTCTGAGGAAAATAATGGGACAAATCTGTATGGCTTGATGTTTGATTTTTTTTCCTTTCAAAATAAAAGCCAGCAAACTAAATAGCCGTTTCCTTTTTTCCTTTTGCCGTTGTAAAACACATAGAAAATGTTTAAAGATTAAGAAATCAAACAAAATCAACAACTTCTGTTTTTGTTACTTTTTAAAATTCAATACATAAGCCCGTTTGTTTTTATTTTGTGGCGAAACCATGGGGATTGTGGGACATGCACGCGCATCGCCACTGACGCACTTACGCCAATGGGGCGAGTCAACGCACCGCGGCTCAGGGATCGCGGCAGCGGCAGCGGCAGCGGCAGCGGCAGCGGCAGCGGCTGCTCTCTTTGTTAATCAGCAGAGACACATCCTCTCTCCTCTGTCACACAAAGTCTGAGCAAACTTTAGTATCTGCGTCTTTGGGCTAAACACAAGCTCCAACGCTATTGACCAGTGATCAGCTGCTCGATTCTTCACCGCACCACTCACAGATTGGACCTCCGTGCGCTCTGGAGAGACCAGGCAGCCACAGGGCTGGGACACATGTGGAATGGGTATACAGTCCAAGCAGAAATAGAATAAATAATATGCAATATATATCAATGTGTTTCCAGTAACTCCCTTTAAATATAATTACAAAAAACACCAACAAATTTTGCAAATTTGGATTTTGTTTGTGGGATACTGTTATTTCTTATCAGTGGCTCAGCAGCACTGACGATGCCGAACCAAGAGGGCGCAGCATATCGTGCGCCCAGCAGTCGATGCGCACTCGCAGTTAGAGAACTGTAATTGTATAAAAGTTCTATCAGAAAGCCGCATGCCTGGACAGAAGGTGTATATTTTTTTAATGTAGGATTTGGAGTTTGATTGATTAAAGCGGAGCAACTGAATGCACAATGACGCACATGCTTGGAGCCTTCTGGACGGAGATGGATGAAATTTTTTCAATGGTACATTTCCATGCGCCGGAAATCCAGCGCGGCGCCGGAAAACTTTAAGCCCTGCAATGGTTCTGAACATGCAATCAACATGGTTTTGTTTATGGTTCAGTGAGAACTGGAGGTCAGATAGTCACTGCCAGTCGTAACATCTATAGCCAACGTTAACCTCAAAGGTTAGAATGTTTAGCATTGTTTGGTGACAGTGTCCAATGCTCCAGGTGCTTCTCACAACCACTCCGATTTTTACTCAAAAACATCAATCTTAGTCTGTCCTGAACACCGATACAGACCAAGCTTAAAGGCCACATTTCTCCTGTGATTGTTGGGAGGGTTGAAACTCAAACAGCTATTTACGCTTTCGAACACAACAATGATGACAGAGACAACAAAATGACAATATTATAGTAATGATTCCCTGACACTCAGTGGGAGGTCCACACTGCACTGTCAGTGAATGATATATAAAAGACATATACTATTTAAAATTGAACTATTTTGATCTTAAATAGATGGGTAACTCGGCTGCCTTCAAATCTTCAGCAAATTCAAAAAATAATATTTGTTTCTGAAGGTTTCTGAAGTGGTCAGAAAGTCTATTTTTTATGTTAAAATTGCTTAACGAGAACAAAAGAAATCATTACTAAATTGCTGCATGATGGTCTACAGTACAAAAACATATAGAATTGTGAGGGGATGTAGTTTCACATAGTCTCATTTCATAAATATTTCCAAAAAACTCCATTTAGAAACATCCTGCTTACATAAAGTTTTAAAACACTGATTTGACCACAGTGTGGCAGCATTCCTCTCACCTCTCATACTCATTACAAAAACTAAGGCAGAACTGCTCCAAAAATCTTAGCGTACACTACAAAAATGGAGCACGTTAACCTTGAGACAACCAAAACAAAACAGGTGGAACAAGCAAAATGAAGATGTAAATAAACCTGCCACTAAATCTAATGTTTCAGATGTAAAATATACAGATTACTGGTGACTGAATTTGTCAAATGTACCTTATTTTTGAAGTAAACTTCAATAGGCAAGATGAAGCCTGCGTATCCAGACTCCTCCACTTTGTATGGTGGATCCTTGCACACTGAAATGAAAGAGAAATGTGTTATTGAAGTGAGGTCGTCAACCTTCTACACAAGGTTGCTGCCAATCCAGAAAACGTGGTATAAAAATCATTTAGTTCCATAATATACAACACTGTCCTCAAATAATCACTGCTGAGCATAAGGCAGCTGTCTGGGTGTCTGTCTGTGGTTACTAAGGGATTGGTACAATAATCCAAAACATTACCAATTTCATCTTATTCTCTCATCATTGAGAAAAATCAGATGATAGAGTCCATTAAAGCATATGACTGTTGCTTCATTAACTGTGCCATTTAATGTGCTCAGTCAATAAACCTGCATCTCTGTTCTCATGAGTTTGCTAACTTCCATTTCCATGGCCAGCTCAGATGTATCAATATAAAAAAGCGGTGGCCTAAATTAGAACAAGAGCATTTAAAGCTGATGACGAGGTCAAGACTCCCCCGCCTTACCCCCATGGGCCATGAAAGACAAACAAACTCTACTAGAGCTCAGGTGTTCCTCTCTGGAGGTGTGTGTTTGTCAAACTCAATTCCTGCGGGCTTGGAAGAAAAATACCAATTAAGTTTATGTACCTGGAAACCTGAGTGTGTTTACTAGAAGTAAGGATTAAAGAAGATTTCAATTTTTTTTGCTCAAGTTTTTTTATTGAGTTTTTATCACATAATTATTGCAAGTGGGTGATTCTCACGAACATGGTACAACTTTTAGTGAAATTGAAAAACCATTAATTTTACAATTTTTTCACCTCTTTTTATAAAATAGGATCTCATGTCATTATTCAGTTTGAAATTAGAAAGTATATTCACATTTTTTAGGTATTTTCAGACGTTTTTCTTGAGACTTTGAGGAAATACATTCATTACCGTAACATGTTTTTAATTACGAAATATGAAAGAACAAAACTTTTTTTTGCCTTTTTTTTGACAACAAAGACTTTCTTGTGATCAAGGGTAGTGGGTACCACAAAAAATATCTATTACTAACAAATCATATTATTTTTGTACAAACATTTATTTCATCTCCGTAACATGGAAACAATTTTTTACATCGATTTTCATTGTGTTTTTGGATATAAACATTGCACTGAAAAAAACAATAACACAATAGTGAAAAGGCTCTTTCACATTTAATTAAAAGATTAGAAGTTATGAATAATTAAATAATGTAACTGTAAAAATTCATCAAAAAATGTACATTACGGTATTGAAAAAAAATGTAACGGTAATGAATAACAATGTTTCGGAAATGAACACTTCAAACTTAACTACTTTAATTAAACAGTAAACAATAAACAGTTCTATTTAAACTATTTTATTTCTACTTGTATGTATGCATGTTGTTATTTTCATTGTTTTTACACCCCCCCCCCCCCCCCCCCCCCCCCCGAACGTGAAATGTTTAAGTCTAAGTCCTGAATATGAATATCATCACAACGTGTGAGTCTATATCATTTTGCTAAACTTTCAGATCCAAATTTAATGTTGTTTTCGTAAAAACAGGCAGTCAGGGGTGAAGAGACATTCCCATGTATATATGCATTTAAAAACCTGTATCTGAAACATGTTCATGATCAAAACTTTTTGACCCATAAAAATATTAATTTCATGTCCAATTTACCTTCTTTTCCTCCTATGTCCAATTCTTCAACCCTCACTATGTACAGGCATGTCACTGGGAAATTACCAAATAAGTGAATCCTTGGAAGCGAGGGAGCGGAGAGACCGAGCCGGGGGGAGGGTTTGCAAGAAACTTTTGAAATTTAAAGGCTGAAATGGTGCATTCTGGTGAACTCTGACACCTAGAATTCTTTAAACATGAAGGCTTAAAAAAATGTCTGTATGGGACCTTCTCGGCACTAGGAACTTGTGGGGCAATGCCACTGAGTTGTTGCATGTACACACTACTGATCCCGTATGTTTGGTTCTGTTGTCACATCTCTTCCCTCCGCCGGGTGAAAAATTGCTGGCCATTTGGTGGTTAGAGCGCTTTTTGTACAATTACGTGGCATGATTTTTTATTTTCATGTGGTCTATCAGCGCTTGGCATCCTCTGTCACTGTATTTTGTCTCATCGTATGTGAACACGATGTACGCCAAAGGAAACATTGCAAGCCAGTGCACTGTTGACAACTACGTGCGATCCAACCCTATACCCCTTACACCCCATATTTTTTTCTCATCCAATTTGGGCGATTCACGTTGGGTCTCAAAATTGATACCTCGATACGTATCCGCGACCAAATAACATGCCTGTATGTACCATATCTCACAACTGTAGCATAAACTCAACAAAAACCTTCTCTTTCTTGCTTTCCTGATTGCAAATGACTCGCCTTGTGGCACACCGTTCAGAGATTTCACGCAGTAAAAATAGCATGCTTTTCTGTGATTGGCCGAGAGTGGGTCATGACCCGGGCGCATGATCAAGATTCTGGTGGCTCCAACTATTTCCGACGCCTGCCGAGAGAAAACGTTTGTTTTTCTTATATTATCGCTCGGGCGTTTTCATGAAAAAGTAAGTCGAACCCTTTTTTGTTGTTTTTTACAAGAAAAATATAGTGCCACTGTGGCTCACACGGTTCAGAATGACTGCGCCATCCAGCAAAACGATGCGCCAATGGCGTGGCGATCGGCTAGCGCAAGCCTAGCTGAAGGAGGGATTTTGTTTATTATGTTTTGGATAGCTCTTTTATTTTTGTTGTATCTGTTCGAATTTTCTCTCCATTTTTTTCTTTGCTTCTGCAGCTGTCTGGGTGTCAGGTCTGCTGCTGCCTTCAGCAACCCTTTTTCCTTGCATTTTTGATATCTGTTAAATGAGAATTATCCATTAAAAAGTGCAATGGTATGTGTGGGACTGTTCTTAAGCTGTTTTCACTTGATCAGCAGTTGGCGCTTCGCTCACCACTAGGTAGAGATCAACAAAGTGTTTTTACTGCTGATCACGTGAAGGCAGCTTTGCAGTCACACACACAGATTCACAAATGTGTGTTCTGCTGTTCTCTTTCCCTTACTTAGGCCTACCTTTGGCTTTCTTTTTTTCTATACGATATAAATTTTGTCTGTTTCTCCACCCTAGCTCTTGATGCAGCCCTCTTATTTCACTTTCTTTTGTTCTTGAGGAATTTAGGTTGGCTTAAGTCAGTAAAACAATATAGACAATAATAAACACTTTAATCATTGTGTAATAACAAAATTTATGAATAGTTTATGTATTGTAAATGTTTTCTTATTTTTTTAAAGAAACTGTTCATTACCGTAATCTTATCTTTCATTACCGCAACAGGCCTCCACATTACACGGTAATGAAAGCTACGCGTTACGGTAATGAATGACATTTACCTAAACTAGCTTAAAATGGCAGTATGCTATAATGCCTCAGCAAAAAAATTTTAACCAGCAGTGTCAGCTCTCTACTACTTTCTTTACAGTAAACTATCTAATTGAAAACTTTTTAAGAACATGAAATATTACACATTACGGTAATGATCACTTATGGTGTGGAAGGAGACAGATGTAACGATAAACTTAACGATTACCAACATCAAACAATGCCAAACAATCTTACTTTGTAGCCATCTTTCCTCTTGTGTTCTTTGTGATGCACTATGGGTAAGAATAACTTTATTTAAAATAACACTGTGATTATGACAGGGCCATGAACAAGGTGCAACGGTAATGAAAGCTGCATGTTAGGACACTCCTTTTTCCTCAAATATTTTTTTAAACAACTTAGGTAACCATTATAGCTTATCATAATCTGCTAAATAATATCGTTTTAAACAGATGTATATAATTTTCTGTAAAATTGCTTGAATATTCATGATGCTACATTGAGGTGAAACCATTAAATTTTTCACTGGATGCATTACGGTAATGAATATAAAGCTCCAAAATCAGTTAAAAAACAAAAAAAAATACAATTTTGGCAACAAATTATGGACAATGCCACGTAACAGATGTAATGATCTTTCAATAAAAATTAAATATTTCAGGTTACAGGTCAAGTATGTCCCTAAAATCTTTGAAGACATAGCTTAGGTTGACTTAATGAGAATCACCCACGTAGTAATATTACAAATTCCAAAATTGTGTCAAAAACATGTACCACAAACAAAAAGCAACAACAAAACAACCCCCCGGTCACCGCACATTGATTGAGTTAAATGTAAAATGCACAGAGTTGAAAAATAAATAATTTTGAAATTAAAAAGCATTCCATCGCCACCCCCTGCACAGAAGTGGGCACCATACACACATACACACAGTCCGAAACATATGGTAAAAGCAGTCAGCTTGGAACAACAGTAAACATCAGTACCTCTACGCATTTGAGGAAAGGCCTCCAGCTTTTGTTAAATTTGTCAAGAGAACCATTTAATGTACACCTTATCTTCTCCATCTTAATAAAGTAAAGAATGTCCTTGATCCATAAAGCATGAGAGGTAGGAACAGGAGACTTCCACTTCAACAAAATCAGGCATCTAGCTAACAGGGTAACAAATGCTACAAAGTCCGCCTAATATTTAGGGAGTGACAGAGTAGGGGGCAAAACCCCAAATAATGCTGTGAATGCTGTTGGTTTGAATTGTGTCATGGTACGAATTGAAATGGAGTCAAATATTTGCGACCAATAAGAAGACAACGGGCACGACCAAAACATATGAAGATGGGTAGCTGGAACTTGGTGACATCTATCACAAGTGGGGTCAACATCATTATAAATTTTTGAGAGTGACTCGAGCGAAGTGTATCCGATGCAGGATATGGACGAGCGCTGTCAATGAGGCAGGTTTGGTGGAAGACACCTCTATATTTAGCCAAGAAGGGGGAACAGGTAGACCCTCCAGAAGGATCCATAGCTGAATTACTTCAAGGTTGGCTGCCCAATAGTAAAACTTAAAATTAGGCAGGGCAAGCCCTCCAAGAGATCTCGGCCTCTGCAATACTTCCCTACACAGCCGAGGGGCACCCTCATTCCATATAAACTCAGTAACTAAGCCATCTAGTTTATTAAAGAAGGTCTGGGGAATAAAAATGGGTATAAACTGCAAAAGGTAGGACAGCTTGGGGACAATTTATTTATTGTTTATTTAATAGGGACCAGTGTATACAATAAACATGTATAACACTGACATTTATAGCCAGAGCTAATTTGCAAAGTCCGTCCCAATGTTCATCTTAACAGCATTAACCCGAGCCACAAGGGACAAAAGTAGCAAAGACCACCTCTGAAAATCTACCTAAATCTGAGACAATAAAGGGGTACGGCTAAATTTGAATAGGTCCTCAAATTTGTCTGCAACCTGAATACCGAGATATGTAAAACCAAACGGGACAACTCTGAATGGGAAATTCTGCGTAACATTACGAGCTGCGTCATTTAGAGGAAACAGCTTGCTCTTGTCCAAGTTGAGTTTATACCCTGAGATACAGCCAAAAGAATTAAGAATATCAAGAGTGACAGGAACCGAAACAGATAAATTAAAGTGATATAACAACAAATCATCCGCATAAAGTGAGACTTTCTGTTCAAAGCCATTCCTGGTAACACCAGTTATACAGGGGTCTGAGCGCAGTGTTACAGCAAGTGGCTCGATAGCTATGGCTAACAGGACTTAAAGGGCAGCCGTGACAGGTAAAGTGATGCAAAGGAAAATATTCTGAGTGTGTATTGTTCATTCTAACTGAAGCCATTGGGGATGAATAAAGGAGTTTTACACAAGAAATAAACCCCTGACCAAACCCCAACTTCTCCATCGTGTAAAATAAGTAACTCCACTTCACATAGTCAAACGCCTTCTCCGCATCTAATGAGATCAGAGCTTCCGGCAAAGATGAAGTGGAAGGTGCACATACTACATTGAAAAGTCGTCTGAGGTTAAAGAAAGAGAACCTGTTTCGAATAAACCCTGTCTGGTCAGGGGAATAACGGAGGGCAAAACTGTCTCCAGCCTCATGGCTCGTAATTTGGACAAAAGTTTTACGTCAACATTTAAGAGTCTAATTGGACGGTAACTTGAACAAGCCAAGGGATCTTTATTCTTTTTAGGATTAATGAGAGTGATGCTTGATTAAGAGTCTGAGGTAATTTACGTAAGTTAAATGATTCAGTAAACATCTCAATCAACGGTGGTGCTAACTTATAATAAAAAAGTCTTATAGAACTCAATTGGTAGACCATCCGGTCCTGGGCATTTTCCAGATTGCATAGAGAATGCTGCCCCCCTAAGCTCACCAACAGTAATTAGCCCATCCAGCTTTTTAACTGATTCTGGGTCTACCTTGGGTATGTCCAGTGAATTAAAGAAACTATCAAAAGCAGAAAGATCGGTCTCAGAATCTGAGGTATACAGGGCTGAATAGAACTCTTTAAAATGATCATTAATTTGTAAAGGGTCTGTTGTCATGCCAGCTGAAGTTTGGATTTGTGGAATTTGATATGAGGAGGAAGCTTGCCGCAACTGATGGGCCAAAAGTTTACTTGCTTTGTCACCGTGTTCATAAAAAGAATATTTCGACTTAAATAAAAGGTCCTCCACTCGGTTAGTGGAAAGAACATCAAACTCCGCCTGAGGAGAGAGACACTCTTTGTATATGTAGGGGATGGTGAAGAAGCATAAATGTTATCAAGCTGCATGATTCGTTGACTTAATTCTTGCAGTATTGTCCTCCCCTGTCTATCCTCAAAACTGACATGAAATAATCTCACCTCTTATGTATGCCTTCAAGGTCTCCCAAAGAAGAGACGTTGAGACCCCTGGAGTCCTATTGACAGCAAGAAAGATATCTATGGGAGACGCCAGCGTGTCGTCATTTGTTATGGTCACGTGGTACAAGACCGCTGCTGGTTGGCAAGAACTTGCAGGAAAATACCGGCTCGCTACGAGAACGGTATCTGGTTTGAAAGAAATACGTAAAGTTATCGCTTTGCATGAATGAAATTGCACACGTATTTACCACAATGGTAATATCATGTGTAGTTGTTGGTTGTACGAAGCGTTTTCAGAAGGGATCAGGCTTGAAATTTCACCGAATACCGATTTCAGGAGAAAGAAGATGGTGCTGGCTTCAGGCCATCAACAGGAAAAACTGGACCCCAGTACGCAGCAGAGATCATGTTTGTGGCTCCCACTTTTCTTCAGGTAAACTATTCAACAGTTTAGCATGTTTAGTATGTCCAACTTTGTGCTTATTTACCAAAAGATATTGATTTAGTGTCGCATCCTTCGCGTGAAGCAATCTCTACGATTTGGGTTTGGTTCAGTGTCGTAATTAGCCTAGCCACGCTAGACCCAGCTCTTAAGACACAAGGGTCTAGGAATGCTCGACAGGGAGGGAGGCGGGCTAAAAGGTTGTCTTTCAAATCACTCTGCAGCAATTGGGTAGGTATACAACCAATCAGCGCAATGAATAGGCTGACGTAGTTCCTAGAGCACCGGCGGATTGTGGCTAAGTCCCATTAGCTTCCCAACCAGCAGAGCCAACTGGTATATTAAGGATTTGCCATATCCCGTCGGCATAAGTCCAAATATGTCTTTCTTCTCAATGAAACACTTCAGTGCCGTCCTTTGTTTATCTTTCAAGTTGAATTTTAGCTTCAAATCTTTAAGGGCTGTGGCCAAAGCAGAGTCAAAAGATAACCGTTTATTGTGCGCCGGTTGTTTCTGTCAGAATTGTCGTGCCTCTGTCGTCACTTAGTTACGCCCGCCTTCTGACTCTACACTTCATGGTGATTGGTCCAGCCAGTTTTAGGAGCATCCAACCTCAAGCCTTAGGGTAACTAGACCCACCCTGGCAGAGAATTAAATTCGTTGCCGTGGGTTGTCTAGCGCGGCTAGGCTATGTCGTAATGTGTTACCGATCGCTTTTTAGGCGATTAAAGTATACAAAAGTTTAATGAAGCAAAATACAGCAACTTCTTGACGTTTCTTTGACATCTTGTTGAAGATTAACAGAAGATATATTATTTTTAATTCATAATTATATATATATTTTTAGTTATTTAATTAAACAGGAAAAAGAATTATTGGTAGACTATTGGGCAACTGGTTTACAATTTGTACTCCTAAGATATATTTACACATATAATTGGGATGCAAATATAGAAATAACTTAAAGAAAGTGAATATTTACTAGTATTGAAATTACTTATGATTATTTGTATTGGTATATTTGGTTTATTACATTATTTAACCCTTTACGCTTCAGTGCGTAGTAGGTGTACCGCCGGCGGTACACCTACTAATTTGCATAGGAATTTCAAGAATGTCCGACGGCTGCAAACGCGATTATACAAACACTATACGCCGATGGAAAGCTTAGATTCTCATGAATCCGCCGGTATAAACCACTTTCAGATGTGATTACCACAGCGGGTGAGAAAAACACATTTGTCCGACAAAAACAAATATTCATCCATCCGTTCTCTATACACGGCTTCAACGCACACAGCGCGACTCACATTTCCGGGTTCATTATTACACACAGAAAAAAAGATTCCACAAAAAACGGCCATAATCCAACCTTTTACATCCAGACAACACAAGCCAGTAAACTATTTTGTCCAAAACATGTCCTGAAGTCAGTATAAAATCCACGAATCGGTCGTTTTCAAGGAAATGCACCTCGCGATGTGCGTCCAATATTCCCTGTATTTTTCGTCATTTTTTTAATTTAAAAATAGAATATTAGCGATTTTTGTACTGAAAACGGCTGGAATTGACTGAAGCTTAAAGGGTTAAATATTGAAATAAGTAGTAAAAGTAATCATTAAAAGACAAACGCTTACCTCTGATGAGGCATAATCCATAGGTAAATATCCTGTTACATTACTATACATTTCTTTCCTAATTTGCACATTTCATACTTCCAGGTTCTGCTGGTAATGACCCCAGTGATCCTGACTTTGTGCCACACATCAACATGGGCTATGAATAGTCATCGATGCTGACCCCCAAAGAAAAGGACAAGCAATATGAGAGAGTAAAGAGGCGAGCAGAAGAGAAGATAGAAGTTGCACAATCCAGGAAAGAGAGAAGTGACGCTGTCACAATTCTCCTTGAGCTGTCAACCAGTACAACCAACAATCTACAAGCCGAAGATTTGGATAACGATGCCGATGATGAAGATGAGAACGTACCCACATCAGGCATTGAAGCAAAATATATGTCAGCCCATATACCTACTAGGTATGTGTAAGCAACTATATTCAGTCTTAGCATCAGAGCATATTTTAATGTCCTCTGTTGGCAGGTATTGACTACCCTAAAGAGGCAACAATAAAATCATATACGAGTACATGTGTGCAAATATGCACTATTTTTTATAGGTATTAGTGGATAATTTTCTTGACTATGGAACCAATTTTTCATTCAACTGCATGTCTAATAAAGGGATGTCATTCAGAATTAGGTCCTAAAGTGATACCATTCAGTCAGTATTAGTGCTGGCATTGGCAGAAATCTTGCAATAACAAATGATGAAAATTTCAGTCATAAAACTGTACTGGCAAATCATTGTTTACTGAAGTTGTGATACGATTTTGAATCCTGATACAAGAGTGGCAATACTATAGTATCGCAATAATCTGAGTCTCAAAAACAAGATTTGATCAAAACAAACATAACATTATTGAATAAAGAAACATGTCAGTATTAGGGCAAAAGTACTTACAAATGCATGCTTTAAATCACTGTTTACATAACAGCATCCTAACAAAAGGTTGTCATCATTTCAGATGTACATGTTGCTTGTCTGGGGACAATCAGCAGGCTACAGCAGGAGAAGCAGCAGTTGATGATGGAGATGGGCAAGCTGCAGGAGCAGCTATGGGATGCCAGGCAGAAACTACAGGGATGCAAGTTTGCAGACAAGTTCTTGGAAGAAGGGAACAGGGACAGCAAGACCCAGTTCTTCGCTGGGATGCCAAGTTATGGAAGTTTCCTATGGTTACTTGGGTGCATTATAGCAATGTTACCAGTGCCTATGACCCTTCCCCCCGGCTCTATCCTGCTTCTGGTCCTCATGAAACTTCGCCTCAATCTAGTTGATCAGGACTTGGCCTACCAATTTAATGTATCGCGACAAACCGTGAATAACATCATTGCAAAATCTCTTCCTGTCATCGCAAGTGAGTTGGCTTTTCTTGTGCATTGGTCGTCCAAGGAGGAAACTATCAGGAACATGCCTAAAGTAATGAAAGACACTTATAAGAAATGTCGTGTGATCATCGATTGTTGCGAGGTCTTTATCGAACGACCTGGAAATTTTACAGCCTGAGGAATGACATGGTCAAACTATAAGAGTCACAACACTCTAAAGGTCCTGGTAGCAGTCGCGCCATGTGGATCCATTTCCTTTGTGTCTAAATGCTTTGGTGGAAGGGTTTCCGACAAGGTGATCACACAAAGGTCAGGATTCCTGCAGTTGCTGGAGCATGGAGATCTGGTCTTGGCGGATCGCGGCTTCCTGATCGTGGATGACTTGGCGGCACGTGGAGCACAGCTGGTGATACCTGCATTTACAAGAGGAAAGGCCCAACTAAGCCCAAAAGAAATAGAAATTGCAAGGAGACTGTCATGTGTTCAAGTTCATGTGGAGCGTGCAATTGAACGTGTGAAGAACTTCAGAGTACTAAGCACTACCATGAGAATGAAACTTGTGCCTAAATTTGACATTATGACAAATTGCAGTGGCATTTCAAACCTCCATAAACCAAAATATTCAACAAATGTTTCATTGTCTCAGAAATTGATATCTTCCCCAGGCATTTATCATGTTGTTTTACATATTTTGTACAAATAATTTAAAAGCTTAAAAAAGTATTTCAAGCAATCAATAATCAATTTGTATTTTACATTTTAATAAATTAGAAGGGTTCAAAATTGATTATTTTCCCCAAGTATATATCAAAAGTACACTTAAATGTATCTAAGCCTATTTTCAATTATCTATACCTATTGTACTTTCATAATTAATGAAACTGGAAAATATTGGAAAATTTGAAACTTTTTAGCATATTATTACAGGAATGATAATTCTGTTTACTTATTTTGTATTAATATCTTGAAAATATGCAAAGAATATTTTATGTAATCAATAACATTCCAAGAAACTATTGATAAATTGATTTATACATTATAATCTTACCCTGCCATACATGTACAGTGCGCACAGTAAACGGTCCCTTCTGATTTCTTCATACACACCCAGGGTTGGTGGGGCTTGTCACGTAGACGTTGGGAAGGGATCACTTTGGTCTTCAAAAAACAGTATGGAGAATCCAGGTCGTAATAAAAAAATGAGGAGCACGTGTCCACTCTTCACATATTCATATGCCTTCAGAGATTTGTAAGCTCTCAAACTGTCGTGGGTGAACTGCCCAGGGGTGTCGATCAGGTAAAAATAAATGTTGGTGAAGGAAATGTCCGGCCACAAGGAAGGATCGTTGACCCACCCAGTCTTCAAATTGTAGGGATCTGGCAAAGTTTTACTGTTTCCCTGATATCTCAGTTTACTCACATATCTTTGCCGGGCCTCGGGTGGTAAGGATTGAGTATAATCGGACAATTCCATGGAAGGATAGCTCGTGTTGCTACCGTCAGCCATTGTGCCACTGGTTCCTTTTGCCAACCAGCACGGGAATCACGTGACTTCGTGATGTCACTGTTTGTAAACACTGGCGTCTCCCATCTGATTGGATACAAACGTAACAAAATCTTCATTGGACAAAAGCCATGTATTAAGACGCCAGAGGGGGTGTGTATTATCACGTTCCTTGATATGCAACTCCAGTGTAATTGGAGCATGATCTGATATTAAAATAGGTTCATTTTAATGGAATGTGACTCAATTGAATGAAGTAGTCAGTTATCATAAGAAAATAGTCAATCCAGGTAAAAGAATGATGGACATGAGAAAAAAAAAAAAAAGAGTATACTAAGAGTATACTCTACTAGATGGATTAAGAAAACGCCAGGGGTCAGAAACAGAGAACTCATCCATAAAGTTCAAAATAGCTTTGGAAGAAATCGAAGGCCCAGCAGGTCTGGCAGACGAGCGATCCAACACCGAATCAAGCCAACAATTAAAATCCCCCCATAATGAGAGAGTGAGTTGTCATATCTGGCAGTTTGGAGAACAACGAGCAGAAAAAGGTGACATCATCACAGTTAGGACCATATACATTTGCAAGAATAACTGAAAGAACAAAGAATAAAGCTGGAATGCTGACTAACCCATCTCTTCCGAAGCTTAATGTGAACAGCAGATTCCACATGTTTCTCTTGAAGGAAAACAATGAGGGCTCCCAATTGCTGAAGATGGTGCAGCACCCTGCTACGCTTAGTACGTTGATTCAAACCCTTAGAGTTCCAGCTAACAAATTTGAGTCCTGCTCCCGACTGTTGCAATGATCTAAAATGAGTCATATGCTAACTAAGCAAGACAAATGGTGTGTGTACATATCAAGTGTGGCGTGCAATGTATAGAACTTGCAAAAATACAACCAAAACAGAGTGGTGACCAACCCATACACAACACTAAACAAAGGAAAGAACGCATCCCAATCCAGTCGGATTCAGTCGGGCACGCACCCTCAACTCTCTCTGGCACTCCGATCAACCTTAAGTTGTTGCTCCTCGCTCTCCCCTCCAAATCCTCGCACTTATCGGCCAGCATTTTGACTTGAGCTTTAAGCATGGCAAGCATGGGGTCTAAGTTGGTTAATAGATCACCATGGTCCGTGCACGCACGCTCCAAATCACCGATAGCTTGGTTATTAGAGCTGAGTTTTAGTTGGATCGGTTCAGTAGAGTGCTTCACAATTCCTCCCGTACTGAAGAGATCTCAGCCCGCAAGTCAGAGGACAGCGAGTCTATCTTACCACAAATATCCCCCTTTAGTCCATCCAGCATAGCTTGTAAATGTTCCATGTTTGGGCCGCACAGAGAGCCAGTAGCATCTCTTGGCAGCAAAACAGCTTCACCTGTGTTCGAGGCCTTCGTGCGGCCTGTAAGTGAAGAGTCCGCTTTCGTACGTGAAATCGCCATCAGTTGTCAAAGTATACCAAAAAGCGCACCTAATGAGTCCAAACACATAATGTTGCTGAGCCCAGGTCAAAATAAATGAGAAAACGGCGTTAAAAAGTTACATTTACCACAAACTCACGGAGCAATAGGGAGACACGTCCTACGTACTCGATGCTCAACAGCGCCCTCACAAAGTTTCAATTTTTTAGAGACTTTCTTAGATAAAGTTAATTCATTGCAAACTCAACCAATTTAATTTGACTCTTGAACAGTAGAGAGTAACAACACACTGAATGTACCTGTGATAGCATATTTTCATATTGACTGCAGTAATTGAGGAAAATCAACAATTCACATCTTATATAAAGATGTTTAATTCCAGGCTTTCTTCAAAGGACAGAACAATGACTGTCAAGGGCTGCTCCACTGATTTTACACTCATATCCTTACTTGATATGAGCAGTGCTATTCAGCATATAAAAACTGTTAGAGTGTCTGTGGCTCTGTAGAAGCTTTGCCCATGCTGAGAAAACAACCATGATAATGCCATCAGGGTAATTTCAGTCAGGAAGGGTCTCACCAAAGACTATGAAACTGAACTGTGGGTAGAGCTACTGGTCTCAGCCTTGAATGTTCAATTCAATAATTTAATTATGCGTTTCTTTGTTTTTACCTTCAGGTGAGATAAGGTTAAAATCTTCAGTGCATCCCAATATTTGGCATCAGTTTAGTCATTACTGTGCTCTCCCATTTCATTTTTGAGCAACGCCCCTTGAGCGAACTGCAGTGATTGAAGGCTCGGCTGACTACAGCAAGGGCGACCATATTGCTGCAGCCAAGCCATGAAAAACCCAACATGACTGAGGAAATATTATGGGTTTGAGGTAATTGTGCAAGTGGGTTAGGTTCAATTACATACAGCTAAAAGAGCACATCCAGCAAGGCACCTTTACATAAACTGAGGTGGACAAGGAGATGAGCAGGACCAGCTGGAGCAGGAAAGAAAAAGTTACACTCATGCACATAAACTCTGTAGGTACATTTTTATTACTTGCATGAATAAGAAAGTAGATGTAATCATGTGGATATATTTTTATTGTAGTCACAGTTAAAAACACACTTCAAAGTAAAGTGTGATTGGTGAATTTTCAAAGTCAAAATTGCTATAAATATTGAAGATAAGACATGTTACAGTTAAAGAGTCTACAGCCTGAATAGCTAGTCCGTGCTTTGATCTAAATGCTTCTGACAACATACTCCCAGTTGCAAGGCCAAGACACTGGTGTTCAGAAAGTAATGCTTCTCCCATTTGCAGTGTTAGTGTAGCACAAGAGTATTCAGACACCTACTGATTGGCAATAAAGAAAGCAAAGCTGAGGTTGATCTAATATTATGACATTTACAGGGCTCCAGACTAACTCTTTTTCCTAGGAGCAGAGTGGCCCCTAACTTCAAATTTTAGAAGCACAAGCAGAAAATTTAGGGGCAGACACCAAAATCGACTTGCAAAGTAAATATTCACATATCCTCTCATTTTCATTGCATTACTGATAAATACTTGAACAATAAATGCAGAAACTATGTTTTAAATTCACATTTGATTGTGCAGCAGTTGACACAACAAGAAAAGCACTAAGAGAACGCAGTACACAACCAAGGCTGCTCAGTTGACGTCTAATTTCCAACGGATTACATTTTTAATTAAAAAAAAAAACGACTTTGTGCTGAGCACAGGCATGTGTTATACATGTGCACATTATGTATTCATACCAAATCACCTGTAAATTATCCTTATAAAGGTCTGTTGATCAGTTAATCAGTTTTGGCAAGCTTTTGTTTTGCTAGTGTTAAAATAACCATTTCCTCTAGGCTTTTATTTTGAAAATGTATTTGTAATGGTACGGGCTTTTATTTTGTAACCATTCCTGCGGCACAGGAAGTGCTTCTCTAAGACGAGGTTTCTTGACATGACGAAGACGATGCTGAAAAGTCCGAAAATTCACGTAAAGATGAAAGAAAACGGTTCCACGCTCTTGTTGTCTCGCAAAGGATGTGTCTAAACTTATAAGCAGCTACCTGGAATTGAGACAAGAAAGGAGGGAAGGACAGAAAGGTGAATTTGTGTTGCTTTGTGAAACATCAGGAGCTTCACCGTCATTAGCTCCACGCTCACACATATTGGCTCGCCTTCTTCTTCTTTGGTGTTCGTCTCCTTTCTTCTTTTGAAGTTAATATCGGTTGGAAAATCAGCTCATTTACACATTACTGTCAACTACTGGATTGAAGTGTGGAGCAGAAGTTTGTCAGCAACAAAAAATATTCAATAATAATGGAAAAAAAGGCAAATGTACTGGTCGCGCATGCGCGAGTAGATGGAAAATTTACTTGCACTGTCTCAAATTTTAGTCACAAAATGCGGCCATTTAGTCGCAGTCTGGAGCCCTGATTGGTCACAGTTAAGGCACTGACCATCTGATAGAAACTGACAGAAACTTACAAAAATGGAAAAAAAGGAATGACAAAACACAAGTTACAATTAGTACAGCACAAACAAACTACAACATCGATGTTTGTACAAAATTTCAAGGCAAGTGACCTGCTAGATTTACACTGGCTAAATAAAAACATTGTTACCAGTTTCTCTAGTGTGAGGATTTGCTGCATTTCTGTGATTTAAATCACTACCAAATGAATATCTCTGAAGTGCTAACTGGACAAAACAAGACATGCAAAGATATAACTGCTGGAATCCGAAAAAGTGGTAGACAATTTTAATTATTTTGTGCGCAGTAAAGGCCAAAATAAGCCCAAAATAAGTCTGTTGCAGCCCTAAGTAATAAGTGAAACATGAAAAAGCACACACAGGCTATTTACGTAGTTTATTCATTGGGCTGTATTAGATATGAGACTCAATTGGTCTTGATACAACATGCAGCTTAGCACCTTCAGTCAACTGCCAAAAAATGACAAAGCATGAGGACACCGGATAAAGCCAATAAATGCGAAGAAGAAGTCAGTGCAGCATCTTGACTGGAGTACTGCAGTTCAGGTTGAAAAGGTTACGATTATTTGAAGGAGCGTCTGAGAAGCAGACATTCACAATGCAGCCACTGACCTGCAACGGAAAAATCTGCCAGTGGTCACAGAAGCTTCCAAAGAGAGACAGGACCACGTTGTTTATTAACATGGCCTTTGGTTTAAGCTGGGATGCCAATCACAGAACAATGCCAGTCAGTATGTATTTGCCCTTTCAACGCAGACCGGTTTGTAATGAGGCCTGGCTAGACGACAGGCCCCGGCATAAAACAAAAGACAAGACTGGAAATATGAATTTCTTTAGTGGTACTCGTACAAATATGAGCTCCTTCTGCTCAATGATTTACTGTTAATCACTTCTCTTTCTCATGAAAGTATTCATCTTGGTATCCCTCGTCTAATGAATGCCAGGCATTTCGGTAGAAAGTGTCAACATATGCTTTGTCGAGAAGGATGTGCTGGATGTGTCAATACACAACTGTTATAAAAACATTCCACACAAAATAATAGTCTAGTACTCTGCTCATTATCGTGTTTTACCCTCACATTGCCAAGAAATTGATTAGTACCTTCTTAAAATCATCTTAATGCTCCAACAATTACTTAAATGACCAGAAAATTAGTCTCCCAATATCTTAATAATTGTTTATACAATTTTCCAAGCAAAAATGTACATGTGCTTGCTCCAGCCGTTCCAGTCTGCAAGACTGCTAAGTGATGGAAAAAAATTGACTTAGATGACGGAGAAACAAGGAGTCAAATCATGGTTCTGTCCACTGAGGATTCACTTAACAATTCTTATGGGTGTAGCACTACCAAATTATATTTGATGACTGAGAAAACTGTTTGCAGATTAATCAATGATAAAATATTGATCGATTGCTAGACTAATTTAATATTAAATCCAGTGATGACTTAAACATTCTAAAAATATTTTTTCTGGTCTAATATTTTTAGATACTATTTTCAACGGTGTTGCATCATAGCTCACACAATGCCTTGAGTTTTGAAACAGATACTTCTTTAGATATCCAACAAGTATTTTTAGAAACTATTTTTTTCTACTAAAAAAAATTACTAAAGAATAAAAGTTAGAAATAAGAGACATCACTGAAAAACCTTTAAGTAAATATGTGATTATCCACAGTGCCAGTGCCACCTTTTGATACTCAAGACTAGTAATGATTATTTACATTTTTTATTAATTTTCTGATTATTTTCTCAATCAACTGATAGCTGCTTTTGTCTGTTCAGTATAAACTCCAAAGATATTCAGTTTACCATCATGTGTACCATATAACAAAAATGCAGTAAATTGTCGCATTTGAGCAGCCGTGACAAATGTTTGACTTACAGTTACTTGATTATCAAAATTTAATTCTTCAGTTTCTGAAATAAACAATGAATCATTGCAGCTGTACTCAAGTTGAAGCTGTAGACAGGTTTGAAAAGCACTGGTTTAATACACAGCCTTAGTCCTGACAAACCAAGCCAACTTCAAAAAATGAGCACAGAAAAAAGAAACTGATGTGATGCCTCGTTCTGTTGAAAGTTGCACATGAAGACACACACGCACTACATAAAGCGAGGGGCCAGCAGAACCAATTAATAGCACAGTAACTAGTAAGTAGTCTGGATTCTACTCCAAAGCACTCTGAAAAAAATGGACTATTAGGGAATAATTCTCATGTTCATATGAATCTCATGGAATGGTCAGAGAACTGCATTTTCCCATTTACAAAACATTGATTACTCATGATATGAGCTGCTGTAACAAAGGTGGGTGGTTATTAGCAGCTCAGTGGGGATAGATTCCCTGGTTGAATGAGTACAGAACCTTAAAAACAACCTCACACTATAGCTTTCTCCACCGTCCTGCAGGAACTCTCCTGACCCAAATGACCTCACACTAATCAGCTAACAGCAAGACCCTCGAAAACAAAAGGGGTCAAGGTTAATCTGCCAAGATGAAAGCCCACAACGCAAAGAAACATCCGAGTTTGTGTTGTAAGCCAACTGGCTAGATGAGAGGCCCAACAGGTGGCCAGTCTGTGCCAGGTAATGGTTGAGTGCGATTTGGGAAAACTACATACACTCTTCACTTCACATCATGTTTGGTATCACCATTTGGTTGAAAATAGTCACTATCCTCCTCTAATCCCACCAGCAACCACACAACAGCAAGTAAAACAAACAAAAAAAAAAACAAAGGCAGAAGCATGTCTGTCAGAAAGAAAACAGACTAGATAATTAGAAAACACCATATGCACAGACTAAAAACCTCAAAGGTGTAAAGCCACATCCAACTCAAGGGACTAAACACAGATGGAGAGAAGGATTGGACTGTAGTGAAAAATGGGGGTGGGGTCAAATTCATTGGGATGCTCCTGATGGCAGGTCCCACACTAACAGCACATGGTGGGATGAGGCGCCACTGCCAAAAGACTTCCATTGCTCCCCTGTGAATCATTATGTGTGCACCGTCTGCTCTGACTTCACTGTATTACCCCAGGAGGTTTGTCAAAAAAAATCACCCTGCTCAAACCTTGTTAAAACCGACAATACTTTCACTGCAATTCTTGCAGTGATCCCAAGTTTCTGATGATACCAAATATGTTGCATTGAACTTCAGAAGAAATCAGACCAGGGTTCTCGCCAGCGCATTTCAGTGTAACGCCTGTTACGCTGTCATAACGGCCTGTTACGCTGTCTAACGGGCCGTTACGCTGTCAGTTTAAAAGATTACGCTGTGATTAGGGCCGCTACGCCAGCGCATTTCAAAGATTACGCTGTTATGAGAGTGTGTGGCTCCGTCAAGGGAGGGAGAGAGAGCAGCGTGTGTGCATGTGTGTGTGTGTGTGTGTGTGTGTGTGTGTGTGTGTGTGTGTGTGTGTGTGTGACAGAGAGGGGGAGAGCGAGATGTCCAAGCGACCTTGAATGCAGCGCGAGCGAGAGAGACGGCAGTTCGGTAGAGGAGGAGAGAAGGTGTGTAGTTGCTGGGTTGGCGGTACTGTGCGGTTCAGTCACTGTTGATAGACAATAAAGGCTGCAGTGTTCTACGATACGGCTGGGCTTCTGTGTCTTTGCCTCTACGGCCGCTGATGAAGTGAAGGGAGTTAATCCCGGACTTCCCGACCATGGTCGGGGCCCGAACAGGAAGGGTTAACACTGTGATTAGGGCCGCTGCGCTATTATTTTGACAGATAACGCCATGTGCGTTTGTTTTTGTCGACTGGGTGCCTATCTAGGTTAATTTATGTCTCCCCACCTCAGCCATACTTTCCTGTCAATTGACCCGTTTCTGTCTATTGCGCGTGCACACGCACGCCCGTCTATTGCGCGCGCGTGCAGGAGGACCTGCCGTTACGCTGAAAAAAAAAAATCCCGGTGAGACCCCTGAAGACATCTATATTTACATTATAACATATGCGTGATGCTATTAGACGACATGGGAAAAAATGGATTTTACAACATCCACCAAAATTAAGCAGACATGAGCTTTCTATCTATTGTTTCCAAGTATTCCATTTGTGTGTTTGCGCATGTAAAAGTCATATTCCAATGTCACCCAAATACCCCGGCTGGAGCAGTGCATACAGTACATCTCATTCAGGTTACTGAATGCAGCCAAATACACACACAGGGCTATCCATAGCTACGTGACAAAACATTTAAAAGAGGCAGGGAAACATCTAATTTTTCTAATGATGAAAAGTATGATTTTAGTCTTTCAATGAAAGAGTTAAATATTCTTGGTAAGTCAGATGGTTTGCTGATGTATGGCTGACCCATACAAATCTGCAGCAGTCGCCCATCGCGTATGGAACTGCCTCCCTGACCACCCGAGAGCTCCACAGACAGTGAATGTTTTTTTAAAAGGCCTAAAGACCTTTCTTTTTAACAACGCTTTTAATTAAACATGTCCCTGAAGTTTCTACTTTTTGTTGTTATTTTACCTGATTGTTTTGTGTTTATTATGATTGCTTTGTTTTATCCTTTTTATATCTTCATTATAATTCAATTTAAGATTTTGCCTAAATGAAAAGTGCATTACAAATAAAATGTATGATTATTATTATTACTATTAGACATGATGCTTTCAAATCTGTTTGGACATCAATATTTTTTATGAATTTGGAATTGAAAATTGATTCAACAACATGGCTGTGCTCTGAGTGTTGACAAAATGAGTGGCACTGTGCTAGTCTAAAGCTGAAACTGAACTGTTGGCTTTAATGGTTAAGAGTACAATGGACATTTTAACTGCATTTGTATTTAAGTTCAGACTTTTACAATGGGGCATTACTGATATGATGTTAATGATCACAAATATTTATTTTTGAGAAAATTTATTTATGGCACTTTCAAGACATTTTGACAGAAGTGTTACTGCCTTCGTAGTACTCGAAGCGCTGTACGAAGTTTCCCAATCATCAATTGTGACAGAGCTGCTACACAAGGTGCTTGCAAACAAGGACACTTTGGTATGCAGATGGGCTGGTGATTGAATTGTCAACCTTGAGAGTAGTGGACAACCCGCTCTACCAGCCAAGCTGCACATTCTTGCTAATGTACAAATCTTTGCACCAAAATACAACTGCTCTTTACTCACAGGGCCTGAAAAAAATCGAATTAATTATACAGTCCCTCCAGGAATTCGCAATGTTGCAATCGCGCAAAATCAACCAATCTCCGTGAATTTTGCACGGCCTTGCAATTTTGTCCAATCACCGCAACTTTCCCGCAATTTTGGCCCGCCTCCCGTGAGCTTCACCAATCAGAGCAGTCCCCAGCGCAAACCTAATGCATGTATGTCACCGAATTCACTTCCTTGTTTATGGTTTGAAGATGCAGACATGTGCGATACTAATGTCTCTCATTTACCAACAAAAATTACTGCTGAAGCAGTGTTTTCCGAGAGCGACCGCGGCCCGCGGAATCGCGGATTACCGCTCATCTGTCCGCAGGTTGCTGTCGAAGTCTAATCACTTGGTCCTTGTGTCATTTCTGACCGACCCTGAAAACTTAATTCAAATCCCTGAGTCCGTTTTGAGTGATGTGGGTAACAAGGAAATGATTCACACGCTGATCGTCACATAACTCCGCCGTGGCTCGGCGAGACGCCCCGTCTGCCCCAGCTGTCCAACCACTGAGCGCGTTGCCCAGGGTCGCGTCCCGCTCAGGCGGTGGTCGACCCTCCGGACAACACGGACATTTCTCTCTACTCTTTGGTGGAATAATAAATCTAATTTACCTCATTCTTTCAGTGCTCTAACGGATCTGGATGCAACAGTTTCCATCATGGTGATTTGTCTGGTCTGTTGTCCGCTCATTTCAGCCGTTCTAATATGTTTCGTGATTTTTTTATTTTTTTTTAGCTCGTTAAGCTTCAGTGTCCCGCCGGCGGTACACTTACTAATTTGCATAGGAATTTCAAGAATGTCCGAAGGCTGCAAACGCGATTATACAAACACTATACGCCGATGGAAAGGTTAGATTCTCATGAATCTGCCGGTATAAACCACTTTCAGATGTGATTACCACAGCGGGTAATATAAACACATTTATTCGACAAACAACGAATATCCATCCATCCGTTCTCTATACACGGCTTCAACATACACAGCGCGACTCACATTTTCGGGTTCATTATTACACACAGATGAAAACATTCCACAAAAAACGGCTATAATCCAACTTTAGACATCCAGACGACACAAGCCAGTAAACTATTTTGTCCAAAACATATCCTGAAGTCGGTATATAATCCACGAATCGGTCGTTTCCAAGGAAATGCACCTCGCGATGCACGTCCAATATTCCCTGTACTTCTCGTCATTTTTTTTATTTACAAATAGAATATTAGCGATTTTTCGTACTGAAAATGGCTGGAATTGACTGCAGCTTAAAGTGTGTATCAATCAGTGATTTTTTTTCTTTGTTTTTGTATTCCACCACAATATTGCATGGTTGTAAAACAGTCTAGCTCCGCTTTGGTGAAGAACATCAGTGAAATAATTGTTTATCACGGTCTTCAGCAGTAATTTTTATTGGTAAATGAGAGACATTAGTATCGCACGTCTGCATCTTCAAACCATAAACACGAAGTGAATTCGGTGACGTACGTGCCAGAGCCCTAGAGATAGCAAGAGTTGCGACGCTCCCATAGGGTGCCGTTGTACGCTTTCTTTCGGTCTACTTCCGGGTTGTGGAGGCTTGTTTAGTTCCAAGCACCGCTTCGACAGTGATAGCCACCGTTCATTTGTACTGCAGGTTGTTGAGTATATGTGGAGGTAAGTTGATGAAATGCCTACCTCTTTTGAATTGTCAACTGCCTATATTTTATCAGAGGCTCTTTATGATGCATATACTGAGCTTTATTTGTATTTGCGCAGCGTAATTATATATATTTTTATCTTGGTAGACGACCGAATTTCTGCTACTTTTTTTAGCTCAACTCTGCTGTTAGCTGTGAAGTTATCTCCTGGGATATATTGACGGATTAATTGTTGATGAGTCGCTACCTCTTTTTAATTTTAACATCTTTATATTATATCAGAAGCCCTTTGTGGTGCATACATTTATCTGTATTTGTGAATATTGGCAGATGACCGACTTTCAGGCATTGCCTTGTGCTTGTTAGCTCTTCTTTGAAAGCTACCTAGCTACATCGCTACCTCTTTTTAATTGTCAAGACTACGTCCTTTATATGAGACCCTTTATAATGCATAAACTTATACTTGTAAGTATTTAACAAATATATTTATTAATATCTATCGTATCTATCTATCCGCCAGTATCCCGAGAGCAGTCACTGAAGACACGAAGACCCTCATTGTTTCTCCCATTGTCAATAAAACATACTATTTCATTCATCAAAGCATAATGAGTTGTTATTCTTGAATATATATATTTTGTGTATGTCTTAAAATGGTTATAGTGAGTCAACTCCTGCCTCATCAGAAGTGGCTGGACACTATCTGCTGAATGGACAGATAGTTACTCTGCTTTTCAATAACTCCCAGACTACGGGTAAGTGAATCAGAGAAATATAGACATTGTCTGGAAATACAATAATCCAGCTGGGCAAAAATTAACATCTTCAATCATCTTACATTTCTGTGTAAAAGTGGATTTTCCATGCTAACACGAATGTGAAACACTCCCTCCAAAACCCCAAAAGTGTCTTTAATATGTCACCTTATGGCTCAAAATGTAAAACTGACATTTACATACATACTCCAATGAATTAATAATCAAACAAGTACTTGGAGGTGTGATTTTATTCCTTTTTCACCGTGAAATCGCCGCGCTCTGTCCCATAGAAGGAAATGACAGCGCTGCCTGCTTGGAACTATTCAGGCTTACATGAACCACGTGACCGCCCCGCTGCGAGAGCATGAGTGTCGCAACTCTTACTATCTCTAGGGCTCTGGTGCGTGCATTAGGTTTGCGCTGGGAGTTGCTATGATTGGTGGAACTCACGGGAGGCAGGCCAAAATTGCGGGAAAGTTGCAGTGATTGGACAAAATTACAAGGCCGCGCAAAATTCGCGGAGATGGGTTGATTTCGCGCAATCCCAACATTTCTGGAGGGGATTGTTTGATTTATGAATGAGAATGTCCTCAAAGAGGAAACAGGAGATTGGCAAGGGCCAGCAGACCATGTTGGGCTTCCTAAAAAAACAGAGAACAGGTATTTACCATTTTTTTGCTTGCAAACTATGATTTGACATTACTAAAATTTACTGAAAATAATCCCATGAATGTAAACATTTCATAGATTTCATAGATTTGTTCAATTACGTTTTATGAATGAATGAAATGACAGAATACAGGAGAAATGCTGCCCTTTTTTTTTCCATGTCTGGACATAGAAAATATTCTGGGTGCTCCCCATATAGATCTAGTTTAGCCTTTTTCATTAATGCTCTAAATGATTGTAAATATTTTGTAAGATGAGTGAAATGATAAAATACAGGGGAAGTCCTGGCTAATTTTTTTCACATCTGGACTGAGAAAAATGTTCTGGGCATTTTGACTTTTTAATTTATGTTCTGATTTGCTGTATAATAATCAATGACTTTTTGTTTTCAGAGCTAGCAGTCACTCAGCCAGTCTATGATCCCGTAGTTAAGGTCTCACACAGTCATTAAATTAGGTTAATTAATATTTTCCCAAAACCAAACATACAGAAAGATGCACATCTATGCTAAACATGCAGTTATGTTACAAGCCAGACAGCATACTACAGAGGTTTACTAAGAGACCAGACACACATACTACTGGTGAAAGTGCAGTTTGCATGAAAATTGTGTACCTAAAACTCACATTTTGATGAAATGTACTGAAATACACAAATCACATGACAAAACCAAGTGCTAGAAAAATGTTAAATTACACAAATAAAATGCACCAAATAGCACTAAAAAAATAAAAATTTTCTTGGGGGGCATGCCCCCAAACCCCCCTAGATTGTGCGTGCCTTTGGCGAACTTCGCCGCGCTGTGCACAACGCCATTGCACAACAGTGGTGCAGGCTACTTTATTTCTAGTGCAGCCTACTAATACTTCTTGGGAAAACTCTGCTGAAGACTGCTGAAGGCAGCGGCAGCTTGTGGTGGAGATGGCCCAAATATTCGGATCCGTTTGTCTGGTCTCCCGGGTCCAAATTTTGCCTTCGTTTTGTCTGAAGAATTCCCAAACAGCGGAGGTCTTCAGCATGTGTTTATGCAATGAAGTGAAGTGTGACGTCAGAGTCGGCAGCCACCCGGCCATTCGGGTGATGTTTACAAACACGAATGGAGGAGCCAAGATGAGCCGAAGTGGGCTGAAGCAGCAGGGAAGAGACAAGCTCCGAATATATATGTATATGTTTATGTGATTACACGACGAGATGAGCTGATATGTGCCGATGTGGGCCGAAGGCAGAGGGAAGACAGTAACGCCGCATATTCTTTCCGCATGGTAACGTCCGACGGGGGGGGTTTTCGGATACCCAAATTAATATCCGGATACCGCTGTAGCAAACGGATATTTGGATATTCGGGTTCAGTCTGAGATACAAGGAACAACTGATTAAATTGTGGGGGTGTTTCTGAGTCCCATCAATTCCCGTTGCCCCCTGCATAGTTAGGTCACGTCATATTAAACCAGTATCTGGCTGCTGCTAATGTCCCACCATCAGGGACAGATTGAACATTATTTCACTCGGTCGTTTGACTGAAGGGCCAGTCCACATTTGGGCCAGTGTGCTGGTATTTATTAAATAATTTTGCTTATTTATCCATATGCGGCCGAATGGGATGAGCGTCCAACCATTCATCAGCCCTGTACAGGCACGCAGGCACGCAGGCCCACATGCGTCACACCACATGCACGCTCAGCCCCGCCCTCAGGTGACAGCTCTGGGCTGAGTAGAGTTTAGACTTGATATCAGTGTTGCCAACTTAGCGACTTTCTCGCTAAATCTAGCGACTTTCCAAAGCGTCGTAGTGACTTTTTTTTGTCAAAAGCGACTAGCGACAAATCTCGTGACTTTTTCTGCCGTTTTGGAGACTCTGACAGGAGAACTTGGATCATTCTGCAGTTACTGTTTTCAACGAGCAGCAGGTGCTGTTGTGAGCTTCTCCCCCTCCCAAAGCACAGGCTGTTAGTCCAGTAACCCCGCAGCAGTCTCAGTGTCTGATTAGCGGACTCCATGGCCAGACGGCAGTTGAATCGCACATGCGCAAAGTCACTGCAGATCCCATCCAGACTTACGGAGCGGGATATGAATGAAAATGTTTCTTCACTGTCATGCTAAAATAAACCACAGCATTTAGCCTCTAGTACAAAAACACATTTTGGGTGTTTTATACTCACTTTTTGGTCTCTTCCACAACATTATTCCTCTCTCATACAATGTTGATTACAATTACAGTAGCTGCTGCCAGTCCATCACAGGCACAGGGGCCACATGTTGATGAAGAGGCTGAGCCAACAAGCGAGGATGAGGATGCAGATCGATGTGAAGAAAGTGAGGCTGGAGTGGTGAGCATGAAAGAATCCTGCATTTCACTATATCTTCGAGGATGTCTGAATATGTTGCCTTTAGTAGAGAAATATCAAGCTGTTAGCATCGGTGGTGTAAACTCTTAGCCCAAGCCCAAGGTCTATCCACGGTAGCCTTAGAAGCTAATTGGCTAGTTAGCCAAATATAGCTGTCTCCTGCAATACAAACGCAGTTCGTATTGGGCGCAACAACGAAAACAAATTAATTCAGCCATGGTATAGAATTGCATGAACTTGAAAGGTCTGGTCCAAAAAGTCCTGGGCCGAATTTGACTCCCAATCCGGCCCTGCCCACCATGGTGTGCCATCTTTTGTGGAAATGGGTTGGAACGTTAAATAATTAATTTCGGAATAAATATTGTCAGTTACAGTGTTGAAACATGTTCTACAAGCAGGAAAAAATGCAACTTTTTAGCAATTGTCACTGTCTCCTGCAATTTCATCACAACAAATAAGCTTAAAACATCGCAACTTTTATCGTAATTTTTTAGAAAAGCTGCCACGAATTCAGGCATTTTTAGCCGCAACAATCACGAAAAACGCCCGCGAAATCCTGGAGGGACTGATTATAAAACTGTATTGAAACTTTTCACTGCAACAGAGCACTGCTTTTTTCCATGTTGTGCAATATGGTGACATACTGTAGAGTGCTGCTGTTACGGATATTGGAGATGTCACTGGACAAGACTCGAGAGTCAGTGAGATCAGCAACATTCTTCTGGTCAGCTTTCATGCAATCATTGTATTGCAGGTTGTGCTGTTTCAGGTGATTGACTACGTTAGTTGTGTTGCTTTGAAGCACAGACCCAACTCGTGCATTCTTTGCATGTGATTTGTTCTAGCTTAACATCACTTGCCCTAAATTCACAATTTCTCCAAACAATGATGAGCTGTTCTGAAGCACCTTCTGTTCAGGACCACTGCATTTCATTTTGCTTGTCTGCTCCCTGTTGTATATTGTTCTTTAATTCTGGACTGCAGCAACAACGCTGATAGCTTCTGAAATGCTTGATTGTTTATGCACTGGAGTTCACTATGAGCAGAGCATCCATTTTAAATGTCAATCTCTCAATCAGTCTTGTTCATTTAATTGCATATTCATGTAAATACAAAATAAAATAAATAAATAAAACCAGAGATGGATTGTGCCAGGAAACTGTACCTGTATCAGTGCTGGGCTGATGTGGTTCATATGGGCACCAGTGGTGGTTGAGAAGCGGGTGCTCCTTTAAAGCTCATGTGTTAAGACATGCTGGTGAAGGCAGACCATTGATGTCACGCTGCACTTAATGTTGACTGAACTAACTACTTTTACACCCGCAGACATGGTTAATGGAAAGATTATGGTGACATTAATATCAAACGAGGTCTTTCCTTCAGAAAGTTAAGCAATTTTTAGATATTCCACAGGCAAAGCTGAAACTCTGGCTATAGCATGGAACACAAGGAACGCTGCAGACTGCACCCATTAATCATCTGGAGAGGATTAATGGTCTGAATGACACAGCTCGGAATCTGATTGTTTGGTTTAGGGTTTTTTTCTGAATTTATTTTCCTTTAATTTGAGGTTGGTTGTAGTAAATAATATATATTCATTTTACTGCTAAAACGGCAGTGAATGACTCCTTCAGTGAGTCCCGACTCAAATCTTGCAGCCTGGTGTGTGGAGGTGCTGTAAATAAAAGACAAATGTTTAATGGGAGGGTCGAGTGAGAAAGGAGTGAAAGAGCTGCCAACAGACAGCCCATATAAACCATGCTTCAATAAACCACTTCCTCCAACCTCCTTTCATTGACTGAACCGAGGGAGAGCCGGCATTTACAGCTCAGTTCCTGTTATTTGGTGGTGGCTGTCCCGTCTATCTGCACCTCCTCCCCTTCCCCTTCCCCATCCTTTCATGCCAGCAGCAGCAACCACCAGCCTGCAGCTCTCATGGCTCTTGCTTTCTTCGTGTTCCACCTACATGAGTAGGTATGATTTTGAGGAATCGTAAAACAATTATTAACAAATTCTTACAGCTCTTTGATTTCTGCCAAACATAGGAGGAGGGGGATCTGTTCGAGCATTTCTAGCAAAAACTGGAATCCTGACATCCCAAAGTAGATCATGCAGTATTTTTGCAGATCTGCTCTTGATTGTTGCTGTCCTTTCTTCTCAGACGTGATCACTGCTGCTTAATTATATAGCACCCATTACAATTCAAATTGTCTCAAGACACTTTACAGAACCCATATGCTTGATTGTGTTTTCACTGTGAGTTCCATTTATTTCAACTATAAAATCTTTCAATCGACTTATTTTCCTTGACGCTTTGACCTCAGAAAAATACGTAGTTTTGAATAAAAGCTACAAAATCATTAAAAATCAAATGTTGAATTTTACAAGTCTTATTTTTGCAGCTGTAAAAAAGGATTTAGGCTTCTCGATGCTATTTTGTGTTGAGGAAGCACTGCTGTGTAATTATATGCATGGATACCCATTTTCAGCAGTGAGGGGGCTGCTCTGGGTACGCATGTCAGAATTTGGAATATACAGTGGGTACGGAAAGTATTCAGACCCCTTGAAATTTTTCACTCTGTGTCATTGCAGCCATTTGCCAAAATCAAAAAAGTTCATTTTATTTCTCATTAATGTACACTCAGCACCCCATCTTGACAGAAAAAAACAAATGTAGAATTTTTTGCAAATTTATTAAAAAAGAAAACTGACATATCACATGGTCCTAAGTATTCAGACCCTTTGCAGTGACATTTATACACATGTGGACAAAATTGTTGGTACCCCTCAGTTAAAGAAGGAAAAACCCACAATTCTCACTGAAATCACTTGAAACTCACAAAAGTAACAATAAATAAAAATTTATTGAAAATTAAATAATCAAAAACAGCCATTACTTTTGAATTGTTGATTAACATAATTATTTAAAAAAACAAACTAATGAAACAGGCCTGGACAAAAATGATGGTACCTCTATAAAAGATTGAAAACTATTTGACCAGAGTGACATGATTAACTCAGGTGTGTCATTTAATTGACATCACAGGTGTTTCCAAACTCATAATCAGTCAGTCTGCCTATTTAAAGGGAGACAAGTAGTCACCCTGCTGTTTGGTGAAAAGGTGTGTACCACACTGAACATGGACAACAGAAAGCGAAGGAGAGAATTGTCCCAGGACATCCGAAAAAAAATTATAGACAAACATCTTAAAGGTAAAGGCTATAAGACCATCTCTAAACAGCTTGAAGTTCCTGTGACAACAGTGGCTCATATTATTCAGAAGTTCAAGACCCATGGGACAGTAGCCAACCTCCCTGGACGTGGCCGCAAGAGGAAAATTGATGACAAATTGAAGAGACGGATCGTTCGAATTGTATCCAAAGAGCCCAGAGCAACCTCCAAAGAAATTAAAGGTGAACTCCAAGGCCAAGGTACATCAGTGTCAGATCGCACCATTCGTCGTTGTTTGAGCCAAAGTGGACTTCATGGGAGACGACCAAGGAGGACACCACTGCTGAAAAAAAACTCAAAAAAGCGAGACTGGAATTTGCAAAAATGCATGTTGACAAGCCACAAAGCTTCTGGGAGAATGTCCTTTGGACAGATGAGACCAAACTGGAGCTTTTTGGTAAGGCACATCAACTCTATGTTCGTAGACTCAAAAACCAAGCATACGAAGAAAAGAACACTGTCCCTACGGTGAAACATGGAGGAGGCTCAGTAACGTTTGGGGCTGCTTTGCTGCATCTGGCACAGGGTGTCTTGAAAGTGTGCAAGGTACGATGAAATCTGAAGACTATCAAGGCATTCTGGAGAGAAATGTGCTGCCTAGTGTCAGAAAGCTTGGTCTCAGTCGCAGGTCATGGGTCTTCCAACAGGACAACCATCCAAAACACACAGCCAAAAACACCCAAGAATGGCTGAGAGAAAAGCGTTGGACTATTCTAAAGTGGCCTTCTATGAGCCCAGATCTGAATCCCATTGAACATATGTGGAAGGAGCTGAAACATGCCATTTGGAGAAGACACCCATCAAACCTGAGACAACTGGAGCTGTTTGCTCATGAGGAGTGGGCCAAAATACCTGTTGACAGCTGCAGAACGCTCATTGACAAATCCAGAAATCGTTTAATTGCAGTGATTGCCTCAAAAGGTTGTGCAACAAAATATTAAGTTATGGGTACCATCATTTTTGTCCAGCCCTATTTCATTAGTTTGTTTTTTTAAATAATTATGTTAATCAACAATTCAAAAGTGATGGCTGATTTTGATTATTTAATTTTCAATAAATTTTTATTTATTGTTACTTTTGTGAGTTTCAAGTGATTTCAGTGAGAATTGTGGGTTTTTCCTTCTTTAACTGAGGGGTACCAACAATTTTGTCCACGTGTGTATTTAACTCACATGCTGTTCATTTCTTCTGATCCTCCTCGAGATGGTTCTGCTTCTTTATTGGAGTCCAGCTGTGTTTAATTAAACTGATTGGACTTGATTAGGAAAGGCACACACCTGTCTATATAAGACCTTACAGCTCACAGTGCATGTCAGAGCAAATGAGAATCATGAGGTCGAAGGAACTGCCAAAGGAGCTCAGAGAGAATTGTGGCAAGGCACAGATCTGGCCAAGGTTACAAAAGAATTTCTGCAGCACTCAAGGTTCCTAAGAGCACAGTGGCCTCCATAATCCTCAAATGGAAGAAGTTTGGGAAGACCACAACTCTTCCTAGACCTGGCCGTCCAGCCAAACTGAGCAATCGTGGGAGAAGAGCCTTGGTGAGAGAGGTAAAGAAGAACCCAAAGATCACTGTGGCTGAGCTCCAGAGATGCAGTCGGGAGATAGGAGAAAGTTCCACAAAGTCAACTATCACTGCAGCCCTCCACCAGTCGGGGCTTTATGGCAGAGTGACCCGACGGAAGCCTCTCCTCAGTGCAAGACACATGAAAGCCCACATAGAGTTTGCCAAAAAAAACACATGAAGACTATGAGAAATAAGATTCTCTGGTCTGATGAGACCAAGATTGAATTTTTTGGTGTTAATTCTAAGCGGTATGTGTAGAGAAAACCAGGCACTGCTCATCACCTGCCCAATACAATCCCTACAGTGAAACATGGTGGTGGGAGCATCATGTCGTGGGGGTGTTTTTCAGCTGCAGGGACAGGACGACTGGTTGCAATTGAAGGTAGGATGAATGCGGTCAAGTAGAGATATCCTGGAGGAAAACCTCTTCCAGAGTGCTCAGGACCTCAGACTGGGCCGAAGGTTCACCTTTCAACAGGACAATGACCCCAAGCACACAGCTAAAATAACAAAGGAGTGGCTTCAGAACAACTCTGTGACCGTTCTTGACTGGCCAAGCCAGAGCCCTGACCTAAACCCAATTGAGCATCTCTGGAGAGACCTCAAAATGGCTGTCCACCAACGTTCACCATCCAACCTGACAGAACTGGAGAGGATCTGCAAGGAAGAATGGCAGAGGATCCCCAAATCCAGGTGTGAAAAAATTGTTGCATCATTCCCAAGAAGACTCATGGGTGCTTCTACTCAATACTGAGCACAAGGTCTGAATACTTATGACCATGTGATATTTCAGTTTTTCTTTTTTAATAAATTTGCAAAAATTTCTACATTTCTGTTTTTTTCTGTCAAGATGGGGTGCTGAGTGTACATTAATGAGAAAAAAAATAACTTTTTTGATTTTGGCAAATGGCTGCAATGACAGTGAAAAGTTTCAAGGGGTTTGATTACTTTCCGTACCCACTGTATGACTGAGTGCATTTTTATTTTCTCTTTGGAAAAAACTCTTTAATGTCAAAGTGAAAACAGATTTCTATAAAGTAATGTCAATGAAAGAAAATTATATAAATAAAAATAATTGTTTGCATAATTATTCACCCCCTTCAAGTCAGTATTTAGTAGATGCACCTTTGGCTGCAATCACAGCAGTGAGTCTGTGTGGATAGGTCTCAATCAGTCTTGCACATCTGCCCACTGCAATTTTGCTCCATTCTTCTTTGCAAAACTGCTCAAGCTCTGTCAGGTTGCGCGGGTATCGGGCATGAACAGCCCTTTTCAAGTCCAGCCACAAATTCTCTATAGGATTGAAGTCTGGGCTTTGACTTGGCCACTCCAGAACATTTACCTGGTTCTTTTTTAACCATTCCTGTGTAGCTTTTGCAGTATGTTTTGGATCATTGTCTTGCTGGAAAATAAATCTTCTCCAAGACGTAGTTCTCTTGCAGACTGAAAAAGATTGTCCCCCAGGATTTCAGTGTATTTTGCAGCATTCATTCTGCCCTCTATCTTTACAAGCCTTCCAGGTCCAGTTGCTGAGAAACATCCCCACAGCATGATGCTGCCACCACCATGCTTCGCAGTGGGGATGGTGTGTTTTTGGTGATGTGCAGTGTTTGGTTTCCGCCAAACATGATGTCTTGTCTGATGGCCAAAAAGCTCAATTTTGGTCTCATCAGACAAAAGAATCTTCTTCCACTTGACCATGGAGTCTTCCACGTGCTTTTTGGCAAACTCTAGTGGGGATCTAATATGACTTTTCTTCAACTGTGGCTTTCTCATTGCCACTTTCCCATAAAGCTTTGACCGGTGAAGAACCCGGGCAGCAGTTGCTACATGCACAATCTCTCCCATCTCAGCAGCTGAAGCTTGTAACTCCTTCAGAGTAGTTGTAGGGGTCTTGGTGGCTTCTCTCACGAGTCTCCTACTTACGCGGTCACTCAGTTTACGAGGGCGGCCTGTTCTAGGCAGATTCACACAAGTGCCATATTCCTTCCATTTCTTGATAATTGATTTCACTGAACTCCGGGGATGTTCAGTGCCTTGGAAATTTTTTTGTAACCATCCCCTGAATTGTACTTCTCAATAACCCTTTCCCTGAGTTGCTTAGAGTGTTCTTCTGTCTTCATGGTGTAATGGTAGCCAGGAATACTGATCAATCACTCTCTGGACCCTTCAGACACAATGTTTTACAACTCAATCACTTGAAACACACCCACACCACTCAGGTGATCTTCATTTCACTAATTGTGAGACTATTGACAAAAATTTGCTGGACCTCTATTGAATTAGACCATTAAATTAAAAAGGGGGTGAATAATTATGCAAACAATTATTTTCATTTATATAATTTTCTTTCATTAACATTACTTTATAGACATCTGTTTTCACTTTGACATTAACCCTTTAAGCTTCAGTCAATTCCAGCCGTTTTCAGTAAAAAAAATCGCTAATATTCTATTTTTAAATAAAAAAATTACGAAAAATACGGGGAATATTGGACGCGCATCGGGAGGTGCATTTCCTTGAAAACGACCGATTCGGGGATTTTATACCGACTTCAGGACATGTTTTGGACAAAATAGTTTCCTGGCTTGTGTCATCTGATGTAAAAGGTTGGATTATGGCCGTTTTTTGTGGAATCTTTTTTTTTTGTGTGTAATAATAAACCCGGAAATGTGAGTCGCGCTGTGTGCTTTGAAGCCGTGTATAGAGAACGGATGGATGAATATTTGTTTTTGTCGGACAAATGTGTTTTTCTCACCCGCTGTGGTAATCGCATCTGAAAGTGGTTTATACCGGCGGATTCATGAGAATCTAAGCTTTCCATCGGTGTATAGTGTTTGTATAATCGCGTTTGCACCCGTCGGACATTCCTGAAATTCCTATGCAAATTAGTAGGTGTACCGCCGGCGGTACACTGAAGCTTAAAGGGTTAAAGAGTTTTTTCCAATAAATTTTTTGTTAAAAAAGCTAAATTTCATTGACCATGATTGATTTATGAAAGCAATAAAAGGGTAAAACATCAAAGGGGGTGAATACTTATGATAGGCACTGTGTGTGTGTGTGTATATACATATATATATATATATATATATATATATATATATATGCATACATACTGTTAAAAAAATTAAAGGAACACTTTGAAAATACATCATATTTCAATATGGGGGAAAAACAAACTGGATATTAGCATTGATATGGACTGGATAATGTGTTAGGAATGAAAAGTGCCACATTGTTTGATGAGAATGAAAATGATCAACCCCACAGGAGGGCTACATTCAAGACACCCCAAAATCAAAGTGAAAAACTGATGTGGCAGGCTAGTCCATCTTGCTGAAATTCCTTGGCAGCAACTCAAAATAGTACTCCGTAATTTGTATGGTCTCCATGTGCTTGTATGCATGACTGACGATGCCGGGACAAGCTCTGAATGAGACGACAGATGGTGTCCTGGGGTATCTCCTCCCAGAACTGGACCAGGGCATCGCTGAGCTCCTGGACAGTCTGAGGAGTAACCTGACGGTGTCGGATGGAACAAAACATAATGTTCCAAAGGTGTTCTTTTGGATTCAGGTCAGGGGAGCGTGGGGGCCAGCTAATGGCATCAGTTCCTTCATCCTCCAGGAACTGCATGAGTTCTCTTACCACATAAGACTGGGCATTGTCGTGCACCAGAAGGAATCCAGGACCACTGCACCAATGTAGGGTCTGACAATGGGTCAAAGGATTTCATCCTGATACCTAATACCAGTCAGAATGCCATTGTCCAGCCTGTAGAGGTCTGTGCGTCCCTCCATGAATATGCCTCCCCACACCATCACTGACCCACCACCAAACCGGTCATGCTGAACAATGTTACAGGCAGCATAACATTCTCCACAGCTTCTCCAGACCCTTTCATGCCTGTCACATGCACTCAGGGTGAACCTGCTCTCATCTGTGAAAAGCACAGGGCACCAGTGGTGGACTTGCAAATTCCTGTGTTCTATGGCAAATGCCAGCCGAGCTCCACGGTGCCAGTCAGCGAGCACAGCGGACACTAGAGGACGCTGGGCCCTCAGACCACTCTCATTAACCACCCCCGACGGGTACGTCGGTGGGGTTATTGCATTCGGTGCGGTATCTGGCTGGGTAAGTATGTACACACGTGGACAAAATTGTTGGTACCCCTCAGTTAAAGAAGGAAAAACCCACATTTCTCACTGAAATCACTTGAAACTCACAAAAGTAACAATAAATAAAAATTTATTGAAAATTAAATAATCAAAAACAGCCATTACTTTTGAATTGTTGATTAACATAATTATTTAAAAAAACAAACTAATGAAACAGGCCTGGACAAAAATGATGGTACCTCTATAAAAGATTGAAAACTATTTGACCAGAGTGACATGATTAACTCAGGTGTGTCATTTAATTGACATCACAGGTGTTTCCAAACTCATAATCAGTCAGTCTGCCTATTTAAAGGGAGACAAGTAGTCACCCTGCTGTTTGGTGAAAAGGTGTGTACCACACTGAACATGGACAACAGAAAGCGAAGGAGAGAATTGTCCCAGGACATCCGAAAAAAAATGATAGACAAACATCTTAAAGGTAAAGGCTATAAGACCATCTCTAAACAGCTTGAAGTTCCTGTGACAACAGTGGCTCATATTATTCAGAAGTTCAAGACCCACGGGACAGTAGCCAACCTCCCTGGACGTGGCCGCAAGAGGAAAATTGATGACAAATTGAAGAGACGGATCGTTGGAATTGTATCCAAAGAGCCCAGAGCAACCTCCAAAGAAATTAAAGGTGAACTCCAAGGCCAAGGTACATCAGTGTCAGATCGCACCATTCGTCGTTGTTTGAGCCAAAGTGGACTTCGTGGGAGACGACCAAGGAGGACACCACTGCTGAAAAAAACTCATAAAAAAGCGAGACTGGAATTTGCAAAAATCCATGTTGACAAGCCACAAAGCTTCTGGGAGAATGTCCTTTGGACAGATGAGACCAAACTGGAGCTTTTTGGTAAGGCACATCAACTCTATGTTCATAGACTCAAAAACCAAGCATACGAAGAAAAGAACACTGTCCCTACGGTGAAACATGGAGGAGGCTCAGTAATGTTTTGGGGCTGCTTTGCTGCATCTGGCACAGGGTGTCTTGAAAGTGTGCAAGGTACGATGAAATCTGAAGACTATCAAGGCATTCTGGAGAGAAATGTGCTGCCTAGTGTCAGAAAGCTTGGTCTCAGTCGCAGATCATGGGTCTTCCAACAGAACAACCATCCAAAACACACAGCCGAAAACACCCAAGAATGGCTGAGAGAAAAGCGTTGGACTATTCTAAAGTGGCCTTCTATGAGCCCAGATCTGAATCCCATTGAACATATGTGGAAGGAGCTGAAACATGCCATTTGGAGAAGACACCCATCAAACCTGAGACAACTGGAGCTGTTTGCTCATGAGGAGTGGGCCAAAATACCTGTTGACAGCTGCAGAACGCTCATTGACAAATACAGAAATCGTTTAATTGCAGTGATTGCCTCAAAAGGTTGTGCAACAAAATATTAAGTTATGGGTACCATCATTTTTGTCCAGCCCTATTTCATTAGTTTGTTTTTTTAAATAATTATGTTAATCAACAATTCAAAAGTGATGGCTGATTTTGATTATTTAATTTTCAATAAATTTTTATTTATTGTTACTTTTGTGAGTTTCAAGTGATTTCAGTGAGAATTGTGGGTTTTTCCTTCTTTAACTGAGGGGTACCAACAATTTTGTCCACGTGTGTATGTATGTATGTATGTATGTGGCTATGTGCGATCCGATATCTCTGCAACCGCTGAAGTCAGGATAATCAAACTTGGCACTGAAGATCAGTCTAAGGTCCCCTGCTCAGTTGTGGAGTTACAGGTCAGCAGATCAAGTAGGGAGGGAGATACGTACGATGATCAAAATTGATACATATTGCATCAGTTGTATAGGGAGGACAGGGTTTTAACCAGCAGAGGGCGTGGTTCTGCCCTCTACTGAGGGCTCATCTAGTTGCCCTCTGTACTTGGGGGCAAAACCTGAAGTCCTTGTTACATCTCTTTCTGATTGTTTGATCAGAGACATTCACACCAGTGGTCTGCTGGAGGTCATTTTGTAGAGCTATTGCAGGGCTCATCCTGTTCCTCCTTGCACAAAGGAGCAGATACCTGTCCTACTGATTGGTTGAGGACCTTCGACAGCCCTGTCAAGCTCTCCCAGACTAACTGCCTGTCTCCTGGAATCTCCTCCATGCACTTGAGAATGTGCTGGGAGACACGGCAAACCTTCTGGCAATGGCACGCATTGATGCGCCATCCTGGAGGAGTTGGACTGTCTGTGGAACCTCTGTAGGGTCCAGGTATCGCCTCATGCTACCAGAAGTGACACTTACCCTAGCCAAATGCAAAACTAGTGAAAAACAGTCAGACAATATTAGGAAGGAAAAAAAAATGTCAATGGCCTTCACCTGTAAACTCATTCCCGTTTTGGGGGTTGTCTCATTGTTACCCCTCTAGTGCATCTGTTGTTAATTTTATGAACACCAAAGCAGCTGAAACTGACTAAAAAGCCCCTCAGTTACTTACTTGACCAGATCAGTATCCCACATGTTTCACTGATTTGATGCAATATTTAGATTAAAAAGTGTTCCTTTAATTTTTTGAGCAGTGTATTTAGTAGTGCAACATACTGCTGCAATGGCACATGACATTAAAATAGAATTTCAGTTCATAACATTTTATTCATTTTCAAATGCTAACAATAAAAATGAGTATGTGGTTGCTTTAGACTTTTAGCCAAAGGCCCCAGCTAAGAAAACTACAGTATTAACTGAGTGTTCTTCTGTCATTCGTGATTATAGAGGCTGCAGAGGGTTAAAAACTTAAAACTTTTAAAAATCTAAAAGCAGGATACTTATTACAATCCAGATGATAGAGAACACTTAAAACCTGTGCTTTATCAAATTCAAAAAGTCTTGAACATTTAAATTTAACATGCAAGGACTGATTACTGCCTACAGTAAGACGTTCAATTTATAAATTAATGTTTGAATGATGCATCATGTGTCAGACACTTCAGAGTGGCCTTTTATTGTGGGCAGTCTAAGGCACACCTGTGCACTAATCATGGTGTCTAATCAGCATCTTGACATGGCACACCTGTGAGGTGGGATGGATTATCTCAGCAAAGGAGAAGTGCTCACTATCACCGATTTAGACAGATTTGTGAACATTTGAGAGAAATGGTGATATTGTGTATGTGGAAAAAGTTGTCCATCTTTGAGTTCTCATAAAAAATGGGAGCAAAAATGAAAGTGTTGCGTTTATATTTTTGTTGAGTGTAGCTCACTTCCTGTTGGGTTTGGAATATGGCTGTCACTAACTTTTTTATTCAGCCTGATGCGCTGCATATGTGTACCAAGTGTGGTAGCTGTAGGTGAAACATGCTGCTCGTGGGAAAGTGTAGGGGGCGCTATGGAGCTATTTTGCTATACAACGCCACAATTCCTACAAAACATCAAATTTTTCACCAGTTCTGATCTGCATGCAAATTTTCATGCGTTTTCATGTATGTTTAGGCCCTCAAAAATGGAGTCGTTTTGGGAGAAAAAATACTCTTAGCATTTCAATAGGGTCTGAGCACCATTGCTTAAAAAAAAAAAAAAGGCAAATTTACTGGTCGCACATGCGCAAGTAGATGAAAAATTTACTCACACAATCTCAAATTTTGGTGGCAAAATGTGACCATTCAGTCGCAGTCTGGAGCCCTGCTGATACTACAAGGCACTTTCAGAACTCCTGTGAAGTCCAGGCCTCCACACATGAGAACTGTTTTGGCAGCTCTCAACATGCAAAAGTGTGCAAATTTTGTCTTGGTTATTTCAGAATCATATTTAAAATACATGTAGATTAAGGCAATATGATTTCAGATCAAATTAGTGTTTTTCCCTTGCAGAGAGGCAGACTATCTGTTCCTGGTGCACATGTCAGGCCTGGACCACTTACACTAATTTGTTTGCAGAATCAAAGAAAATCAGTGAACGCCACTAACTATCTAAAACACGTTAAAAATTGTCATATGTGAAATGTTGTAAATTGTAGTATAGTCCTTATGGAAGTCTGGCATGATGATGTCACTACTACTTGCTTTTTTTTTTTTTTACTCATCATGCAGACAAGAGTTTTACTATAAAACAAATTCAACCACACATTTACAGGAAATCCCCCTTCATCTCCTGCGAGTATATCAATCCTGGTATCCTCTGAGCACAGACACATCACATTTGCAAAACCACAGCAAAGAAAAAAAGCAATGCACTGCAGCTTCGGAGTTATATTTCAGCCTGAGGTTCTGTATCTTATGCATAGGTCACTGTAGTGATTTGACTTATGTGGTATGTGCACACAAGCCACAAATTAAGCCTGAGCATAGGATTAGGGGAGTTAAAAGACTTCATGTGAGCATTCTATACAGCCCAGGAGATAGCCAGAGGCTAACATGTTGCCCCAATCATTACAGAATCAATCTGTGGGTGAGTTTACACTTTAAGGGGTTTATACTGTTGCCAATCTGGTCAATAGAATACAAGACTTTTTCCTTTTGGAAATTAGATACTCACTCTCAACTACTGTTGTCTAGTTTTTTGACTTGAATTTAAGATTTTCTCTGTCAATGAGGAGACTTATTAAAAAGCCAAAGACAGCCATTCACATGTTGTAAATCTTTAACCCTTTAAGCTTCAGTCAATTCCAGCCGTTTTCAGTAAAAAAAAAAAAACGCTAATATTCTATTTTTAAATAAAAAAAATTACGAAAAATACAGGGAATATTGGACGGGCATCGCGAGGTGCATTTCCTTGAAAATGACCGATTCGGGGATTTTATACCGACTTCAGGACATGTTTTGGATAAAATAGTTTACTGGCTTGTGTCATCTGGATGTAAAAGGTTGGATTATGGCCGTTTTTTGTGGAATCTTTTTTTTGTGTGTAATAATAAACCCGGAAATGTGAGTCGCGCTGTGTGCGTTGAAGCCGTGTATAGAGAACGGATGGATGAATATTTGTTTTTGTCGGACAAATGTGTTTTTCTCACCCGCTGTGGTAATCGCATCTGAAAGTGGTTTATACCGGCGGATTCATGAGAATCTAAGCTTTCCATCGGTGTATAGTGTTTGTATAAGCGCGTTTGCAGCCGTCGGACATTCTTGAAATTCTTGAAATTAGTAGGTGTACCGGCGGCGGTACACTGAAGCTTAAGGGGTTAATGTGTGCCCTTTGGTTTCAAAATTTGTGTCTTTATCAGTAAATTCCTCAAAGTAACATTTATTACACCAATTAAACTTAGGAAAACCATTGTATTTCAGGGCATGTCGCAAAGTAAAACATCTTAGTAATGCGGTGACCAACTGCAAGATGCAGTCTGTGGTCAAAGCACGGCAGCCTGGTCCACTTGCTCAGGGCAGCAGCCTTCATGTTCACTATACTGTTTGCTGCTATAGAGCAGGGGTGTCAAACTCAGTTCCTGGAGGGCCACTATCCTGCATGTTTTAGATGTTTCCCTCTTCCGACACACCTGATTCAAATGATCAGCTTATCATCAAGCTCAGCAGAAGCCTGATAACGAGCCTGATCATTTGAATCAGGTGTGTTGGAAGAGGGAAACATCTAAAACATGCAGGATAGTGGCCCTCCAGGAACTGAGTTTGACACCCCTGCTATAGAGAGTAAGAGTCTTCTGGACTCCCTATCCCTGCTGCAATGTCCTCACTTCTATGATCATTTGATTTGATTTGGGAAAATTTTCCACTTGCAAATAGGAATTTTACACTTTAAGAAAGTGGCAGAGTTATGTTGGGCTTTGTTGAAGCCACACATTATTCCAACAATTACAGCAGCTATGTTTCAGCTTGTGCCTTGCATTTTTCATACAGCTCTGGGATGGCAAATTGAGAAAAACAGGTGCGTGATGGTTTTACATACCACTTGTAAAGCAACTCGATCGTGTTTTTAAACCCTCTAGTGTTACTGTTAATTGATACCATATTTATCAAGATGAAAAAATAGCACATCAGGGATTGTCTCTGCTGCCTGGAAACTAAGAATGGGAATTTCAACTAATTTCCGAACCAACTCGTCGCAAATAAAATTTGCGACTAGTCGGTTCGGAAAACTTGCAATTTAACCCTTTAAGCGCCAATATTGCGACAAGCAACATTGCTGAACATAAGCCTTAGCTTCAAATATGCTGCCTCATGTACTGTACACCAGGAGATGGCGGACATCTGGAACTTCAATCTGAGCATCAGCTGTGGGTGTGTTTTCGTTCAAAGTTTTGGAGTTTACAGAGTTTGAAAACCGAGGAGACGAGACTCGCCGTCGGAGCGTATCAGAGCGCAAGACGGCACATTTTAGAGTGAGAAAACTCACCATACCGAGAGGTCTGGTCAACGTTGACAAAGTACTTTGTCAAGTAATGGCTTATTCATATTCTGAAGAGGAATATTCACCCTCTGATGACGAAGTTCAGTCGTCCACTGAAACAGAAAGTGCCGCTGCGTCTGTGCGTAATGGCAGCGGGTCGGTGAGCCATGACAGTCCAAAAGCAGCACATACTGGAGCCGATGCTTTGCTTCACCGGGTCCGGGGTGGCAGGAGGGGACGTGGTGGGTGTAGCTTAAGTGGTCAAAACACCGCTAATGATGAGGGGGATAGCGGGGGTTGAAAAAAAACGCGGAAATAGCAGCAGATGCGGGAGAAAATGCACTGATAATAATGATGGAGGCTGCAGTGGCGTTCATGGCCCCGTCCTAAATGACGATGATGATGGCTGGGTTTGCTTGACAGATGAGGAAGAGTTTCACAAGTGGATCAGACATTTTGATAAGCCTGTTGGGTATCATTGTGAGAGTGATCAAAGGAACCATAACTGTACCGGCCGTGTGTACTTAGACTTGCATGGCTGAATCTTTGAGACAAGCATATGCTACTGGCAGGATCAACCAGGTAGCCCAGACGGGACCGGTTGCCGCGAAGCGTGGCTGTGCCGAGGGGGGGGGGGGGGGGGGGGGGGTGTGTGAACGGACAGGCGGTGTAGGTTTGGAGAAATGAACGTGTCATCCGGAGGTCGACCGCCAATTCTCTCCCTGGCTGCTCAGCCTGTTTACACAAGCCGATGCAGAGGCGCGAAGAACAAGGTGCATGATGCTTAATGCAGCGTTTAACCGACTAGTAAAATACTAAACGTTTAGTAAATGAGTAGGCGGTTAAACGACAAGTAGCGCACATCCCTACTGGAAACTTTCTCATTTGTTGCAACACTGTCACAGAATAGAATAGAATATTCGTTATTGTCATTATACAATGCATAACGAGATCGCAGAGACATTCTAAATAATATACACCATCAGAAAAAGTTTGAACACACCTCTTTTTTTCTTTATTTTCATGACTATTTACATTGCAGATTCTCTATGAAGGCATCAAAACTATAAATAAACATATATGCAAATATGTAGCAAACAAAAAGTGTGAAGTAGCCTAGGTCCAAATATGTTTAATAGGTTAGATTCATCAAAATAGCCACCGTTTGCTTTGATTACGGCTTTGTACACTCGATGAGCTTCATGAGGTAGTCACCCAAAATGGTTTGCCAACAGTCTTGAAGGAGTTCCCAGAGATGTCATAAAAAAAAACATTAAATGAAAAGGTGTGTCCAAATTTTTGACTAGTAGTGTATATCGCAATTAAATATTGTACAGCCCTGCTTCAAAGGCAGAAGTGTGCTGGACTGCACATGATGTTCATGGTAGGAATACCTAGATGTGGTATACTGCAGATGTATAGAACAGAAAGGCCCGAGCAGAATCCAAGCAAACTAGAAAAGTAGTGTAATAACAACAACGCCATGTTTGTTAAGTCCACGTGTCCACAAGGTAGTATAATAAAAGCTTAATGGTGCATGTATTCATTTAGTTTTATCTAGAAGCTTAGGTCTAGTTTGAGGCTATTTCTAGTTTAGTGTGGGTATTTCACTCAGGCAACTCTGGCAGTAAGACAGTTATGATAAGTTGTGAGCCTAAGCATGATGAATAGGTGGCTTGCAAACACGTGACTATAGCGGTGGCATTAACTTCCGGTTAATGAAGTGGTGGTCAGGCCAACCAAAATGACTGCCGCAGAGCAAGGAAAACGTGACTCTTTTTCGGAGTATTTTCGTGCTTTAGATTCTAATTCTCAAACTCGATACATCGAAAAACTCAAATTTTGTGATGGCATCGATCCGTATGCGTTATCCACGAAGGATTTGACCTAAGAGTTGGAAAAATATCCGCCAGTTCAGTTCCCTGAACTATCTGGTGCTACAAACAAGCTTTTGCACTGCTAAACAAATGAAGGCTTGGAAAAGCATGGATTCATACAATTTCTTTGTGGATGGGTTAAAGAAGTCGGAGTTAAGATCCTGAAAGACAAATCCTGCATCATAAAAAGCCATGTAAGTAACGATTTATGTAAACTTGTACTTGCTAGGTGTGTTAGCTCGGTGGATGCTAAAACGTGTTTCTGCTGTTCTTTTCAGGTGAAACATTCGCAATGTTTATCAAAAACACCAACTCATACCTGGTTGTTGATAGCAGAAGATGGAGAAATAATAACCGCACACTGGGACTGCATGGCAGGGTAAATAATCCTTCAATGTGACAGTTTTGTGACAGTAAACAAGCTAAAAACAGCGAACATTAGCTTGTTAAGTGGGTAGTTAGTGTTACCAATCTTTAAAGAACGGGTCTTAAATCCAACACAGAAAGGCTCTAAGCATGTATATCATAATAATTCACTAACCTTTAACGAAGTGATCGCCACAGACTCTGGCATTCTTTGACTCCGATCCCTTCAAACTTAAGGAAATGTTAGCGAGCCATTTTTCTCTGCATCTTTTCGTAAAATCCTTAGTGCGAGGCCCTTTATGTAATCTCTTCACGAGGAACCCTGAAGTATCCTTTATCAATTTCGCGATTTGATCGATTAGATCAACCTAAAACAACACACGCAATAGGCATTTTTGACCGATGAGTGAACGTTAGCCACGCTTGCTGCAGTCAACAATCAGCTCCGCTGACCACCACTTCATGATATGCATAGGTAATGAGGCGGATGTGACGTCATTTGCAAGCCACCTATTAGCCCACAGATGCACATTTTATATCGCCAAAATAATGTCACTGTGACATTGGAAAAAGGAGCAATAACAATTAAACATCCTAAACTATCTGCAACAGGATCAAGCGAATGCATGTGTTTCAACCATGCGATAAGGTTCTTTCACAAATGAATTTTAGTCAGTATGTTGTGCTCTGTACACCACAAGAACAATCTACAGCTGTATAGTAATTACATAAGGCCTCAAACATGAGTACAAGCTGCCGATTAAGAATTGAACAATGAATACATTTTTTAAAAAGCTGCAGGTTATGCAGTTTTATGAGGCATCGTGTCCCGGCAGTAGCTCTTGCAACAACAGCCTAATATTTTCCTATGTCAAAGTGAAGGTTATCCTCTTCCTGACGTACAGACAAAACTGGATATTGTGTACTGCAACATCTCTGAGTCATAAAGATGAACATTTTTAACATTAGTTTCTCCTTTCTAAAAGAGTTTAACATAATATTAATGTAAGTCAAGGCTGGTGGTTTAAGAAGCCTAACAATAGAATCTCAAAGATTTGGTTTGTTTAAACGAGTCATATACATCCAAGTCAGGCAACATCATATACCCTTTCTAAACAAAAATGTTTTTTTCCTGTGAAAAACCATCTTGGTCTCACAAAACACTAAAAGAACCTCAGCTCTTGTGTATCTTCCCTGCACTGCACAGACCACAAATCTCAAACTCTTTTCACCAAGCTGGCCCATTTCTTTCCCATTACACTGTCTTACATCTTTCCATAAAAGTGACAATACTCTGAAATATCACAAACACCTTTGAAGAGATGCCATCTCCAGTGCAGATTAAACGGCAGCCTGGGCTCCAAATGAGGTGCTTAAGCAGCATGAGCCGCTGCTGCCTATTGCCAAAGTAGCACCCCCTTCACTGGTTCCAAAGGGCTTCTTTACCTCCATTTGTTCAAACGGCTTTGCCATTTGGCTGTCTCCATGGCAACACCTCAACGCTGGCCCGTTAACCGCATGGCAATAATGAAGCGCGGTGGCAGCTTTACTGACTGATTCGTCATTAATCTTAATGTGTCTGGCAGCTTCTCTGAGCTGCACAACAAATCACTCGGAGCGTGGGAGGAAGTTACATTCGCCGTCTCTTATCACTTTCTCATTCTGACTGCTTTCTGTGTTTTGAGTCATACACCTTTTGTGTGTGTGCGTTTAAAAAAAATCTGAGAAGTGATGACATGTTGATAAGAAAGAAGAATCTTTGGTGCAATCAGGAGATAGCTGATGTTGAAAGGTCACTAAAAATCTTAACTTGCCACATGAGACTATCAGTCCTCAGCATCTTTACAAGAGCAAATAAAGCATGGCTGACACAAATCTAAATAGTAGACGCCTCTTAAATTAAATCTGCAAGTGAGTCAAGTGGCAATGATAGATTTCACTGTGTTTTTGAAACCATACGATAGGGTTTGAAATATGATTATGACCCTCTCCATTGACTAGTCCCCTTCCTTTACAATGCTGACAGGTCACTAGGGATCCCTGGTGCACATAAACACTTTCCTGCTGCCTTCTTGGTTGCAGAATCATGATGCAAGGTTCACACACTGAATCTCCATTTATCTAACACCACTGACAGTCATGTAAAGGGAAGATCCAGCTGGAGACACAGCTTGCCTCCAAAATGCTGAGAGTCAAAAAAAGGATTTAATGTTGTGTGGCTTTCTTATCTTAAAATCAAAATAAATCCTGCACGCACTGTCCATTAAAAGTTAAAAAGATGAATCAAATGTTGTCTACACACCACAAAACCAGCACACAGACTGCAGGTTTTAAAGCAAAAATGTTAGCACTTAATTTGCTCTGACAGGTTTATTTTGTGCTTACGATGTGTTTTAATGCCTCCTATTTTGGGGCGCCTGTATAGCCCAATGGGTTAAGCAGGTGAACCATGTATAGGGGCTGGTCTCCGACGCAGCGGCCCGGGTTCAATTTCCGCTCGCGGCCCCTTTGCTGCATGTCTTTCCCCCATTCTTCTCCCCCATTTCCTGTCTCTCTGTCACCTCAGCTATCCAATAAAGCCAAGAAAAGGCCATAAAAATAATATTTAAAAAAAGCCTCCTATTTTATTTCTGAGTGGATGGTGAGCCACCATGTGTGACACACAGGTGAGTGAAAAGCTTCCTTCTAAAAATTAACAGAGTATAAACTTCAACAGCTGCAAAATTAAAAATTTTAGATTAAATTAAACAGTGTGGTCATGAAGAGAAACAAAGCAGAGGAGGTAGTGGGCATCCACTTTGCCAGAGAGTGAGTAATGACAGCAAACCTTTTTTGTCTGGATAGGGTGAAGAAACTTTTTCTGTTTTTTTGGATAGTCTTGTCAGCTAAACATGTAAAGCTGAGCAGCTACCAAAATTCTACATCCCTGTAACATTTTCAGGTGTCTGATCGCTTGACAATGTCAATATGTTATTATTTTTTTTAGACTGTTGGCTGGATAAACACATGTAGGTAGCATTTTTTTAACTGATAATAATAACTTTATTTATAAAGCACTTTCAGTCAAAGTGCTGTACACAAAAATAAAAACAGATAACAGGAAAAACAGATTAAAAACAGTTAAAACAGACAAAAACAATAAAAACAGAACAATTAAAAAGACTTTAAACACATTAATGGACAATGCCTGCCTGATTTCTGCAGCAGGATTTCAGCAGGAACTGCCCCATAAGATGGGGCAGTTCCATTTATAACTTTGTAAGTTAGTAGCAGCACCTTAAAGTCTGCTCTAACATGAACAGGTAGCCAGTGCTGAGAGGCCAGCACTGGGGTGATATGCTGATATTTACTCATTCTGGTCAGAATGTGAGCTGCTGTGTTCTGGACCATCTGCAGACCACGAAAATCTTCATTGGCAGACCCGATAAAAGGACACTGCAATAATCCAACCGTGAGGAAACAAAAGCGAGAATTAAGACCTCAGCATCTTGAAATGACAGAATTGGTCTGATCATAGAGATGTTTCTGAGGTGAAAAAAAATGCCAATGTGGAATTTGAAGAAAAGAGCTTTATCAAAGAGTACACCAAGATTCTTGACTCTGTCTTTACAATGAATAGCACAGTCACAAAAGACAGAGTAAAGTTTCAAGCAGAGGATTAACTCCTTCAGGTCCAATCACCATCATTTCTGTCTTAGCAGAATTCAGAAGCATGAAATTCGTTGATAGCCAGTTCCGAACAGCTGACAGATAGGCCTGAAGTTTATCAGTGTCAGATCCACTCTGAAGGATCAAGGGCAAGGGTATAGATGTAAATCATCTGCATAGCAATGAAAAGAGATACCAAAGGAACGCAAAATTTGACCCAAAGGTGTCAGATAAAGAGAGAACAACAGGGGTCCTAGTACAAACACCTGCAGTACCCCATGCCTAACAGCACAGGACTACACACTGTTAAAGAGAACATTTTGAGATCTCTCTGACAGGTAAGACCTCAACCGTTTGAGCACCTGGCCTGAGATGCCAAAAATAATTCTCAAGTCTGTCCATTAAGATACAGTGATCTACCGTATCACAAGCTGAGCTGAGATCCAACAACAACAGAACAGATGATGCCTTTGAGTCAACAGCCGATGCCTTTGAGTCAACAGCCAGTAGCAAATCATTCACCACTTTAGTCAGCGCTGTTTCTGTGGAATGATTTGCCCTAAAATCTGACTGAAAAGGCTCAAAAAGATTATTTAACGACAAACGTTTCAATAGCTGAACTGAAACCACTTTCTCAAAGATTATTGACAAAAAGGACAGGTTTGACATGGGCCTATAATTAGTAAGGGAGTCAGCATCCAGGTCTGGTTTCTTCAACAAGGGTTTTACAATGGCAGATGTAAAACAAGCTGGGAAAACTCCAGTGGAAAGCGATATATTCAAGATATACAACACATAAAGGTCTAATGTGGACCAAAGCTCTTTCATAATCCACGCTGGTATAGGATCAAGAGAACAGGTTGTACACCGAGCCGTTATGACAACTTTGGTGAGGCTTTCTAAAGAAAATTGATAATCCAATTTACTACATAATGAAAAAAATAAAGTAGAAATGTGAAACTATGCTTCTTTTAACTGGCTACCTTAAGTCAATGTGGTACTTTCCTCTGAAAATTATTTAAGTTTAATTATCCATCCATCCATTATCGAAACACTGCTTAATCCTCACTAGGGTCGCGGGGGGTCTGGAGCCTATCCCAGCTCACTTAGAGTGAAGGCAGGGGACACCCTGGACAGGTCGCCAGTCAATCACAGGTCCACACATAGAGACAGACACTCACACTCACATTCACACCTACGGACAATTTAGAATCATCAATTAACCTCAGCATGTTTTTGGACTGTGGGAAGAAGCTGGAGTACCTAGAGAAAACCCACACATGCACAGGGAGAACATGTAAACTTCATGCAGAAAGATCCCTGGAATGCCGGGACATGAACTGGGGACCTTCTTGCTGCAAGGCGAAAGTGCTAACCACTACCCACTGTGCAGCCCTAAGTTTAATTATGAATTAAATAATTTGAGCTCGTTTGTGCCACCCTGGGAGTGACTAGGAAATGCATAAATAACTAAAATACCCAATAATTTTGTTGATTTAATGTCTAGGGCTGGTCCAAATGTTTTTGATTAATCTGCTAATTTTTAGCAGAATAATCAATTACTGTATAAAACATGAAAAACAATCATGTGAACAATGCGGTTCCCAATTTCTGAGAGCCTATGCCATGTCTTCAGCTACCTTGTTTTGATATTCAATTTACTGTCATATATGACAAACAAAAGCTTCTCTCATTTGAGGGGTTGAAATGTGACAATATTTGTGATTTTATTTTTGCACCTTGGATTACTGATTTAACTGCTGATTGTTTTCGCAATTAAACAGTTGGTGAAAAAAATTTACCCAACAATGAAAAAGTTCGAACACCAGTCCAAAGCCAGCTGCTATATATGGCAAATTCTCCAATTTGAGGGACAGTTCAATACCCACTCTGACCTGGTCATGTGTTGTTGTGTCCTTGGGCAAGACACTTTACCCGCCTTCCCTCCAGTGCTGCTCTGACACTGGTGTATTAATGCGTGTGAATGTTGGTGGTGGTCGGAGGGGCCGTAGGCATGGATTGGCAGCCACGCTTCCGTCAGTCTGCCCCAGGGCAGCTGTGGCTACAAATGTAGTTTACCACCATCAGAGTGAGAATGTGTGAGTGAATGAATAATGGATCCATTGTGAAGCGCTTTAAATGCCTAGAAAAGCGCTATATAAATCTAATCTATTATTATTATTATTTGACAAAACTTGGCATTTTTGCTTAAAAAATTACTGAGACATGTAAATACGATTACGTGCATGTTTTAATTTGTCACACCCCAAGACAATGTCTTCAAAAGCCTTTTACCAGAACAACATCATAAATCTACAAATATTCAGAGTATGTTCTCGCAAAAGATCACAACAGCAATTCCTCTTGGGCGAGAAGCTTTAACTTGGAACATTTGCTTCAAAAAGTAAAGTTACAGCACTTTCTGAAATTTAATTCACTCCGAGTACCACAGTGGCACTTGAGCTAAAAGGTAACCTGAACAGCTGCTTCTAAACCTCTGCAACTAAGTCATCATCCACCACATTTTTTTTGAAATTCATTTTTACAAATGGAAAATTTAGACTTCTCCATCTCAAAAGTCACCTACGGTAGCAGAGAGAACCCTTACTCTGGGGGTTGTCAGGAAGACTTTACATAATAATGCAAATCTACCAGAGAAAGGGGGGGAAAAAACAGTTAATTAGAATATTTCATCACAAAATAATTTACAAGAATATATTCGGTAACACAGGTTTTATTATTATTAAATAGTGCAAAGGTATACAAGGACAGATATTAATTTTAATCAATTATGCAGTCATCGCAATATTCAAATCAGCAGCAATAATGTTTTACTTGTTCTAATTAAAGGGGAACTTCGTTTTATTTCAACCTGGGGTCTGTTTTCATATGTCATTTCATACATGTGAGTGATGGAGAAATGAATTTTCGACATAGCTCCAGTATTTAGCCAGGCAGGCAGCTTAGCAGCTCAGCTAGTAGCTCAGCTAGCGAAAAGTATGGGGCAACTTGCCCCCCCCCCCGCGTCAAAGTCAGCCCTAACATGCCCCCCCCCCACAAACACACACACACACACTCTGACTGGCTCAGATAGTCTCAGTGAGTGTCCCACAACATACTAGAGATGAGAAGTGAACGAAAACCTCCACATTACCTGGCGATCGCTCTTTGTTGTGGTCTGTATCCACATCTCAGGACACTAGAAAGCAAATCTCGTTCCGAAATCGTGCGATAGCTCGCAAAATCGCACGAGAGCGGTTTTGGCGCGAGCTCTCGCGAGCCGGTCAGTGTGGGGAAAAAAGCACGTTAGGGCGGACTTTGACGCGGGGGGGGGCTAGTTGTCCCATACTTTTCGCTAGCTGAGCTACTAGCTGAGCTGCTAAGCTGCCTGCCTGGTTAAATACTGGAGCTATGTCAAAAATTCATTTCTCCGTCACTCACATGTATGAAATGACATATGAAAACAGACCCCAGGTTGAAAAAAACCGAAGTTCCCCTTTAAGTTGATAAAAGACTACAGATTATTTTAATTATTCTCTCAGATCTATTGCACATTTCAACTCAAACCACTCCTCTGAAGATCCAAGAGATCATGAAGCACTTTGGTTTACAATTTGTCACCATGTAAAAAACACAAAGGCCTCCAAGACTTGAGCACAGGAAACATATCATGGCATGTGTCATCATGTGAGACTTATGGAGGGCCAAGTATTCTCCTCCTGGGCTTCAGGCCATAGTCTTCTAGCCACATATCTCATTTATCAAGACTGAGAGCCTAAAAGTTCACAGGGAAAGATCCAGAGCACAGGAGCCAAAATTCACTGGGTACCTGTAATCAAAGACCTTTTAGAAGAAACTTCAACCTTTGAAGGTACCATATCAGTAGATAGGAGTCAAATTTATAGTCTGCTTGGAGGCACTGCGGTAAACGAATATAGGATAAGATTTCCAATTTCCTGTGAACATCAGAACTACTGACAGCTCTGAGGTCCATCAGTTTCTCAGCTGGTTATTCATCAACGTGATATATACATATGCTTGCCTCCTTAGACTTTCAGACCTCTCAGGTGTCTTCAGCAACTCAAAGACCACTTTCACGCACTAAAAAAAAAAAAAAATCCTTTAACTGCTCACCCAAAACAGACCATTTTGTTCTCAATAATGATCAAGATCACATATTTTGCAAAGATAAAGGAAGACAGCAAAAGCTCCATCTAAATTTGGGTTCATATTACTGATTTAAATGGGGGTTTCGTCCCACACAGGATAGGACAGTTTCCCAAACATTCATGTATTTATTGAATAAGCTTCTACACTGACACAGGGCTCCAAACTGCAACTAAATGGTCGCATTTTGTGACCAAAATTTGAGCGAGTGCAAGTAAAATTTTCATCTACTCGAGCATGTGTGACCAGTAAATTTGTCGATTATTTTTTTAAATTACTATTGAATATTTTTTGTTGCTTACAAACTTCTGCTCCACACTTCAGCCCAGTCATGCGCAAATGAGCTGGTTTACCAACCGACATTAACTCCAAAAGAAGAAAGGAGACATACACGAAAGAAGAAGGCGAGCCAATGTGTGTGAGAGCGGGGGGCGAATGACAGTGAAGATCCTGATGTTTCACAAAGCCTTTACTCACGTTCAGCCTTATTTTGAACACAAATTCACCTTCCTTTCCTTCCCTCCTTTCTTGTTCCAGCTGCTTATAAGTTTAGACACATCCTTTGCTAGACAGCAAAAGCGTTTAATCGTTTTCTTTCGTCTTTATGGAAATTTTCGGACTTTCGGCAGCATCTTGGTCATGTCAAGAAACCTCATCTTAGAGAAGCACTTCCTGTGCCGCAGGAATGGTTACAAAATAAAAGCCCGTACCACTACAAATACATCTTCAAAATAAAAGCCTAGAGGAAATGGTTATTTTAACACTAGCAAAACAAAGGCTTTCCAAAATTGATGAACTGATAAACAGACCTTTATCAGAGTAATTTACATGTGATTCGGTATAAATACATAACGTGCACATGCCTGTACTCAGGACAAGCTCTTTTTTATTACAGATTACATCCGTCGGAAATTATACATCAGCTGAGCAGCCTTGGTGGAGTACTGTGCTCTCTGAGTGCTGTTCTTGTTATGTTGTGTCAAGTGCTGCACAATAAAACATGAAGTTAAAACATAGTTTCTGCATTTATTGTGCAAGCATTTATCAGTAATACAGTGAAACTGAGAGGAAATGTGAATATTTACTTTGCAAGTCGATTTTGGTGTGCGCCCCTAAATTTTCTGCTTGCGCTCCTAAAATTTTAAGTTAGGGGCCACTGTGCGCCTAGGAAAAAAAGTTAGTCTGGAGCCCTGCGACAGCTAAAGTCTAATGTTCAGGGAGGAGATTAATGTCATGGGCCTACAGCTTATCAAGCAGGATGACGAGTACCATCACAGATATTTTCTATTACACAAGGACTATCAGTACAAAGTATTTCAGAACTGGTAAACAAGGAACTGAACAAAGAACCATAATCTTTAACCTCATAAGGTTTGAACGCTTCCCGTTAAAGTACGGCGGCCCGCGGGCGGGCCGTTTTTTTATCGGTATACGCTTTTTTTTAAATAGAAGGACACTGCAAACACGATTATACAAACACTATACACACATAGAAAGCTGAGATTCTCATGAATCCGCCGGTATAAACCACTTTCAGATGTGATTACCACAGCGGGTAATATAAACACATTTATCCAACAAACAACAAGTCAAGTAAACGTGCACAGCTCACCTGTCGACGCAGTTTGGACGCTCGTTTCTGGTCATAAAAGAAGATAATCCACAAAAACCGGCCAGAACCCAAGCTTAGCCATCCAGAGGAAACAATCCAGTATAATACTTTGGCCAAAACATGTCTCGAAATAGGTAAAAAATCCAGAAAACGATCGGCTCCGTGCGCGTGCACGCGGCGCGTGGTGGCGCTGTGCGTTTCATATTCACTGCATCTTTCTATTATAACTTTATCATACGCGGTCCTATTTTCTTTGTTCGCGATTCAAAATGGATACTGGAGGCTTCTCGACCGCTTCAAACCGAACTTCAACCAATCAGGTGACTCGTTTCCGCCTACTTCGGCGATTTAGCCAACCATGGCCGAGTCTGACAGATATCGATTACATCACTTGATTGACTTGTTTCTCAGCAAATCACGCCGGAGGAAACGTTAGATTGACAGGCCTGGTAGCCAATGAGCTTGCTGAATGGCTTGCCTATAAATCCCGCCTCTGCCAGCGGCTTTATATGATATTTCATTCGTGAGCTCCGGGCTCCACCTGCTGTTTCTCTGTATTCCTCTCAATCTGTGTGTGTGATCGACACTGAAGCCTATCTGAAGTGATTTTTTGAGTTCTTTTTGAGTTTTTGGAATGAAAATGAAGTGGAAAATGAAGTGAAAAGGAATTTATACCATTCTGTAGAGAGTGTGCACAGTGTATAAAGAGTGTATCCAACATTGACAGGGGCGGAGCATATCAGTACAAATACATGTGTGAAACACTCATTTCTTGTAGTATTGCTCTGAAATTTTGACCTGAACTATGTAAGACCCCAGGCTTTTGCAATATTGTCTTTTCAAGCTGTTGCAGTGCTGCCACACTGATTTTCAGGTGTTTTATTAGGGAAAAAATGTAGGCGAGAAAAAAAATTCATCCTAATTCAGTGTGTTCCAACATACATAACTCTGTGCCAGTAGCACCTAGAGTAATTCTGACTGCACTGGGTGAAAATTCAGGTTGTCAGCTTTCAAATGAGACCCCAACCATGCATGTACTCCAAACAGTTCAAGAACAGCATTCAATTTACTTTCTGTACATCTTCAGTAGAAATTTCGGGCGGAAATTGACCAAACCTTAAAGGGATACAATTTGAAGAAGTTGTTTTCTCTGATTACTCTAATAAACTACAATCAATCTAGGGGCAGCATGGCTCAGTGGGTAGAATAGCTATCTTGTAACCGGAGGGTTGCCAGTTTGATCCTGGCCTGGAGAGTTCATGTCAAGGTGTCCTTGAGCAAGACACGCAATCAGTGTGAGAATGTGAGGGTGAATGTGATGTATATATCATGGTAGAGACTGCGATTTGGTAGAATTGGAATTTCTACCAGTAGAGATTGCGATCGCAGTCTCTACCAGTAGAAACTCCAATTCTACCAGTAGAGATTTGTCAGGGCTAAGGTTAGACTTTTAAGGTTAGGGTCAGGGGTCAGGGGAGGGGTTAGATTAAAAGGTCAGGGTTAGTTAAGGTTAGGGTCAGGGGTCAGGGCAGGGGTCAGATTTAAAGTTCCATCTCTACTGGTAGAGATTACAATCGCAAACTCTACTGGTAGAGACTCCAATCGCAATCTCGACTGGTAGAGACTCCAATTCTACCAAATCGCAGTCTCTACCCTGACATATACAAAGCGCTTTGGGTATCGTTTCAGGTACAGTAAAGCGCTATATAAATACAGACCATTTACCATTTAACCAGAGTATTTCAGTCCCTCTAGGATTTCGTGGGCGTTTTTCGTGACTGTTGCGGCCGAAAATGCCTGAATTCGCTGCAGCTTTTCTAAAAAATTGCGATAAAAGTTGTGATGTTTTAAGCTTATTTATTGTGATGAAATTGCGGGAGACAGTGACAACTGCTAAAAAGCTGCATTTTTTTCCAGCTTGTAGAACATGTTTCAACACTGTAATTGACAATATTTATTCCGAAATTAATTATTTTGCGTTCCAACCCATTTCCACAAAAGCTGGCACACCATGGTGGGAAATTAGCAGCAGCCAGATACTGGTTTTACATGACATGGTTGGTAGATTTGTGGCACAAAATGCTAATTTACTATTGAATGAATCATATTCGGACATATCTGTCAGTGGCTTAAAAAGTTAATTTCACATCCTGGCAGACACGTGTTCACACTAGGGCTGCACCTAACGACGCGTCGACGAGTCGTCGGAGCATGATACGTCATCAAAAGCGGAAGTGAGTGCGCAATGCAACAGAAATTCCCTTCCGACCGGAGTGTGGAACATGGACAAACGTCGGCGCGGCATCGTGCATGTATTATGTATGCACGCTGCAGTGCGGATGTCCGCGTTCTATCGTAAACATGGATGTCAGCATTTACTATACAGCTGTAACTAAACGCGGACGTCCGCGCAGACGACTCGTCGACGCATCGTTAGGTGCAGCCCTCGTTCACACACACACAAGCTCACGGCTTGTCCCGTCAACTAACAAGAACAGCACTGAGAGAGCGCAGTCCTCCACCAAGACAGGTGTGTGTTCTGCATGTGTACATACCGAATCGCGTGACCTAAATATGTAGCCGGCGACGGGAATTGATGGGACTCAGAGACACCCCCACAATTTAATCAGTTGTTCCTTGTATCATTTCTGATATGTCCACAGTGGTAGATTTGTTGTAGGATCACAATGATGTAATCGTCAGCAGGCCGCTGAGGTAGCGTTCACTTGTTGCCATGATTACTGTGCCGCTACCTCAATGGAAAATCCTTAACAAATCCGTGGATCCTAACTTTAAGCCGTATCACTGCCGAAGTCCAATCACTTGGTCCTTGTGTCATTTCTGACCGACCCTGAAAACTTCATTTAAATCCCCGAGTCTGTTTTTGAATGATGTTGGTAACAGATGAAGGATTCACACACGCCGATCGTCACATAACTCCGCCGTGTTCTTAGGGGGAATAAATAATCCAATTTACCTTCATTCTTTCAGTGCTCTAATGGATCTGGATGCAACAGTTTCCATCATAGTGATTTATGTAGTCTGTTTTCTGATCATTTCAGCCGTTCTAATATGTTTCGTGTTTTTTTTTAAGTGAATCAATCGATGATTTTTTTTTCTTTTTCTGGATTCCACCACAGTATTGCACGGGTGTAAAACAGTTTAGCTCCACTTTGGTGAAGAACATCAGTGAATTAATTGTTTATCACGGTCTTCAGCAGTAGTTTTTGTTGGTAAATGAGAGACATTAGTATCGCACATGTCTGCATCTTCAAACCATAAACGAGGAAGTGAATTCGGTGACATACATGCATTAGGTTTGCGCTGGGGACTGCTCTGATTGGTGAAACTCACGGGAGGCGGGCCAAAATTGCGGGAAAGTTGCGGTGATTGGACAAAATTGCAAGACTGCGCAAAATTCGCAGAGATTGGTTGATTTCGCAGGAATTCGCGCGATCGCAACATCGCAAATTCCTGGAAGTTGTATCAAGATGGAAGTCAAAAGAGTTGAGATATCTGCTCTCCTTCGTGCTGAACATCAGCCGGATGACCGTCCACAGAGTTGCGGAGAGGCTAAAGAATGGTGAAGATCTTTCAGGTCTTCACCATTCTTGAAAGATCACTGAAAGATCTTCACCATTCTTGAGCCTCTCCGCGACTCTGTGGACGGTCATCCGGCTGATGTTCAGCTGCTTGGCTCTGTCAGACTTGTTGTGGCCAGCATGAAGGAGAGCAGATATCTCAACTCTTTTGACTTCCACCTTGATACAACTTCACCGGAGAAAAAAATTGTATTAAGGACACCTGCCTATAAGGTAGAACTTTCAGTTTATTTAATGGAATTTTTCACTCCGACATGTAAACGTCTCTAAAGATCATGAAACCGTGTAACAGAACTTTTGCAAAGCCCGGTATTAGAAAGCATTGACACATACGTCCATTATATTCTCCGCTGAAATCAACAAGCCAGAATGGCAGCCTTTTCTCGCCGTGGCTGAAGACAGCAAGGCACATCCCCATTGCGGACAAGAAGCGGCAGCGCTCCATGGTTTCGTTTTTCGGGGCTAAAAGCAGGTGTGTATCACAGACATATGTCAAATTAAGTATCAAAACTATCACGTCATCAAAATAAAGTGAGCAACGCAATGTAGGCATCGATCTCGCTTCCTTTACTGATTTTGCTTACTGTTTTGTTGTCCGCGGCGATACGAATTGACAGTGACTGCAAAAATGGCTCCGGTTAAAACATTTAGGCACGACAAAACTCGTTCTCATGAACGAGACAAATGATTTCAACGGAATATAAAGTTCCCGCGGGCGGGCCGTTTTGATATCTGCATAAGCATTTTTCAAAATAGAACGACACTGCCAACGCGATTATAGAAACACTATACACCGATGGAAAGCTTAGATTGATCAACACTAATCCCCATTTATATTTGATTTGCCTCATGTAATAAAGAGAGCATGTGTTCAAATTTGGTGTTTGTGTTTTCAAGAATGTTTACTTAAAGTCTTTAATTCAGCTGCCTGACACATATCACAGTGCAAAATTATGTATTCTAACTCAAGGTTAACAACTGGTATTCTAAAGAAGTTATTTCTTTGTTCAAAAAGGTAACAGTTTTGAAAACAGAACTAACTCCTTCAGAAAATCAGTTGTTAACCCAGAGTTGAAGTTTTCTTTCACATTTTTAAGTAAAATGAAGGTCATGACATAACCTTTTTATTATAAATAAAAATGAAGTGGGAATTTGGTACCTAACATGTAGTTGTTTTTAGAAAAAAAAGTAAAAGTCACCACTTGATTCCAGATTCAAGTCCTTTGTCATCTTTTTCAAACTTGTAATAAGAACTGATGTGGCATTTTGGAATGGCTTGTGGAAATCTGACCAGAATATAATAGACTGGACTAGTTGACATGTTTTGATCGCAAGGACAAGTGGGTTTATATTTGTCATATTTTTTCCCTATCACTAATTTTTAGAAAAGAAACATGAAAATTTGATTTAATTTAGTTTTTGGAAATGGCTACAAATACAACAAAATGTGCTCCAAATTGTGCCAGAATGCCCCATTTTGCATCTTGATTTTCAAAATGTTTCCGGGGGGGGGGGGGGGGGGGGGCATGCCCCCGGACACCCCTAGTTGCCTTCGGCCCTTGCCTACACCCCACCAACTCACAGCCATTTCAACCCAGGGGAAACGGTGATATCTTATGTCATTTCCATGCATACACAATTAGGTACTATGGTAATATGTTCCTTTCCTTACAATCATGAACAACAAACTTCACAGTAAAGCCAGACCAATGAGGCTTTTGCAGCAGGGCACTTAAGGCTGAGAAAAAGAAGCTAATTGTTTGAATTATTTTTGAAGCAAAAATAGCAAAAATGTTCTTGTTTTGCCATCCTTAAATGTGAATATCCTAGTGAGGATAAAGCAGTGTATAGAGAATGGATGGATCGATAATAGTGGAATATTAGGAGAGCCTTTGACTGTTGGTTGAACAAAACATGCAATCTCACAATGTTAACATGGACTCAGGGAAATTGTGATTCGTGCGCTTCATTATTTTGTCATTTCGTTACTGAAACAAGCACTAAACGTTGAGTCTGAGACTCTGATTCTTAGGTAGTGAGCATATTTAGTTATGTGCCAGATAAAACCATCTTTCTTGCTCCCCCTTCCTCCTGTCCTTTACACAAGCATGAATGTGCAGGACACGCTGGAACAGTGCTGTATGGATCAGTTCACTTTTGAGCCACTTTAGTTTTTTGTATTTTTTTGTGCACACACAGAACAGACAGCTAGACAACTGTGAGGATATATTGACAAAATCTACACTGGATTAGAATCACTGACTTTACCTTTAATCAAAACTGAAAACACTTGCTATTTTCAGCCTTGGTACATCACTGGAAAATATCTACTTTGATATCAGGTTAACCAGTCCATCACCAAAGCACGTTGGTCAGGGAGGTAAATACTGAGCACTGACTGGAAAGTAGGTGGTATTTTCTGAAAGGCTTAAGTCAGCAAACAAATGCATTGCTCTTCATTCATATCAGTACAGAATCCAGCTACAAAAATTTGTCACATTAGAAGTAAGAAGGTCTGACTGAGCAGTCGAGAGACAGCAGGCTGTGCAACAGGAGTCCTATGTAGCTGAACAACAAACTGAAGAATCAACACTAGCCAGATACTAAGTAGCAGTCTTACCAAACCAACCTTACAATCACAAAACTGATTGAAACACTGGGTCAAAATGCCAAAAAAACAGATCCCTGAATTCAAGTAGGCTCCATTCGGGCCCCTTTACCACACACAAACACACCACAAAGATGTAAGGCCATTACGCACACAGTGATTTCTGGACTGCCCCAGACATAAGATGACGATCAAAACCCCCAAAATGGTGGTGAGACGCGATCATCGACAGATGATTTACAGATTTGGGGATCAAAGGCATAAAAATACTACACATGTTGGAAATGTAAGACACAATTCATACAATGCAAATGCTGACAGAAACCATATACACAATTGCTCAGAATACAGTATGAGCATAATGCCACAGACCATAAACTGGTCTGTTCCCCAAAACTGAAAGCCCCTATCTTTGCTTGGAAAAATATTGTAGTCAAAGTACTTCCTGAAATAATTTCATAAATAGTTCTTATTTAGCAATTTGCTTCACATGCACACTTTTTCAATTTACTTGGAAGGTAAGCCGTTTTAACCTGGCAATAGCCAGATTAATAATTGTGTAGTACTTGATAGTACTCCACAATATCAATCTGGGACCGCTCCATATAAATCCGTTCGGAGGAAAGAGGCACGGATTGGACAATGCAACAGTATGTCCCGCCTCTGACAGGTTTGTTTTTAGCCAATCGCGGGATCTTCACAACGAGCGGAGCCAATTGGTAGATTAAACTCTTACCAAAACCCGTAGGTAAAAAAGCACAAACATCTTTACCATCCAGAAATGCGCAAAGCGCCTCTCGTTGTTCTTCCTTCAAAGAAGCGATAGGAGATTCAGCTAAAACTGACTTAATAGCAGCATCTACACGATCGTTGTCCTCCGTTGCCATGTTTGTTTTGATCTACTGGCGCTTGGTGTCGTCTTCACACCCGGATATCCCGCCCCACACACGAATACTGCTGCGTGATTGGCCCGTGCCAACTTGGCTCTGTACGAACAGTGAATGCGGGAGCGGAGCAAGATGGTTTCTTGAGAGATTTGTGAACTCACAAATATCGCGAGAAATCAACTTGCTGGCAAGGTTAAAGCCGTTTATATCTTAATGGAACCTGCCGCAGTTCTTTTGTAGACTTAGACTTTGTCATCACGTCTCTGCATGTAAAATGAGACAGACCCTTTGATGTTGAGATCAGGGTTTTGTACTGCAGGAGTCCGTGTTGTTCTTTAGTTAAAGATAGTTCTTAAAAATGCTTGAAATAGCTGAGCTTGTTGTCCTGTTGCAGGACAACAAGCAATCAATGATGATACTGAGTGATGGAAAAGAACCCAACCATCTAAAAGGGACTAAAACATCTGCACAGTACTGTTACACATTCAGTTCACACTGTAGTAGTAGGACACCCGATGCATTCAATGAACAACCTAAAAAAGCTGTATCTTTGCAGTCTCTAAAATGTCAAGATTTAATGGTATTGGTGTGATACTATAATGATAATGTAATGTAGTGCAGTGTCTTAGATGGTTTTAGTTGAAAACTATCACCTTGAGCTTTGGGAGATTAGTTTCTAACACTTCATAGGCAAAACAATAATGGAGAGTACAAAAAACTATTAAAGAAGCATCCTAAACTTGATTTGTCCTCATTTACAATACTTGTATTTCAGACTCACTACCTCAGTAGGAATCAAGTGTCTGCAGGGCTGCAACCAAACAAATCCAGTGCAAATTAGACCTGCTTTACCTCTCTTGTAAATGTCTACTTCCCCACACAGCGCCTATGCTCTGCCTGTTCCAAAACAACATCGGAAACAACTACTCCTATATGGCAGAGTTTCAAACAAGCACTTGTGTATGGACTGATATTTAGAAAAAAACTTACTACAATTCTACAATTTCACTTAGATGCTTTTATCCAAAGTGACTTACATCTGAGACTAGATACAACACAGGCAAAGATCTAGGCAGGAGAAAACAACCTGGATAAGTGCCATAAAACAAGAACACAACTGAGATTAATGCACTATTAAATGTATTCTGCTTCATTATTTTTACTAATTTCCCAACCTTTTCATTCTGGCCTGTGAGAACACATGTTTCATCTGCAACTATACAGCACCTACACTTTTCAACAAGACAATACAAGCACTAATACCACTGCCATTTCTCCACAATGTGCATCTCATCAATTACACATCTGCTTATATCAACAGATTCTAAACTACAGGTTCTGGTTTGTTCAAGCACTCACGAGCCCCCCCAACCCTCTCACAAGACACTTGGAGACCCAGCTGTCCTGAGGAGACTGTGCCAAAGAAAGCATAACTAGCAGCTCTTTACCTCTTTTTGGTTTTGGGAAGCTTTCATGCAGATGAAAAACAACTTTTTCTACAAAGTGCTGGATGTTGCTGTGCTCTGGTCCTCGAACAAACACCATCCAGTCGTGGGTGAAGCCTTCCACTGTGGGTTTCTTTCTGACCTGGGCACGATGACCAAGTTCTAGTTTCACCTGAACAGCACCCTGTTGGACACAGTGATGCAGAGTTACTGCTCATATGCAAACATATTTTAAATAATAAAATAAAAAAGTTTGTCAGAATATAAAAAACATTTCTAAACCAACATTTTTAGCAACAGCCGAACAAGATGATTTTCTGGCTTTGATGCGTTACTTTATTTTCAGAAACCCCCATTAGGTCTCCTACACGTAGAACCTCGTGTCGACCTCCATTCAGAAATCTGACATTTTGTGCAACGGTGCAGACTTAGACACCTGAGAGAATCCGAACTACGACTTCTCGTTTTCTTTTACATACTCTTTGTTCAAGCCTACGGGTAAATACTTTATACATGTGACGCTGCTCACATTTCCACAAACTTCGAACTACTGAAGTATAGTTTCTCCAAATTCTCTCGTCAAACGTCGTTACATTACAGTTAAAATATAACGCAATGGAAACAACGACAAAATCTCCCATGAAAGTTAACATTTTCCCAGTTTACGGGTTACTTCATGCATTGCGTGTATCTTTATGTCGAATTAAACAGAACTGTAGACGTTCTGAAATACCTGCATTTTTACAGATTAGCAAACGCGTTTCGCCTACAAAGAATGAATATAAAAACTCGTTATTTGGGTGGAATTTTGTTGAACACTGTTGGTTCAGCTGATAGCGGCAGGTATCGGCTCTAGCTAGCCGAGTGCTTTGAAAATCCTCATTACGGAGTAAAATCCAGCAGCTCCTCCTGTGTAACAAATGGCAAAATGTCCAAACACATCCTCCACCAGACTGAACAGGCCACAGCAAATCTTCCGACTAGCTACTCACCGAACTGGCCATCCTTGAGGCCCCGTGTTACTGGTATTTCATGGAGAATTACTTCTAAATGAGATTAGGGATGAGTACAGTTCACCGATGACGGCGGACATAGTCTCTCTCGGACTGAAGTCAGACTCAAGACTTTCAAAGGGTCGCCGGTTGTTATTTCCCCGCAATACCCTAGATACATTCCGCTAGATACTTTCATAATAAAATTTCCGCAGTAACGCTACTACCACCGCATGGGTACTATTGCACAGTATCCAACCAAGTAACATATATTTTTTGTGACTATGCAGTTGTTTAATTTTAAAGATGTTTCTTCAATACTATATGTTCTTGTCAGTGATTTGTGAATTTTGTTGTAGATAAGGATGGTCTTCAACTTTGGTTGTATATATTATGTTCAAGATGCTTCTTCATTTATAAACTTCCTTGGAATTTGAAAATCTACACGAGGCTCTGTGGTCCTACCTTGTGTATTTATGGAGTCATGTATATGGATGTGGTACCAAAAAAATAAAACAATTCAATTTCTTATACATTTAATTTTCCAACATTAAAATCTCAATATCTGGCTTGAAAGTCGCCTGTAGTCTGCCAGGAAAAAAATATATGCTGGTGAAATACATGATTTAGGCTAGCAGTTTAGTTGTTGCTTTAGCAGCTATCAAATCTCTAAGCACCCATGTTTAAATTGCATTTGCTCTTCGATTGTGTGTGTGTGTGTGTGTGTGTGTGTGTGTGTGTGTGTGTGTGTGTGTGTGTGTGTGTGTGTGTGTGCAAGGACCACTTAGTAGAATGTCACCTGTGTGTGATAGTTGTTTGTTGTATGTGTGATAGTTGGTAGTTGTTTGATCCGCGTGTTTTTACCAATAATCAATAGTTAATGTATTTTCTTCAAACATTTGTTGAACTTCTGCCAAACTTCAGAATTTTAGATAAAGAAAATGTTTATTTTATTCTCCAGACTTTTATTTTGAGTGTAAGATCCTCACATTTCCGTCAAGTTTCTGATGTAATTCAACCAACTTGAAGGCCTTAATGGGTAAAGCGCACGCGCAGCTTGGTGTACCCACTGAGGCCGCAGACAGAGCACGAGATGCAGTGAGCCAATGAGAGAACAGCAGACACACTGACCTCCAATCAGGTGGCCGCAACCCTTCTGTAAATATGTTGCCTTCAAGTCCCAAGGGGAAAGCCGGCATCAAATGTGTTTTGGCAGTTTGTATGTGACATTTTTAAGTCGTTTGAAGCATAAAAATGCTGTAGGACGGTCCCCGACTTTCAACCAGCAAATCTGAAATCAAGAGTTACAGAAGATTTTGAACCAAAGGCCAAATTGTTACAAAAGACTCTTCTACTAACTTTTCCTGTTGATTGCTGTCCCCACATTTTTTCTAAGTTGTCTGTGCAATTACTTAAATTATACAGACCTCAAACAAAAAAAAGTTATGGGAAATAAAAATAATGTTTGGATAATATGTTGAGAAGGATGTCCTGTCTGCCATCTAATGCACAAAAACGATTTTAAAAAGTAAAAGTTATCAAACTGATATGAATTTTCTCATTTGTGTACACAAATCAATAAGTTTTGATAACAAAACAAACAAACAAAAAGCTTTCAACTTAAGCTACATTTTTATTTTTATACTTCAAATGCATAAATATTGTCCAAAGTCATATCTGAACTAGGCTAACTTGGCAAAATAAGGTAATTAATATTAATAATAACAATAACACGTCCTACTACTGGGCTGCATAGTGACGTAGTGGTTAGCACTTTCGCCTTGCAGCCAGAAGATCCCCGTTTCAAATCCCGGCCTGGGATCTTTCTGCATGGAGTTTATATGTTCTCCCTGTGCATGCATGGGTTTTCTCTGGGTACTCTGCCTTCCTCCCACAGTCCAAAAACATGCTGAGGTTAATTGATTATTCTAAATTGCCCATAGGTGTGAATGTGAGAGTGATTGTTTGTCTGTATATGTAGCCCTGCAACAGACTGGCGACCTGTCCAGGGTGTCCCCTGCTTTCGCCCGAGTCAGCTGGGATAGGCTTCAGCACCCCTCGCGACCCTAATGAGGATAAAGCGGTGTATAGAGAATGGATGGATGGACGTCCTACTACCCTACTATTACTATTACTACTACTGCTACTACTACTTTCGATAATAATAATAATATTAATAATAATAATTCATTTAAAATAGTTAGTCTTCCCTACCTGTCATTCTTATGCATTGCAGTCCAAAGAGGAAATTATTAACTCAGCTCTTAATTCTGACCCTAAAGCTGGTTTATGCATGTACATGTGTCTGTTTGTGTTGATATTACCTGCTTTGAACAGTCACTAATCTATAAATTGTTCCACTATGGTAACGATGTTGATGTTGACATGTCATGATGTGTGATAGGTGAGAAGGGTACGTCTGCAGAATACACGAATACGGCCGCACGAATACGGCCGTACCCTTCCTGTAAGTTTAGAGCACTTCTTTTTTCTTTTTTTTTCTTCTTCAGTGGTCCAGCTTACCATCAAAGGTAAGAGTAAAGGATATTTTTTTTTATTTACACAATGCACTAAAATGTTTTTGTTTTTTAACTATTTACTAATACAAGTAGTTGCCACCTTCATTAAAGCGTACCAGTGATTGTGAATGTTCCCTCTTTAAGTGTTACCAGTATTTCTGTCAAGCCTGCAGTGATAATGTTGTCTGACTGCTATTTCAGTGAAGTGGAGGAATTCTCTCGAAGGATTAAAAAGACTTGAAGAAAGAAAGCAGACTGTTCAGTTGGTAAATACTGCTCATTTCAAAAGGAAGTATATTGGCATGAAATATTAAAAAATAAAATATATTTTACTAAAGTAAATAACTGAAATATGTACAGTTTATCAGATTTATCAATGCTATATCTACTTATGCTTATTAATGTCTGGCTGTGTGTCTCTATCAGGAGGAAGTGAGATCAGAGGTTTTGCAGTGGGAGTCATGGGCTGAATCCCAAACCGCTCCCTACACACTCCCCCTCCACTACCGAGTGTCACTCCAAAAGAAGTCACACTGGCAGCTGTCTAGGGCACCTATTATTGACAGGGGAGGGTATAAATACGATCGTCAGGAATGGGACGCCCTGTCGCCTCACCGGAAAACGGAAGACGTCATCGCCATGGTAACACAAAGACGCCTACTGTGCATGGCTGTAGCGCTGTGGCACAGGTTGCAACTAACAAGGATCGCTGCTGCTTCCAGAAGACAAAAGCATCCCACTTTTTTTTCACTCACATGTTTTCCAATCCTATTATCTGGCATTTCAAATCCAACAAATGAATGAATGAACGAATTATGTCAGTTGTGTTCAAATTTTAAGGTGTCAGGGGGTGCACAATTAAATCAAACGTCAGCAGAGAAGAAGATTTGTTTCTTTTGATTTATCTTTTTACACCACTCTTTTTGTGATGTTCTGTCAGTGTGAAAAAGGCATGGGAGAAATAAAGGACGCATGTGGAACTTACATCGATATGTTGTTTCCTCCTCCATTTCGACGTTGCACTTCCTGAAAAAGTTGTCCAGAGTGAGCATCGATGCAGACTCGCTATTTAAGGGCTGAACAGTCCACTCTCCCTCCGCACTACGCGGTTTGGGACGGCCCTTAATATGGAGGACCCTCCACGGGAACGCGCAAACGGAGGGGTAGTGTGTAGGGATAGTGTGTAGGGGGCGGTTTGGGATTCAGCCATAGACTTCACTTACTTCTGTTTGTGTGTGTGTGTGTGTGTGTGTGTGTGTGTGTGTGTGTGTGTGTGTGTGTTCAGCTTTTATTTTTATTTCATATTTTTGTGTCCTTGCGTTTTGTCTCTTTCCAAACTTTTAGACTGTCCTGTTAGATCTAGACTCCACAAAGGCCATTACCGATTCCATTAACATTTTATCTGATAATTGCACAATTTGTCCAAATGCTAGCCTTAGCAACCAAGGTATGAGTGATAACTTGTGACATTGTAATAAGTACTACTTGGGTGAGTTGAACATTTAAAATCATAGGTAGGACATGAAGTACTACTTTGTGTGGTGTGGTCCAGAAAGAGCAGCCTCTGGCTCTGTAGAAAAAAATACAGGGGTTAAAATGAACGGGGAATTCTCCTTGAATAAGCCTTTTGTGTTGCAAGCATATTTTCATTGAAATCATCAATTTAAAACGTAAATTGTGCACTGTAGTTATCATCCATTGCGGTAGGTGACGCTCTCTATAAAAAAATGCTCTGAACTTACTGGAAGGGTACAGCCTTATTCGTGCGGCCGTATTTGTCCAGCCTTCGGCTCTGCAGACACATAGGCTGAATCCCAAACCGCCCCCTACACACTACCCCTCCGTTTGCGCGTTCCCGTGGAGGGTCCTCCATATTAAGGGCCGTCCCAAACCGCGTAGTGCGGAGGGAGAGTGGACTGTTCAGCCCTTAAATAGCGAGTCTGCATCGATGCTCACTCTGGACAACTTTTTCAGGAAGTGCAACGTCGAAATGGAGGAGGAAACAAACATATTGATGTGAGTTCCACATGCGTCCTTTATTTCTCCCACGCCTTTTTCACACTGACAGAACATCACAAAAAGAGTGGTGTAAAAAGATAAATCAAAAGAAACAAATCTTCTTCTCTGCTGACGTTTGATTTAATTGTGCACCCCCTGACACCTTAAAATTTGAACACAACTGACAGAATTCATTTATTCATTTGCTGGATTTGAAATGCCAGATAATAGGATTGGAAAACATGTGAGTGAAAAAAGTGGGATGCTTTCGTCTTTCTGGAAGCAGCAGCGATCCTTGTTAGTTGCAACATGTGCCACAGCGCTACAGCCATGACAGTAGGCGTCTTTGTGTTACCATGGCGATGACGTCTTCCGTTTTCCGGTGAGGCGACAGGGCGTCCCATTCCTGACGATCGTATTTATACCCTCCCCCGTCAATAATAGGTGCCCTGGACAGCTGCCAGTGTGACTTCTTTTGGAGTGACACTCGGTAGTGGAGGGGAAGCATAGATATCTATGAGGGGGAGTGTGTAGGGGGCGGCTTGGGATTCAGCCATACTATTGCGATAGGCGGGTCTTCTATTAGGTTTAGCCCTCGGTACTCGCCGTAGTTCCATGTGCGTTCACAGGACGAACGAAGAAGGTAAAGTTTTTTTTATGCAGCATATTTAACTTGGATTTTATTTAGAGTGCAACGCTTATATTTTATTTAGGCTGCTGCAGTAGCAAATGCAGTCTACCAGTCTAAATGATAACTAACCGACGTTAGCATTAGCCTAATGCTAACGTCGGTTAGTTATCATTAAGACTGGAAAGGCCTAAGTCAGCCTAATGCCATTAGGTTGTGTTACTAACTCCAGTAGTAGTTAACTACTATTAGCCAGCTCAGCTGAGTGCTAAACCAATGTTAGCTACTTACCCGTTCTCGTTTATTCTGTTGTTATTGATGTTTAACAAATATTTGTCCAGAAGCGCCTCATTGGCTGCTTTGCCATACGTAAAATAGTATTAGGAACACCAGCTTGAGAAAACGCGCCACAGTGAAGCCCCCTAAAGAAACGTCCAATTTTATCTTTGTTTACTCATTGGCTAAATGCTGTAGTGCACAAAACGACACTGAAAGCATTTTTGGGCAAAACAGGCAGTTTTTTTTAAAAAATTCGGCGTTAATGTACTGTCGCAGAAATCATAGTTTAAATCGGTAATACATCAAAATCTGCAGCAGCGTTAATGTGATTCCTGCTGGAACTTTGAAATGGCTGAGATACTGGGGCAAATTTCATTTGGTGTTTGAAACCATATAAAATAGTCTTCACAGTGATTTGGCTGGTGTTCAACAAGCAGCAGACTGTTGATGTTTATCAACTACCCTACCCTTCCCTACCCTACCCTAAAACTAGGGTTTTACCTATTATTTTCACAGACAATTATTTTCTCAATTAATTGAATAGTTATGGGAACATGTAGCAGAGCATTAGCTGGATCTGATAAAATATATCAGAACAAACAAAACTAGTCACTCAGACAAAAATGAGAACATTTCAGAGCATGTTAACTGCTGACAATATTAAATAAAAATGGAAGTAAGCGATCTGATCTGGTCAAAACAAAGAATATGTTTGTGTGAGTTGTGTCTTCCCAAAAACCCTGACTGGTTTAGAAATGGCAAAAAGATACTTTTAAAGATGACACAGAGGAAGACTAGCATACTTCCAATGCTGTACAATCTGAGTGATTATACTATGCAGGTAGTTTGTTATAGACTATGTTTTTAATCCTTTTTACATCCTTGTGAAGATGTTTTTTTTTTTGGCGTGATTGGTGGCATGATGAGTCAGACTGTGGTCTCTAATTTTATTTCTTGATTCCATAGTTTCCTCTCACCGTTCATAAAAATATGTGTTTTTTAAATTTTGCCAGCACATTTCCTTTTGCTGTCTGTAGGTGATATTTACATGGATATTGACTTTATTAAGTAATGATGCCGATGTTTTTCAGCGAGCTCTTCTTTATCTAGTATCTTAATTTCTCACACAGCTAGGTCTGGTCTGGTCAAATCTGCTACGAATCATCTGGAGACGGAAACTATCACCAGTTAAACTGGAATAGCAGCACCAATAGATGACAAAAACTTTCATCCATACGTCGGACCTGTCTAGGAAACACACAAAAGTGAAACATAACATTCTACAGTTAATAAAGTATGGCACTGAAAGTAACATACGTGGTTAATAGAACAAATTGCAGCTCTCTCCAAATCAGCATTAGACACATGATTGCATCTTCTTAAATTGTTCTCCATGCAGAATCTCATGACTCTCAATATGTACTCATAATATAATATAAACTCTATAATATAGAGCAATGGATGATTCCATGATTTCTGTGTGGGTTTTGTCTCTCTCAAACAGAATGAAACTGGAAGCGCTCAAGTACAGCCATTCTAAATGTGTTCACGATCCAGATCAGCTCTAAAATGGTCTTCCTCAGAGACTTCCGGTGTTGCAGCAAATTAAAACAACAGCCTTATTTTGTATTTGGTTTTTCCATTAGTTGAATGATACTTTTCTACATTTAGGTTTTAAAAACTGAAAAACAAAAAAACAACAACAAGGAAAATACCATTTCAGTTTTGTTTGCAGTGTTCACAGTAAGGAAAATTTATTGTTAAAATACTTAAAAAAAAAAAAAAAAAAACTTTTCAGAATCACTGTCGCTGGAAAATTAAATGACACTTTAGTCCTTTTTAACTGTCAAAAATATTTCCATCTTTGACCAAGATGATGTGTAGAAATGGCAGGTTCAAATAACAATTACCACCCCGATTTCATTTAAATACAGAGAAAAGCAAATAAGCTGCACATACGAGCAGATGTTACTAGAGAATTAAAAAACAATAATAAATAATTTTCATTTAATTTGCTGCGTTTTTTTTGTACACTCGTTTTCTGATAAGTGGCTGATTAATTCATTGACTTTGATTTGACATCGATAATGACAGTGATAATAATAATAATACATTTTATTTGTACAGCTCTTTTTAAATCGCTCAAAGACACTTGACATATAAATAAATGTGCCAGTTTTATTTCAACCAATTGAGATAGCTGCATCATGTTAAAGAATGCAACCATCTGACTTCACTTTCTGCTGCTGTGTTCTCAGACTCTTCACCACAGCCATGAAAAAATTCCACCTGAAAAGTCATTGAAACTCCCATGTGCTTGTCTGACGTGCAGTTTGCGAACAGCGACAGTAAAGCCTCAGTGGTGTAATTTCTAAAGCACTGTTGGCTCAACACTGCTCGTGCATTGTCCTCACTTGTATCGCTAATGCAGACCTAGCAGTACAGGCCAGCCTATATTGTTTGCCTGTAAGGTAAATATGCTGTAGAAACCCCTGGACCAGTTTTATGTAGAAACCTTTAAAGATATAGCTGACCAACAGCCACCTTAAAATTCGAGAAGAAACCAGATTCTTCTAAATTACACGCATCACCAAAAACAGAATAAACTCAGATGATTTCATTTGTGTTTTCTTCAGATAATTCAAGTAATTTAAAGCTTTAAAATGCTAGAAGTGTGTGTGTGTGTGTGTGTGTGTGTGTGTGTGTGTGTGTGTGTGTGTGTGTGTGTGTGTGTGTGTGTGTGTGTGTGTGTGTGTGTGTGTGTGTGTGTGTGTGTGTGTGTGTGTATATCTGTATATCTGTATCTTTTCTCTCTCTCTTTCACACTATGTATATATATATATATACACACACACACACACAGGGTTCTCGCCAGCGCATTTCAGCGTAACAGGCTGTTACGCTGTCAGTTTAAAAGATTACGCTGTGATTAGGGCCGCTACGCTGCCTTTCAAGTTGTGGTATTGTGTTTTGAGCACATTTGCTTGCGTAATATTTCCATATTTATGTGAGAAAACTTCTTTATTGGGGCAGTTGGCACTGTGAAAGAGTTATTTTGACAGATAACATAATGTGCGTTTTTTTTTTTTATCGACTGGGTGCCTATCGAGGATAATTTATGTCTCCCCACCTCAGCCGTTATTTCCTGTCGGTTGACCCGTTCCCTTCTAAAATTAAGAGTCGCTTCCAATCTCGGGGTTACAATTAGCATGTCTCGGTCGTTTCCGTGATGCTATGTATGGTGAATAGTGATCTAAATCACGAGCATTTGGAGCATCTGCGTGACGCTCATTGGCTGACATCTGGGCTGGCCGCTCGCGAGATTTAATGAAGGCTATATGCATAGTGTCGGGCCGTCCCGACCTGCCGTTACGCTGTAAAAAAAAAACCCTGGTGAGAACCCTGAGATATATATATATATATATATATATATATATATATATATATATATATATATATATATATATATATATGTATATAAACACACACACACACACTACTGTAAGAGCTGCTCTACCAACATCAGTAAAGACACTAGACTGAAGAATAGCTGTGTTTTAGCAGGTGCTGCTGACTTACCTGTTTATGAGGCCATGCAGCAGAATGACAGTGGACTGAGTGCAGCAGTAGCAGCAGGGTGGTGGACAGCAAAGCAGCTGGGCTTATCACTTAGATAACAGGGGGGTTGGGTTGGGTGTCTGTGTTTGACAAAGGGGCGTTGAGGGGTTAGGCTATACAAGGCTCATATTCCCCTCGTTTGTAGTATTGTTAAACAAACCAATATATCCATCTACTAATGTTAATTCACCAGACATAGCAAAAGAATAGTAGCATGTTCCTTATTGGTAGGGACATAAATGCTCTTGTTTTGTCTGAATTTAAAGCAGAAATAATATTTGAAGCATATATGCCCATTTGTTGTCCTGTGTTGTACATTTTATATTTCATGTTTTGGATTGTTTCTTCAGCAGGACATATGGCTTGTTCTTGTGCTCTAGTGCAGTGGTTCCCAACCTGGGGTCTGCGCCCCCCTAAGCGGGCCGCCAGAGGTCAGAAGCTTTGTCTGCTCTGAGGCTGTGAGGTTATAAATAATAGATTTTTGCATTCTGGATAAAATCAGACTTACTCTGTCAGCAAAAGTCTACCTTTAAAACATTTTTAAAACACATTTTTTTGGTCATTCCTCAAAAATCCTTTGCTGCTTCGATGCCCACACCTCCTTGACCTTTCAACTTCTGTCCACACTTTCTTCAGGCAGCTCACTCGCTCATCCCGATTCATTAGTTTGTGTGCAGTTCGAAAATTACTGATGGGAATGATGTCTGAAAACACAAAACGGCTGAAGATTCATCAGTACCTAAAATAACTCTAGCTATACTTCGAGAGTTACCTTTGGTTTTATTGAAGGAAAAGACAGAGTTGTGTTATTTGTGGTGAAATGCTCGCAAATGACAGCCTGAAGCCAGCAAATTACGGCGACATCAGGAAACAAAACACAGTTCGGTAAAGTCGGAAAGATATTCACAAATTCGGACTTCCGGCATCATTAACTCATTAAATATACATTGTCTAAACATAAATGATGCCTCTTTCCCATCGTTGTAAGGTAGACAAAATGCTAAAAGCCCAGTGTAATCAAAAATAGCTGTCTTTAAAACTGCAGAAATAACATTTGTGTCTGTGTGCAGCCAGCTGTGCGACAAGTGAACAGGGACTGTCTGCATATTGCAAAACTGCTACAAACAGCGAAGAGACTCAAATATTCAATAACTTCGCTCTTATACACTGTACCATCACATAGTGTCAAATTTACTGTAGCCAGCAACTGACTCTTGCTGGTCATACTACAATTCTTGGTTTGATATTAAAAAATTTTTCCATAATTTTAAGGAATTTTCATGGTAAAAAAAAACTCAATAACTTAACTCTTATGCACTGTAGTGTCACCAAATTTACTGCAGCCATAAAGTCTCTCCCGCTCGTCATAGTACAACTCTTGGTTTGATATAAAAAAAAATTTTCCCATAATTTTAAGTCATTTTTCTTTCTTTTTTACAGTGGTCCCTCGTATATCACAGGGGTTACGTTCCAGTCGTTCCCGCAATAGACAAAAATCCGCGATATAGGGACCACATTGTAACCCTTAAATATTGGTCAACTCGCCCATCTCCAGGGCTGTAGGTCAGGCCGGTTGCAATTATTTTGCGTTTTTATGCTCATGTCTTTTGCTGTCTTCCATGCCAAACATCCCCAGCAGGACAGGATAGTTTTCAGCAGGTTTTATTCACCACTCAGCACAACAGACACGGACTGCTCTTACCGGCACAACATAAATAAACACAAAAATAATAAACAAAATAAAGTAAATGCAAATGAACACAATCATACACAAATCCAATGCTGGAATATTTTATTATAACTCCGACATGGAACGCGGCGGAGTTATGTGACAATCTGTGTACGTTTCTCTGGGAATCTGTCTGTACTGTGCAATATTACTCAAAATGGACCAACGGATTTGGATGAAATTTTCAAGGAAGGTCAGAAATGACACAAGGCCCAAGTGGTTAGATTTTGGCAGTGATGCAGCTTATAGTCTGGATCCATGGATTTGTTGAAGATTTCCCATTGCGAGATATAGTGTCTGGCATGGTGTCACTGTAACCATGACAAGTAAACGCTGCCTCAGCTCCCTGCTGACGATTATGTGATCCTACTACAAATCTGCTGTTGTCGACTTATCAGAATTGATACAAGGAGCAATTGACTGATTGTTTAAATTGTGGGGTGTTTCCGAGTCCCATCACACATGTCCCGCTACATATTTAAGTCAGGCGATTCATGCACACATGCATAACACAAGCCTGTGTTCAGCGCCAGGTCAGAGAATAAACAGTCTTGGCAGAGTATTGCGCTCTCCAAGTGTTTTTCTTGTTGATGCATACAGTGGAGCAAAAAAGTATTTAGTCAGCCACCACTTAAAATGATTACAGAGGTCTGTGATTTTCATCATAGGTACACTTCAACCATGAGAGACAGAATATGGAAAAAAAATCCAGGAAATCACACTGTAGGATTTTTAAAGAATTTATTTGTAAATTATGGTGGAAAATAAGTATTTGGTCAATAACGAAAGTCCAGCTCAATACTTTATAATATAACCTTTGTTGTCAATGACAGAGGTCAAACGTTTACAGTAGTTCTTCACCAGGTTTGCACACACTGTAGCTTGTATTTTGGCCCATTCCTCCATGCACATCTCCTCGTAAAGCAGTGATGTTTTGGGGCTGTCGCCGGGTAGCATGGACTGTCAACTCTCTCCACAGATTGTCTATGAGGTTGAGGTCCCGAGACTGGCTAGGCCACTCCAGGACTTTGAAATGCTTCTTATGGAGCCACTCCTTTGTTGCCCAGGCGGTGTGTTTGGGATCATTGTCATGCTGGAAGACGTTGCCACTTTTCATCTTCAATGCTCTCACTGACGGAAGGTGGTTTTGGCTCAAAATCTCACAATACATGGCCCCATTCTGTCCTTAACACGGATCAGTCGTGCTGTCCCCTTTGCAGAAAAACAGCCCCAAAGCATGATGTTTCTGCCCTCATGCTTGACAGTAGGTATGGTGTTCTTGGGATGCAACTCAGCATTCTTCTTCCTCCAAACTGGATGAGTTGAGTTTATACCAAAAAGTTCTATTTTGGTTTCATCTGACCACATGACATTCTCCCAATCCCCTTCTGGATCATCATATGCTGTCTGGCAAACTTCAGACGGGCCTGGACATGTACTGGCTTAAGCAGGGGCACACGTCTGGCACTGCAGGATTTGATTCCCTCTTGGCGTAGTGTGTTACTGATGGTACTCTTTTTTTTTTACTTTGGTCCCAGCTCTCTGCAGGTCATTCATCAGGTCCCCCCATGTAGTTCTGGGATTTTTGCTCACCGTTCTCATGATCATTTTGACCCCATGCGGTGAGAGCTTGTGTGGAGCCCCAGATCGAGGGAGATTATCAGTGGTCTTGTATGTCTTCCATTTTATAATAATTGCTCCCACAGTTGATTTATTCACACCAAGCTGCTTGCCTATTGTGGATTCACTCTTCCCAGCCTGGTGCAGGTCTACAATTTTGTTCCTGGTGTCCTTCAACAGCTCTTTGGTCTTAGTCATGGTGGAGTTTGGTGTCTGACTGTTTGAGGCTGTGGACAGGTGTCTTTTATACAGATAACGAGTTCAAACAGGTGCCATCAATACAGGTAACGAGTGGAGGACAGAAGAGCTTCTTAAAGAAGTTACAGGTCTGTTTGTAGGTGACCAAATACTTATTTTCCACCATAATTTACAAATAAATTCTTTAAAAATCCTACAATGTCATTTCCTGCATTTTTTTCCATATTCTGTCTCTCACAGTTAAAGTGTCCCTATGATGAAAATTACAGACCTCTGTCATCATTTTAAGTGGGAGAACTTGCACAATTGGTGGCTGACTGAATACTGTTTTGCCCCACTGTATTTTAAGGCTTTATAAACCCTCCCCACACAGCTCACAGTACTGCAGAGCAACACTATGCAGCAATCAGACATCTGTGTGAAACAGAGGCCAGATACTGAATGCCGCTATACTGTATGTGCTATACTCAGGGAAGACAGAGGAGACTAATTACAGTCGCTGAGCCAATCAGAGACCAGTGCTGTACGCTGGTCACCATGGCTGAACTGTGGTGCTGCAATGCACCATGGGAGTTTGGGGTGTTGGAGGTTTAAATGTCATTATTGTGGTTTATGTTGGTGTTCCAGTGTTATTGGTATTCTTTTATTGTGTTTTTGTGGTTTAGTCAGCCTAGTTAGTTTAAGTTTTATGTTGTCAGAACTGTGAGTGTGAAGTGTAGTGTGTTTGATGACTTCCTGCCACATGCATTCCATAGTTTATGTCAAAATAAAAGCTCCAGGCAATTATAATGTGCCTAAAGAATAGGTACGTGTAGTGTTACTTTTGAATGCAACTTGACACAGTAACAACTACAGAAAAAACATCTGTGCTGGAAAAACTCCGCGATATAGCGAAGCATGAGCGGAACCAAACCAAATCCATAAATCCGTGATATAGTGGGACTGCGAGAAGTGAACCACAATATAGTGAAGGACCACTGTAATACAATTCAATAACTTCCCTCTTATGCACTGTAGTGTACTTATGAAGGGGTTTGGAGAAGGGAGGTGGGGAAGCGCTGGGGCTGGGGTGCAGCTTGTCGGGGGACTCCAAGCTAAACAGGTTGGGAACCACTGCTCTAGTGAATTGTGTTGAGCATGTTTCACTGATTGGATTCTTCATAAACCAAGCAATGGATTGATCGCTTGATAAAAAACTTAAAAAATTTATGGATTGGTCTTTCTGTGTCAACTCAGCAAGATTAGAGAAGGTCAGTTGCTTGACCATCTCAGAATCTCTTAAAATTTTGTAGGAATGATCTTAAATCAATTGTATTCTTATAAATTCTTAATACCTTTGTGTGATTTTCAAATCTTTCTCAATAAGAAGGCTTCAAGTTGCTACGTGTTCAATCAATGAGTTGAATTATTTGGTTCAGTAGATGACATATTAGCAGGAAGGCATTATGAAAGGATAATGACTTGACATACAAGTAAATGATACTTCCAACTCTTCCTATCCAAAATTTCATTAAGTTAACCATGATTCAAGATGTCCATCAGTCTATTTGGAAATTAATTGCATTTTTACCTGTGTCGACTATTATTGGCCATCACCTCCATTTCTACTAACGTATGGAAGATTTCTAAGCTTTGTCATTCAAATAGGATTCTAATAATACAATTGATTAAATAGATCCTATGCATTAGCGATATACATTTCCTTTCCTTTTAAAAACTTAAGTTATTTAAAGCTTATCTACGCGGACAACTGATTGCTTTAAGTAGTTTTAAGAATAAAAAACGGAATGAAAAAGAACTTAGTATTATGAAAGAAATCTCTAAGATAGATAGGCAATATGCAATATTGCCCACAAACGACATGTACAATAAAAGACAATCTCTCCAAACAGAACTTAATTTATTATATTCTACCGAAACAACCAGACTAATAACACGATTAAAACACAGAGATTATGAACTTGGAGAGAAAAGTGGAAGGCTTCTGGCATCTCAGATTAAAGAACAAGAAGCTTCAAGATCAATCCCCGAAATTAGAACATCCTCAGGACAAACGACAATTGACCCACAAGAAATAAATGAAGAATTTCGGAAATTTTATACCAAATTATACACTTCTGATTCGACAAATGATCCCAAAATAATAAATGATTTTTTCAGAAATCTTGAAATTCCACAAATTAGTATAACTCATAAAACAATCTTAGAAGCCCCAATAACACTAAATGAAGTAAAACAAGCTATAGATAATATGCAAAACTCAAAAGCACCAGGGCCCGATGGATACACGGCAGAATTTTACAAACTTTATAAAGATCAGCTTTCCCCTCTTATGTTACAAGTGTTCAACGAGGCTTTGGCTAAAGGCTCTTTGCCCCCTACTTTTTATGAAGCCACTATTTCTGTCATACACAAAACAGGAAAGGACCCTTTAGAGCCTGGTTCATATAGACCTATAAGTTTACTCAATGTTGACTATAAAATACTATCAAAGATTCTGTCAACACGCTTGGAAAATATCCTTCCCACTATTATATCTCGAGACCAGACAGGGTTTATAAAAGACAGACATTTATTCTATAATATAAGAAGATTGATGAATATTATTTACACTAAAAGATCAGACAACCAAAAACAAGAGTTGCTGCTCTCCCTGGATGCGGAGAAGGCCTTTGACAGGGTCGAGTGGGATTATCTCTTCTCGACCCTGTCAAGGTTTGGATTCGACCCCTCCTTTGTGTCCTTAAGTTATTATACGTCCAACCACAAGCTTCCATTCAGACAGATAATATAAACTCATCTTACTTCCCTCTAGAATATGGAGTTAGAACAGTCTCATTATTCACAAATGCACACAGAAGAATTCACACGTGAACTGCAATCCACAAATGCACACAGAAGAATTCACAAATGTAAACTGGAATCCACAAATGCACACAGAAGAATTCACACATATGAATTGGGATTCACAAATGTAAACTGCAATCCACAAATAAATTAAGAAAGTTCACAAATGTATTTCTGCATTCACAAACTGCTTTTGTGTGTGAATCTTTTTTGAGACTGCTCTGCCGTCAGCTCGATCCACAAATGCATTTTTTTCAATACGGAAGTTTCTGTAGCCAATCAGATGTCTCCCTCCTTTCAGCCAATCACAAAAACTCACCCCACGTGGGGGTGGGTGTACTGTTCAGCCAATCATATGAACGCGTCCGCACAGCGTTATACTTCACCGTGTCATTGGGCTGAAGAGTGAAGCTGCCCGTCGGAGAGACCATGGCTGTGTCCGAAATCGCATACTAACGTACTACTCATACTAAATGTGACGTCAAAATAAGTATGTAGTGCGTTCACATTGGATAGTATGAATAGATTGAGTACGCGAGAAATACCCGGATGTATACTATATCCGGAAAAATTTTAAGTATGCGCGGTGACCACACTAGTCATACTCAACCGCCCCATAATGCTTTGCGAGCTACCCACCGAAATGCAAGCCTCCGCGGGATATGTGGCCGGACTGCGGCGAATTTTATTTTATGTGGTTAAGTAGTCATCCTAATCACCCCACAGATTTGAGAAATAGGCGTTTTCTGACCAACGTTTTAAATTTGTCAGACGCCTCACAACGTGCTACTGAATGCCAGCAGCTAGTTATAGCAGCTCGCTTTGCATACAGAACAAGTAGCAGCTACCTCGAGTAGCCTGCAGCTACAACTGAAACGATTCGCATAATCTGGCTAATAACTGCATGAGGAGTGCCGGCTTGAAATTGCCACATTACACACGTGGACAAAATTGTTGGTACCCCTCAGTTAAAGAAGGAAAAACACACAATTCTCACTGAAATCACTTGAAACTCACAAAAGTAACAATAAATAAAAATTTATTGAAAATTAAATAATCAAAATCAGCCATCACTTTAGTGATGGCTGATTAATGGCTGATTAATGGGTGATTAGTACACTGAAGTTTTTAAACTGCACAAACACATGAGTGCAAATAGTGCTTCTCTTACATGTTAACGTGCTTGGTGGTAGGGTCCATGCAGGGATCTTACCCTTAACCCTGCCCTCACAAGCCTTGACATTTCTTGATGACAGGTAGCGGTCATCATTTTGCGGCCAAATGATGATCCAGTCTGAAAGAACATTTAATGTTGAAAATTGTGTATTCTGAGCTAGAGCACCCAGAAGGTAGCGATGTTCACATTATTACTATGACATTCAGATATAGTGGATGAGATTGTTCACAAAGTATATAAAAACTAGGCATGTAATTATGATAGACCGCTTCGGCAGTGCTGTTCTGACTATTACATTTATTTCTTAAGTCACCCTGCTAGTCCTGTGAATAAATAAGACAGCAGTGAAATCCATTGTACCCGATTTGCTTGCCCTTTGGGGTAACTCTTGTAATATTGGGCTATAAAAATAATAAATAAATAAAAAACGGATATCAAAAAATGAAATTTAACTTCTAATTAGTTTTTTGATATCCGTTTTTATTGAAAAAAGAAAATCGGAAAACGGATTGGTTTTCCGTTTTCTGATTTTTATTTTGAAAACGGGAAACGGCCGTTATCCGTTTTTGGTGTTTTGACCCCAAATCAAAAATAGAATGACGGCGACATACACGGACCATCCTGACCCTGTACTTGCATTGTTTGGAGTACACACGTGGACAAAATTGTTGGTACCCCTCAGATAAAGAAGGAAAAACCCACAATTCTCACTGAAATCACTTGAAACTCACAAAAGTAACAATAAATAAAAATTTATTGAAAATTAAATTATCAAAATCAGCCATCACTTTTGAATTGTTGATTAACATAATTATTTAAAAAAACAAACTAATGAAATAGGGCTGGACAAAAATGATGGTACCCATAACTTAATATTTTGTTGCACAACCTTTTGAGGCAATCACTGCAATTCAACGATTTCTGTATTTGTCAATGAGCGTTCTGCAGCTGTCAACAGGTATTTTGGCCCACTCCTCATGAGCAAACAGCTCCAGTTGTCTCAGGTTTGATGGGTGTCTTCTCCAAATGGCATGTTTCAGCTCCTTCCACATATGTTGAATGGGATTCAGATCTGGGCTCATAGAAGGCCACTTTAGAATAGTCCAACGCTTTTCTCTCAGCCATTCTTGGGTGTTTTTGGCTGTGTGTTTTGGATGGTTGTCCTGTTGGAAGACCCATGACCTGCGACTGAGACCAAGCTTTCTGACACTAGGCAGCACATTTCTCTCCAGAATGCCTTGATAGTCTTCAGATTTCATCGTACCTTGCACACTTTCAAGACACCCTGTGCCAGATGCAGCAAAGCAGCCCCAAAACATTACTGAGCCTCCTCCATGTTTCACCGTAGGGACAGTGTTCTTTTCTTCGTATGCTTGGTTTTTGAGTCTATGAACATAGAGTTGATGTGCCTTACCAAAAAGCTCCAGTTTGGTCTCATCTGTCCAAAGGACATTCTCCCAGAAGCTTTGTGGCTTGTCAACATGCATTTTTGCAAATTCCAGTCTGGCTTTTTTATGAGTTTTTTTCAGCAGTGGTGTCCTCCTTGGTCGTCTCCCATGAAGTCCACTTTGGCTCAAACAACGACGAATGGTGCGATCTGACACTGATGTACCTTGGCCTTGGAGTTCACCTTTAATTTCTTTGGAGGTTGCTCTGGGCTCTTTGGATACAATTCCAACGATCCGTCTCTTCAATTTGTCATCAATTTTCCTCTTGTGGCCACGTCCAGGGAGGTTGGCTACTGTCCCGTGAGTCTTGAACTTCTGAATAATATGAGCCACTGTTGTCACAGGAACTTCAAGCTGTTTAGAGATGGTCTTATAGCCTTTACCTTTAATATGTTTGTCTATAATTTTTTTTCGGATGTCCTGGGACAATTCTCTCCTTCGCTTTCTGTTGTCCATGTTCAGTGTGGTACACACCTTTTCACCAAACAGCAGGGTGACTACTTGTCTCCCTTTAAATAGGCAGACTGACTGATTATGAGTTTGGAAACACCTGTGATGTCAATTAAATGACACACCTGAGTTAATCATGTCACTCTGGTCAAATAGTTTTCAATCTTTTATAGAGGTACCATCATTTTTGTCCAGGCCTGTTTCATTAGTTTGTTTTTTTAAATAATTATGTTAATCAACAATTCAAAAGTAATGGCTGTTTTTGATTATTTAATTTTCAATAAATTTTTATTTATTGTTACTTTTGTGAGTTTCAAGTGATTTCAGTGAGAATTGTGGGTTTTTCCTTCTTTAACTGAGGGGTACCAACAATTTTGTCCACGTGTGTATCTCCTGTCACGGTTACTCTCTCGAGTAGACAAAAAGTAATTGTAAAATTTGTCACAGTACTTTCCAGAAGACTGATCCTCTTAAATTGGAATCAAAAAAACCCTCCCACCTATACTAATCTGCTACATGATGTTATGAAGCATGTTCAGTTAGAAAAGATAAAGTTTGAATTAAAAGGAAGGGCAAATGATTTTTATTTGACATGGAGCAGTTTTCTGGAATACTTTTTTTTTTTTCTCTCTTTTTCTTTTTTTTTTGTCTGCAAGTCCGCTCAAAAATGACACCAACCACTCATGGTGCCATTGCTTAAGCTTCATGTGCAATTTTTTTTTCTTCTTTGTGACTGTGACCATCACCGGCCCTCATGGCAAATTAACCTATCATGTTTATTTCAAGCTGTTTCCTACATTATGCCATTGAGGGCTGTGCGCACCCAAGTGAAACATAAAACAAACACAGGACAGACAGAAAGGTGAGGCATAGACAGTGTTCTAAGAGAAAAGGTGCATTTTATTTGTTTGTACTCTTTAATTCACACCTTAAAACCATTTACAAATCTAAAACCCTTCACAAGCACCTAATACGACAAAGTCCCAACTGGATCAATCATGAAGATGTCAGGAGGCCACAAGAAGGATAGATAGAGCAGAGTGAGATCCACAGACACTAACCCAGCAACCTTTTTCTTTCTTTAAGTTTTCTGGAATACTTTGACAATCACAAACATGTAAACAGTTGAACTGGGGACAAAATAATACATTATTTTGCTAGGGAGCATAAAGATTGGACTCTGGAGCACTGAAAGATCTGATGAGTCCAGACCTAACCTGTTCCAAAGTGATGGGTGCATCAGGGTAAGAAGAGAGGTGGATGAAGTGATGAACTCATGCCTAGTGTCTACAAGCCTGTGGAGGTTAGGGTTAAAAACTCTAATTCTTTGACATGAAAGATAAATCGTAACACTAGTTACTTTATTATATGTTAGCTTGTCCTAATAAGGATACCCCCTGTTCTCAGGTACGACTTGCAGATATGATGGAGAGTCTTAAGACACGATTTGATTTCCCCAGCCCTGTCATACAAGCCCAGGTAAGCTCATCACTCTGACATGTGAAATCTGCTGTTGAGATTCCTCATTGACCGCTGCAACATCTCAGCTGGGATACTGTGAATTTCATCCTGAATTCTCTGTTTTAACTCATCCAGAGTTCTTGGTCGAGTCATGTACACTTTACTCTTGAGATAGCCCCAGGTAGATTTCAAGAATGCATTCGTACAGGAGGACGCCACCTACGGGAAGTAATTTTAAAAAAATGAAAATTCCGTCATTGTTTCTAAAATGGCATGTTTTAAAGGGATAGTTCGGGATTTTTGACATGAATCTGTATGGCATCCCCGTCAGTAGTGTTGTGCATTCACACAGACTTACCCCCGACAGCGTCCGGTGAGCAGAGATCCGGTCCGGTTTTGGTCCAGACGAAAGTAGTCCGGCCAGTTTGCTGGGGTCACGAAAATAAAGCGTTTTCTTCTCAAACCAATATGTGTTCGAAAGAGTGATATATTTGCATTACAAAACCGTTGTCCACGAAAAAGTCAGACCTCGTAAACGCTTGGCACTATTTTCTCTCCCTTCATATCACTCTGCGCTGCCTCCAGCTGGCAGCCGCGCAGGTTTCACTTTGTTTACTGCTCGTAAAGTTAACAACAACATGTCTGACCACGACAGCGACGATGAATATATTGACTTCAGCATTCAGCCAAGGGGATATCTTTATGAATCCGAATATACGGAAGCCGAAATTCACCAGATGGAGTTAGAACGGGCAGAGAGAGAGAGAGAGAGAGAGGGTGGACAGAGAAGTGGAACAAGTTGAAGCTGGAGCCGTGAGACACCGGGTGACTGATAAATGGTGGTGTACTTGTTTCAAGTGCGAAATAATGCCGACAGAGGGTGAGATGAGAATGGGATCTCATCATGCCACAGATGCAAGACCTTTCAATTGATGAGGAGGCCAGCTTGCCAGCTCCTGTCTGCATCACACATCATAATGACTTCCCTGCACTCCTGAATGCATTCCTAAAATAAACTGGAAGAAGCGTCCCAGGCCAGCTGGACCCGATGGTCAGTTGTCTTCAGAGTAAGTGTTGCCTCCTCAGTTTTTTGGTTGAATTTTATAACTTTATACTGTACAAGTGATCCACTTCTCTGTCCACCCTCTCTTTCTCTCTCTGCCCACTGGTGTGAATGTCTCTGATCAAACAATCAGAAAGAGATGTAATGAGAGAGGTCTGAAGGCCCAGCGTCCTCTAGTGCCCGCTGTGCTCGCTGACTGGCACCGTGGAGCTCGGCTGGCATTTGCCATAGAACACAGGAATTTGCAAGTCCACCACTGGTGCCCTGTGCTTTTCACAGATGATAGCAGGTTCGCCCTGAGCGCATGTGACAGGCATGAAAGGGTCTGGAGAAGCTGTGGAGAACGTTATGCTGCCTGTTACATTGTTCAGCATGACCGGTTTGGTGGTGGGTCAGTGATGGTGTGGAGAGGCATATCCATGGAGGGACGCAGAGACCTCTACAGGCTGGACAATGGCATTCTGACTGCCATTAGGTATCAGGATGAAATCCTTTGACCCATTGGCGTGCACCAGAAAGAATCCAGGACCACTGCACCAATGTAGGCATTGGTGCAGTGGTCCTGGATTCTTTCTGGTGCACGACAATGCCCAGTCTTATGTGGTAAGAGAACTCATGCAGTTCCTGGAGGATGAAGGAACTGATACCATTGGCTGGCCCCCACGCTCACCTGACCTGAATCCAATAGAACACCTTTGTAACATTATGTTTTGTTCCATCCGACACCATCAGGTTGCTCCTCTGACTGTCCAGGAGCTCAGCGATGCCTGGTCCAGTTTTGGGAGGAGATACCCCAGGACACCATCTGTCATCTCATTCAGAGCTTGTCCCGGCATCGTCAGTCATGCATACAAGCACATGAAGGCCATACAAACTACTGAATACCATTTTGAGTTGCTGCTAAGGACTTTCAACAAGATGGACGAGCCTGCCACATCAGTTTAATTTTCTGAATTACAAAGAGCATCATTACCTCCGCCAGGAAGTTATGTAATCACCGGAGTTTGTCTGTTTGTCTGTTAACAGCATAACTCAAAAAGTCATGGACGGATTTTCATCAAATTTTTACAGAATGTCCGGAAGACCAAAAGTAACAATCGATTAGATTTTGGAGGTGATCCGGATCACCGTCTGGATCCAGGATTTTTTGAAGGACTCTGTACAACTGAGAGATGGCCGCCAGGAGACGTGCAGCGCTTGTCTGTCCGCCGCTGCCACCATACAGCCACTGTGCGCCGCGTCGCAGACATACAAACACACGCACGCACGGAAAGATAGTGTGCCACTAAATTCGTCACTCCACGCCAGATGCGGTTTGCTCTCAACGACGTGTGCAGTTGTAGTTAAATGGAGATCGGGGAGGCAAGAGGAGCATCTAAGTGCGTGGAGGCGAAAATGGCGAAAGAAGTGGTGTCTCACAAGCGACAATATTGCCGCACGACAGCGCTGAAGATAATCTCGTCTTTATGTTCTGTGGTGTCCGTAGCGTTCTGCATTCTCCTGAGCATTAACGCGGCTGATATCAAGCACCGAGTTGTGGATTTGGAGAGTGGCAAAGGCGAGTACACCTTCATCCAAGCCCCCGGCTACTCCATGGATGATTTTAATTCACTGGTTCAACAAAGATTGGATGAGCTGCTCTCTCAGCGCACCTATGAGAGATGGGCCATCTCTCAATTGTACAGAGTCCTTCAAAAAAAAGTCCTGGATCCAGACGGTGATCCGGATCACCGCCAAAATCTAATTGATTGTTACTTTTGCTCTTCCGGACATTCTGTAAACATGTGGTGAACATCCGTCCATAACTTTTTGAGTTATGCTGTTAACAGATAAACAGACAAACAAACAGACAAACTCCGATGATGATTGCTCATCTGTACAATTGAGAGATGCCCTGGTGGAGGTCTGCGCTCTCCGAGTGCTTTTCTGGTTCTCAATGTTTTGACGTCCTTTATGCACAATATTAGTGTTGTCATTGTGCAACTTCAGGGCTCTGATTATTTTCTTTTGTCACGCTGTTTTTTCCCAGCTCGATTGATATGCCAGCTTTAAACTGTGTTGCTACTGAGATCTGAGCAAACTTACAGGAAGTGTCAGGACACTTTTAGTTTGGAAAGAGGTCAGCAGATTGTTTTATTTATGGAGAGGTAGGCCAGTCACCCCCTGTAATTATGAATGCACTCTTGACCAGTTTGGAATAAACCCACCACTCGTCCCAACTTCTTGCTCCACACCCATCGTCTGTGAACATTCTGACCCCTTTTGTACTATTCTCCTGTGGTAGAGGAGCTGCAGCAGGCAGTCTATTAGTAGTGCTGTTGAAAAAATTGATTCGCTGATTTTAAATCGATTCTCATTTAAATTTCAAAAAATCAATTCGCACATCAAAAGATCGATTTTTATACACACATATATTTTTACATTTATTTTTTCCTGGGTGAACTTTAACCCCACTAATGACGTGACTCGAGCAGGCGCGGTGTGAAGATACTGCGAGTTCTCTTAACAACATGGCGTCGGGCGGTAGCTGTGCAGTTAGCCAAACTCCGGATTTGAAAAGGCCAGAGTCGCTCAAAGCGGATATCTGGAATTATTTCAGGTTTAGGAACGACGATTCGAGAAAGGAGCTTGACAGGAGCAAAGCCATTTGCAAGATATGCCAGATGGAGGTAAAGTTTTGCGGAAACACGACCAACCTCAGGAACCACATGCAGCGACACCACCAAGACATCATGTCCAAGGCCGCCGGACTGCAACAAAACAAACTTAAGGAAGCTCTACAACTACCAGCTAGCTCTCCACGCGCTAACAAAATAACCGAGGCGATAGCGGGCTTTATTTGCAGTGCCATGGTCCCGTATTCCGTTGTTGAAAACCCGGGCTTCAGGCGGCTCATCAAGGTATGTGAACCGCACTATGTTATGGTGACACGAAAACGCATGGCTGAACAAGTTATCCCAAACATGTACGACATAGTAAAAGAAGGGGTGAAAAGCAAACTGCAGTCAGCTGAGAGATTGGCCATTACAAGTGATACGTGGACGTCCGTGGCTACGGAATCTTACATGAGTGTGACAGCACACTACATCGATGAGGATTGGAGCCTCATCTCAAACGCGCTACAGACTCAAAATAATCGATTCTGAATCTCAAGAATCGGAATCGAATCGATTCTTGAAATTTGAATCGATACCCAGCCCTATCTATTAGATGATGTTTTTTTTCTTTATGATTTGTTATGGTCCAAATAAATCAACATCACCTGCAAGAGATCAGTGTGTCATGGCGTCATCTTTATAACAACACAGCAGAGGCCCCCTGGCTAAAGTTGTTATTCAGCACTAAAAGGTATGGTGTAACATTTGGGATGCACTTCAGTTATGTACTAGTGTACTTATGAAAAAGTCCCAAGTATAACCAATGTATAAAGTTAATCTGGAGCCCTGAAGATCAAGAAAAATGAGTAATCGTTTGTGTGTTGGAAAAAGTAACACCTTGAGTGACTTCCTTTTTTGCTCATCAATACTACAGCAGGTGTTCAGAGTAATGAATAAGCCAACGGGTGAGCAAATACAGTGGTCGTAACCACCAGAAAAGAAGAAGACATATTTTTATGTTTACAAACTAATACAAGGGATAGAAAATGTGAATATTTGGAAGACAGGGTTCCTTTGTGTAAGAGATTCCTGTTAACTCTCCCTGTGGTGACTCATGCTGCAGGAGTGGTTTCTCAATTTTTAAATTTGTTTTCTCTGTAACCTGTAACCTTTGGAGTTCATTTAACTGTAATCTAGCCTCCCACAACATCTGTCCACTGTGGAAGGTTAAACTGTAAACTGTTTATGACCACTGATGAAAAATTGTATCCCCTCCCATACCATTTCAAATATACATGTGGGTCTGTTTTTTTGTTTTTCAGACAGTGAGAAACCTTGTTGCTGCTGTGTTGAAGGAAAAGGGGTCAAATGGGCAAATTACCCTCTCCTCCACTAAGGTAAGTTCCTTCAAAATTAGGGTTTTTATAGCTGAAACATAAGGAGTTTTTGCTATGTTTTTTTTTTTCCAAATATGAAGCATTTCCATACTTAGTAACATTTATCCTGGGCTGACTGTTCTTGCATTGTGTATCAGGGCCCAGCCTTGGAGGCTCTGTGGCAGCAGTGCTGCAGTGACTGTGCACTGGTGCGTTCTGCCTGCTGTGATGCTGTGGTTCTGTTAGTGGATCAGGGCCATGCAGACCTGCACTACATCCTTAACTGTGTCCTCAATCTCCTGCCTTCTGCCAGGTACTCAAAACACACCTATGTAACAATGCAACTTCAGCTCAGCCTTATTCCTTCACTCAGCTTAATGTTGAACTTGTTGGACAAATGGTTTCACAAAACTGGATATAAACTGGTTCTGTTGAAACTAGATTTACATTTCCAGCAACAAGCGCTTTCATGAGAAAGACGTAGGATTGTTCATTAGTCATCTGAACTCCAAGCAGTGTCTCTGTGTTTTTTGCTCGTCACATTATTCTTTTTCACTGTAATATAAAATGCGGCACCTCTACAGAAACAGCACAAGGATATCTAAAAGTAAAGAGAACTCAAAAATATGTTCTGTTGCATGACTAAATTATAATGACATGAATCATTAAAAAAAGCACAAGTTGAATTTATTTGTCTTTTTTAATTTACAAAAATTAAAAAAAAAAAACTTGAAATGAACATGGCCTTTTGTCAATTGGTGGAAAATGACACTAACACAGATTAGATATTTTCTTGCTTAATTTTTTTTGTTCACATACTTGTCTCCTTCCTGCTCTGTGTACACACAGCCAAAAAACACAGAATTTTTGTCATGTGACTGTCATGAACATAGTAAAGTTACTAATCACTCAACGTTGCATTATTTGTCTTTTTACAGGATCTCATACAAGCGGTTAATTTACGGCAAATTTTTAAATAAAACATGTCCGAAGGTTTGTAAAAATGTTCTCAGTCCCTCCCAGTCAAAGGGGTGTAACTCCCATCCCGTTCTTGGAATACTATAAAGCATTATGTCAATTTCCACAGAAAGTCATACGTTGAAAACAATCCAAGAAAAAAGGAGAGGAAAGCTATAGGACAATGTGTCCATTTACACATCATCAGGTGACAGAAGCAGCTAAATGTGGTCTTATACTGTTGTCTCATGAATCTCACTTACCTCATCTGGCACCGTCTGATTTCTACCTGTTTCCCAAACTGAAATCCTATTTGCATGGTCATTATGTTTAGAGTGCTGATGAAGTCACTCAAGCTGTTAAGGAGTATCTGGAGGCTTAAGATATGACCATCTTCCACAAAGGGATAGCTAAGCTTGAACACTGGTGAATAGCAAAGCTTGAAAAATAAAATGCATTGAAGTTAAAGGAGAGTATATTTAAAAATATTGGAGGAACAGTCTTTCTCTTGTAATGTTTTCTGATGAGGTCGGAATTTTTTGAAGTACCTTCGTACATGAAAATGATCATGATTTTAAGTTTCGGGGCTGTACATTGGTGTAGTGGTTAGCACTTTCGCCTTGCAGCAAGAGGATCCCTGGTACAAATCCCGGGGTGGGCCTGGGATCTTTCTGCATGGAGTTTGCATGTTCTCCCTGTGCATGCGTGGGTTTTCTCCGTGTACTCTGGCTTCCTCCCACAGTCCAAAAATATGCTGAGGTTAATTGATTACTCTAAAATTGCCCGTAGGACTGAATGCGAGTGTGATTGTTCGTCTGTATATGTAGCCCTGCGACAGACTGGCAACCTGTCCAGGGTGTCCCCTGCCTTCGCCCGAGTCAGTTGGGATAGGCTCCAGACCCCCCGTGACCCCAGTGAGGATAAAGCGGTGTATAGAGAATGGATGGATTTTAAGCTTAGATTTGGATCATTTTCCAGGTTTAAGTCCACATACACATGATTCATCCAGGATTGCCAGAAAGTTGAAAATCTGAATCTTCTGTTTTAAAATTTTTTTCGCTGTGACAAATGGCGCTTTTGCCCGTTTTTAAAAAAAACAAAAAAAACACACAATAACACGTCTTTCCAACCAGCCAACGGATTTTAGGATTCAAATGGTTAATAGCAACATCAACTGACTGGATTCACATTTGTGTGAAAAGTCGCAAAATTTCAAGACAGTATGCGTCTTTAAAATTTTTCTTTCGGTGATACGTGATACGTGAACCTCTCCTTCATGTGCCTGACTACCAGCTCCACACAACCCAGGTACTGTCACTACTCCGAGCCACAACAACACTAACTCCCCCTGCAGTCAACCCGATTACACCATATGTTCACAAATCCCAGTCATCTCAAATAGACTCCAGAAATCACATCAATATCGTAGCTTCAGAGCCGAAACAATGTGCTGCTTTTATTGATCAGTTTTCTGAGTTTTTGTCAGTAATTTACAACACCTACAACAAAATAATTATAACCGGTGATTTTAACTTGCACCTAGACAAACTGTCAGACACTGTGTCCAAAGATTTTATAAATGTTCTTAACTGCATGGATTTTAGACAACATGTCACGCAGCCAACTCACAACAGGGGACACACTCTGGACCTTGTCATAAGCTGTGGCCAGCTGTCCAGTGTGTCCTCTGTTGTTGGCTTGGCTGTGTCTGACCACTATTGTGTGTTTTTTAGAGTCACTGGTTTTATCCAACAGGAGGCCCCTGTGCGAACTGTGAGGAAGCGCTGTCTGACTTCCGAAGTGGCTTCAAATTTAAAAAGGTCCACCAGTTATTTTACCTGCACCGTGTGATTTTATTGTCAATGATTTTAGCAGTAAACTTAAAGCAAGCCTGGACTCAGCAGCTCCACTAGTAACAAAAAGGGTAAACATAAAGCCAGTGCCCCCGTGGAGGAACGAGGACATCAAAAAACTAAAGAAGACCTGCAGGGCGGCTGAAAGAAAATGGAGAAAAAATAAATTAACCATAAATTACGACATTCTCCGCGAACAACTTAAAATTTACAATGCTGCAGTCAAACAGGCAAGGAACAACTACTTCTCAAAACTCATTGCAAACCATAAAAATAACTCTAAATTTCTTTTTTCAACAATTGACAAACTACTCTATCCAAATTTTGATAAACACAACTGTACGTTAAAAAATTCACGGTGCGAAGAATTTGCAGACCACTTCGGAAGGAAGACAGACTCTATCAGATCCAGTATTTTATCAAACTAAAAGACTACTTGTAACTATGCTGCTTCTGACGGTTTGTTTTTAACTCAGGAAACAATTGACAGTTTTGACCTGATTGATGCAAGGACTCTTGATAGTTTTCTCTCAAGCGAACCCTACAACATGCATCTTCGACCCAATCCCTACACCATTTTTAAAAACATTTTATTGATCTTCAAAGATGAGCTTTTAAACATTATTAACTGTTCTCTTCAGACAGGGGTCTTCCCTACTGCTTTTAAAACAGCAGTGGTGAGGCCCCTTCTGAAGAAGAGTAATTTGGACCCTGATGTTTTAAACAAGGTTGTTGCTAGAGGTACGGACCCGTACCCGTAGCCTGTCGGATATGGCACTTTCCATTTGCCAATCAGATACGCGAGATCTGGTCACGTGACTCCCGGTAGACGCTAGCGGTACAGACCCGTAGCATCGATACTACAGGTACGGACCCTAAACCTAACCCTAACACTAACCCTAACCTTAACCTTTGCTTACCTTTCAACAGTTTGCAGTGGTTAGCAGCTTCTTGACTCGCGTACGGGTCCGTATCTGTCTGGCAAATGGAAAGTGCCGTATCCGTAGCCCTCAGGCTACGGGTACGGGTCCGTATCTGTAGACACTACCTTTAAACAATTACAGACCAGTATCTAACTTACCATTTTTAAGCAAAATTTCAGAGAAAATTGTTTTTATTCAGCTGAACAGCTTTTTAATCAAACACAACACGTTTGAAACATTTCAGTCAGGTTTTAGGATAAACCACAGTACAGAGACTGCTTTACTGAAAATCGTCAATGATCTCAGATGCAATTTAGATTCCCGTAAGTTTTCAGTTTTGGTGCTACTAGACCTGAGTGCAGCCTTTGACACAGTAGACCACCCAATACTTCTATCCCGACTCAAACACCTGGTTGGCCTCTCTGGAACTGTTTTAAACTGGTTTGATTCCTATCTCTCTGATAGAAAATTTATGGTAAATTCAGATACTTGCTCATCAAGCATCCACAAAATGAAGTATGAAGTTCCCCAAGGCTCAATTGTAGGCCCAATGCTTTTTTAATTTATATATGCTGCCACTTGGGAAGGTCATCAGGAGACATGGCATCAGCTTTCACAGCTATGCTGATGATACTAAATTGTACATCGTCATGTCTCCTGATGACACAGGGCCTGTTGATGCTCTTTTTAACTGTGTGTCAGACATCAAATCATGGATCACAGGGAATTTCTTGCAACTCAACCAGGACAAAACTGAGGTTTTAGCTGTCGGTCCTAAAGCTAAGAGAGAGAAACTTTTATCAAAATTGCTTTCACTGTCATTTAAACCAGCTGACGACGTAAAAAAATCTGGGCGTTACTTTTGACTCTGAGCTCAGTTTTACTTCTCAGATTAAACAAGTAACACAAACAGGTTTTTACCATTTAAAGAACATAGCCAGAGTCCGCCCGTTTCTCTCTCGAGCAAACACAGAGATTCTGATGCATGCATTTATCTCCAGTAGAATGAACTACTGTAATGCCCTGCTTTCTGGTTTCCCCAAAAAAACTATTTCCCATCTCCAATTACTCCAGAACTCAGCTGCACGAGTTCTGACGAAGACCAGAAGGCAGGTTCACATTACACCAGTTTTAAAATCACTGCATTGGCTCCCTGTGTGCTTTAGGATTGATTTTAAGGTTATTTTAATGGTTTTTAAATGTCTTCACGGTCTTGCACATCTTACCTCTCAGATCTAATTTTACCCTATGAGCCCTGGCGGACCTTGAGGTCCTCCGGCACCGGCCTTTTAATGATTCCCAAGGTTAATACAACAACCTACAGCGAGGCAGCTTTCCAGTACTATGCCCCTCGTCTGTGGAACACCCTGCCAGAGGCCCTGAGGGCTGCAGAGAACATAGAGACTTTTAAAAACAGGCTTAAGACTCACCTTTTTACATTGGCTTTTACCTAATGTCTGTATTTATTATTTATATCTACATTTATGCACTTATTTATATTTTATGTACTCTTTTATTGATGTATTTTATTTAACATTTATTTTAACATCCTGTTTTACACAGTTTTGGTTATATTTTTAATGTGTTTAGTTACTTTATTTTATTCTACATTCCTATGTTTCCTCAGTTTGGGGCCGTCTACATCTGGGGCCGTAGAGGGGAGTGTGTGTGTGTGTGTGTGTGTGTGTGTGTGTGTGTGTGTGTGTGTGTGTGTGTGTGTGTGTGTGTGTGTGTGTGTGTGTGTGTGTGTGTGTGTGTGTGTGTGTGTGTGTGTGTGTGTGTGTGTGTGTGTGTGTGTGTGTGTGTGTGTGTGTGTGTGTGTGATTATTATAGGGGTTGTGGGGACATTAGGTCCCCACAACCATAGGGAAAACCAAAAGAAATGTCATTTGTGGGGACCTCATTTGGGTCCCCATGAGGGGAAACAGTGTTTTCTTGGCCATGTTGTTGTTACTGAAAAAAGTAAAAGTGCAAAAACGTTTCTTTAGGGTTAGGCATTGTTTTGGTCTGGGTTAGGGTAAGGGTTAGGGGATGGGAGTCAATGGCAATGATAGGTCCCCACAAGGATGGGAATACACAGAGAATGTGTGTGTGTGTCTGTGTTTTATTCTCTGTGCGTTTTATTCTATGTAAAGCACTTTCTGCTGCATGTCTAATGTATGAAAAGTGCTTTATAAATAAAGATTGATTGATTACTTAGCTTAGACCATTTTTGCTGTTTGCTGCGGGGGCTCTATGTACTTCTTATTACTTCACATGTCAACAAAATATGAAATTTGCTCAGGGGTTTCCATACTTTTGTGTACAACTATTAGGACGAGCACAACTGATCATTAAGGAAGACAAGACTGCCACATTGTTTTTACCACTTCTGCTGACCTGGACTTGACTTTTTCAATTCAACTTATGATGTACCTTACTTTGAAAATGTTAGATTAGCAATAAAAAAAACTACTTCTAACTGATGGTTGGTTGGACAAAAAATATTCCAGCTTCCAAATAAACCAAGTATTGTTTTAAGACTGCACTAACCAACATATTTATTTTAACATTAATCAAACTAGTGTGTGAAATATGAAATGTGTTACTTGTAGTGAAAAAAATTATCCCTAATGCTGCAGTTCTTGTCTATAAAGCATTTTAGTCTCTTTTTGCTAACTGAGATTTTAGTTACATGTACAGACCTGGATCATACCTGCCAACTACTCTGGTTTTGCTGTAATGATTATGGTTTTCATGATCCCACTCCGGGTTACGGTTTTATTAATCAAAACACGGATTTTCACATAGCAATCAATCCAAAAACATCCAAAAACATGAAACACATTCACGAGATCGCTAAGAACTGTATCTAAATTTAGAACAGAAACAATCGGCACTGCATGCTGCTAATATAGACGGCTTGCAGTGTTTACTAACACAAGTGTCAACATCGGTATGCGCGCGCAGACCCGGTGCAGGAGCTCCTGAAAATTCCACTTTAATATTCTTGGTGAGCCAGTGTCTGACGACTGGGGTGTCTCGGAGTTCCCTGAACAAGAACAGAAAGATAGCGTTTAGGAAATTGCACGTCTCGGCTTTGGCCGCATCAATGGGCTCTCTTTGAGAAGGCGGTGGCAGCTGTTGTTTGGGGCTGCCGCCGCTGACAGCCACCTCCTGCTGCCTGCCGGACACGGATGCAGCAGATGGTGTGCTGTCCTGTTGCTGCTGGCCTGGTTCGGCACGTTGGGTATTAAAGTAATCCTTCAATGCGTTATCAGGCACTACTTTGACATACTGCACTGTTCTGCCTACGGGGCTTCTCTGGTATATCAGCAGGAACTGTAATATCAACGTAATGACTGCTCCGGAGAACACGGAAATCAGTATTAAGTAAATCATTTCGAGCACCTGCCCTGGTGCCTTCTCTGGTTCAAAGTGTCTTCATAACAAAACGTTTAGCCGCGGTAACAGAGCAAGTTCCTCCTGGTCGCTCTCAAAGCTGCCATATCATCTGCTTTACTTCGATTCTGACAGCTGACAGCACAACAAGAAGTTCATAGTAACTGGTCTAGTTGTGAAAAATATGCTGACTCTACTGTTGATGTGTGCAGACTCTTTGTGAATGTTAGGCTTTGAAATGACGACTTATTTTACATACAGTGAGGTATTTTTGATAAGTCAGTAATGTTATTGGGTATAAGGATTCAAGTTATAACTTCCAAAAATATCTTTTCATGAACAGGAGTAGGTAATATTTCCTAATTGTTTATTAGAATGAGAAATCTCATCACAATATTGAAAAATGTGATCTAGATGCCTGTGGTATTTTGAGTTTAGTACCTGTCAAATTAAAGGAACATTCTGAAAGGCTATATATTATTAAGTTTGTCCTTGATCTTTTCCATCAGCATTTATGAATTGACAGTTTTAGTAACATGGAAAGATTATTCTTAGCCACATTCTAAGTTGATTTAATGCTAAAAATCATTTGGCGTCGGGACCCCCACCAGGACATTGTCCTGGACCTACCGGGGCCTGCGGCCCCTGGACCCCGGCTGGCTACTAGGCTTTTCAGGTTTCAAAAGTTGGCAGGTATGCTGGATGCCTGTTGTTGAGTTTCTTAGATACATTAGAGGTGCTTCCTCCATTCATTCCGAATCCTGCGTGACACAAGTTGCACCGAATACCCAATAGTATGCCAGAGAAAGATTTAGAATATCAAGAAGTCATAGTATGTTAAATACATTATTTGAAAATATCAGGATGTCCTACTGCATGTGGGCTCTTTTTACAGTTTGAAAACCAGCGTGCTTTTCTGATTATTCTGACTCACAGTCCTCTGAACAGTGGAAGATACATCACATGCCTCACAGTGTCTCACTTTGAGTAACAGGTTTGAGCTGCTGGAGTGCACAAACGGTTCATTTTACATTGCAGACTGTGATAAAAATATGAACAAGACCATCAAAACTAAAGGTGTGATATTATGATGAAGTAGTACATCACAATATTATGTATAATGCAACCGTACATATTTTTGTAAGGGCAGCTGTAGTAAATACTTAATGATAAAAGACAAAGTATGTTTTTTGGAAAGCAAGAACAGTTTGCATTCTGGCTTTTGGGTGACTTTACCTTGTCTTTAATCATCCATTTTAACCCGTTGCGCTTCAGTGTTCCGCCCGCGGAACACTTTGAGATCTGCATAAGCATTTCCTTAAATGTCTGAAGCTGCAAACGCAATTATACAAACACTATACACCCATGGAAAGCTTAGATTCTCATGAATCCGCCGGTATAAACTACTTTCAGATGTGATTACCACAGCGGTTAATATAAACACATTTGTCCGACAAACAACGAATATCCATCCATCCGTTCTCTATACACGGCTTTAACGTACACAGCGCGACTCACATTTGTGGGTTCATTATTACACACAGATGAAAATATTCCACAAAAAATGGCCATAATCCAACCTTGGACATCCAGATGAAACAAGCCAGTAAAATATTTTGTCCAAAACATGTCTTGAAGTCGGTATATAATCCACGAATCGGTCGTTTTCGAGGAAATGCACCTCACGTTGCGCATCCAATATTCCCTGTATTTCTCGTCATATTTTTATTTACAAATAAAATATTAGCGATTTTTTGTACTGAAAATGGCTGGAATTGACTGCACCTTATAGGGCTAAACACTAAATATTTCTATGTGATTCAATGTTTTTGTTTTTTTTCAACAAGTCACAGCAGATCTGTTGCAACTATTTCATATGCCATTGTTATTGTCCAATAATAATGCCAGTGTATACATAAATATGTCATATTTCAGGCAGAGTTATGGGCTCAAAATATTTCTTGACATACAGTAGATGGGTGCAGTGACTGTGCAAAGCTTCCTGGAGTCCTATCTTCACAGTAAGGTTGCCAGCTTTAATACCACTGGGTGTAAAACTAAAACCTGTGACTGAATGTCTCTGGCAACTTGCACTATAGTCACAGAGCAGTTGTGAAAATGATTCAATTCAGTTCAATTTTATTTATATAGCGTCAATTACAGTCAAATTGTCTCAAGACGCTTTACAGAACCCATATGCCTGACCCCCAGAGCAAGCCCAAAGGCGACAGTGGAAATGAAAACACTCTTTTAACAGGGAAGAAACCTCGAGCAGAACCTGGCTCTATATAGCGGGGACCCATCTGCCTGCTGGCCGGGCGGGTTGGGAAGGACAGAGGAGGGCAAGGGGAATGATGGATGATGTAACTGATGTTAAAAAATAGCTCCAGTGCATAACTCACACTAACACTGCTGATAGCTTTTTTCTTCTTTTGCTGTCATTTTGAACTTTTCATAATGCATATTACTATATGGCCAAAAGTATTTGCTAACCTGCCTTGACTCACATATGAACATAAGTGACATCCCATTCCTAATCCATAGGGTTCAGTATGACGTCGGTCCACCTTTTGCAGCTATAACATCTTCAACTCTTCTGAGAAGGTTGTCCACAAAGTTTAGGAGTGTGTTTATGGGAAGTTCATCCACCCCAGACTCTGTCATCCATGTCTTTATCAACTTTGTATTGTGCACTGGTGCACAGTCATGTTGGAAGAGGAGGGGGCCAGCTCCAAACTGTTCCCACAAAGTTGGGAGCATGGAGTTGTCCAAAATGTCTTGGTATGCTGAAGCATTCAGAGTTCTTTTCACTGGAACTAAGGGGCCAAGCCCAGCTCCTGAAAAACAACCCCACACCATAATCCCCCCTCCACCAAACTTTACACTTGGCACAGTGCAGTCCGACAACCGCCAAACCCAGACTCATCCATGAGATTGGCAGATGGAGAAGCCCGATTGGTCACTCCAGAGAACGCGTCTCCACTGCTCTAGAGTCCAGTGGTGGCGTGCTTTACACCACTGCATCCGACGCTTTGCATTGCACTTGGTAATATGTGGCTTGGATGCAGCTGCTCAGCCATGGAAACCCATTCCATGAAGCTCTCTGCTGAAGCACTGTTCTTGAGCTAATCTGAAGGCCACATGAAGTTTGAAGGTCTATAGCGATTGACTCTGCAGAAAGTTGGCGACCTCTTGGCACTATGCGCCTCAGCATCCGCTGACCCCACTCTGTCAGTTTACATGGCCTACCACTTAGTGGATGAATTGCTGTCGTTCCCACACACTTCCACTTTCTTATAATACAGCTGACAGTTGAGTGTGGAATATTTAGGAGCGAGGAAATGTCACAACTGGATTTATTGCACAGGTGGCATCCTATCACAGTTCCACATTGGAATTCACTGAGCTCCTGAGAGCGACCCATTCTTTCACAAATGTTTGTAAAAGCAGTCTGCATGCCTAGGTGCTTGACTTTATACGCCTGTGGCCAATCACACCTGAGTCTGATTTTTTTTTTTTGGATGGGTGAGCAAATACTTTTGGCAATATAGTGTATAAAAGGGACAATCAGCCAAAACCCCACTACAATATACTCTCCAAAATACAATTAAAGAAAAAATAAAGGTTGCCATTTTTTGGCTACATCTCCAATGTCCATAGTTGACAAAAGTATAATGTCCATACAGAGTGACACTGAAACAGTCAAAATCCAGAGATGTGTCATGAGTAGAACATGTAGATTCATAGGCTTGACAGGTATATTTCACCCAGATTAGCTCTTTCCCCTGCTTCTAGTCTTTATGCTAAGCTAGGCTAACCCCAACCAGGCTCATCACTTCTGCACACACAGGTTTTCTTCAGACTCTTTGTGTTGTGATATGATCGCCTCTGTTTTTGAATTGAACTGTGAGCAGAAATGTCCAGGGGCTGATAAAAGTCATTGGATGGCTGCTACAGATGCAGGCTGACCGGCGGGACCGAGAAACACACTTCACCTGTCCTTATTCCATCAGGTCAGTCTATTTCACATGTTGTGTCTCTCTGTATTGGCTGTTTATAAAAATGAGTTTGAGTTTGGTAGTTAAAGATTATAGTTATTTATGATTTGGACTCATTTGACTGCATTTTAGTCAGACAGAATTTTATCACATCTGGTTATGCATATGATGTGTATTTGGAGATGTTACCTGGACAAAAGTCTTGGGTCCAGAAGCATTTATACCTGTCATCAAAATGTATTCTCATTATCTTGATTGTGTGCATACCTTGATACAATGTCAATATGGACATTAGTTTGGTGGGACTGGCAGTCTTGTCATAAAACAATACCCAGGTCAGAGAAAGCAAAGTTGCTGTATGCGCTCTGTTTTTTCGCACTGCAGAACTAACATTACTGCTGCTACCTTTAGCTTTAGCCGGGGTATCTTGAGTTAAGGAACCTTTCAACCAATGTTCCCTCTAATTTTTCACGAGTCTGAGCAAACACACAAACTCACTGAGCAGACCCTTGGACCACTGTGAGCAACATCAGACGTGTGCACTGTGGTCACGCCAGCATCGCATCCATCCAAGTTACATGGTTTATTAAAAGAACCAAATTACAGCATTTACATTTCTGTTAAAACACTTTGTCAGCAGGAGCCAGTTGAAGGCTGCAGTGATTTTGGTAACACTACAATGTATAAGAGTGAAGTTATTGAATATTTTTGTCTCTCTTTGCTGTTGCAGACGGTCCCTGTTCACTCCAAAGACACCTGTGTTATTTCTGCAGCTTGAAAGACAGCTACTTTTGATAAAACTGGGCTTGTAGCACATTGTGTGCCTTACAGCGATGGGAAAGAGGCATCGTTTATGTTTTTGACAACCTATATCTAATGAGTTATAGATGCTGGAACTCTGAATCTGTGAATATCTTTCCAACTTTACTGAACTTGGGGTCACTACCACCCAAGGAGTGACATATTTAATTTTGAAAAAAGCATTTAGCCATACTTAAAGCTTTAAGTGCTTTATTAACATGGAACTAAGAATTTTGCATTCTTTTATGATAACAGGTTATGTCTGAAACAAAGTGGTATCATTTCAAACAGTGAAACCATACTAATGAAATAAAATGTAATGGCCAACCAGTGTGCATTACTGGATTCTGCAAAAACATAAACAACTGAATGCAGAATACTGTACAAAGAAATTATCTACAGATATGTTTTCATCTCTATCTAAATCTTATCTTAACACAGTTAATATATTAACTCATTTATGTGTGTATGCACATATTTATTTATTTATTTAGTACTGTTATATCAGAGTTTTGAGTGAGTTTTTCTTTAGACAGGCAAAGGCCATTTATTGATCACATATAGGCTGTTAAATAAATGTTCATTGAAAACTAAAAAGCATTTAAATAAAACTTAGGAATTTATTGAGTCACTAAAATACTGTAGAGTCTATGGCCACATCAGCATGATTATAAGCATAATCTGGTAAATTCACAAACATATACTGTAGGAAATCCAGCTTATGTCATCATGATGTCTCTTACCATATGGACTTCAGGAGATGATTGGGGATGATAAACTGTGACCTGCTGGTTGGGTTCTCTCTGTTCTCATGTTTCTTACATGTTTGTCTCCTGATGCTGCCTTACGTCAGCCAGTCCATGAGCAACAGAAAACACAGTTTTTCTTGTACCCATTGCCAGGGGTTCGAGTCTTCCCACTCAAACGTTTTTGCTTCTTTGGACATGGTGGAGTTACGGGTGTAGACATTTTTAAACGCGCAGAGCAGTGTGCAGCAGCGTCTGTAATCAGGCAACCCGCCACAGGACCATAGTATCGGTCGCTATATATGTATATATGTATATATAAGACGAGATACGCTAATGCGCTGTAGCAGCCGGCTGCAGGGTGGCTGCAAATAAGGACATCTGTAAATTACGTTGATTAGCTGCGTAAATGCCTACGTGAATCACATCATTGGCTGGAGCAACTAGTCACGGGTCACTCACTGACTCAAATTGAAAAATAGCACAGAATGAATTGTTATGAATTTATTTTATTTTCAATTTAGGTTGGATTTTTTTTGTGCGCAGCGCAGATTTTCTGTGCGTTGAGACTGTGTCAGGAGTGCGCAATTGCGCACGCGTGCAGCTTAGAGGGAACAGTGCTTTCAACCTGCTGGGTGGATTTTTTTTTTTTTTCACAACATGGTCACATGTAGAAATTGCATTCCCCCCTGACCGAGTTGTGATCGGAGTCTGAGCTGGACCGCTTAGTAATCCAATCTGAACACATTGCAATCTCATTATGTTCTGCATGAATTTACACCTTGTGTTAAATGCATTTTCACCTGGATACAGATTGCATGTTAGCAGTTGAAAATCTAATCTCTTTATTGTCTGCTTTATTGTTTCATACAGAGTCTGTAACATGTATAGGGTAAATAAAAGGAACCCAGAAATAGACCCCAGGGAGTCCCCACAAAAGAAAGGATCACAAGAGGAAATTAATTAATAGATCTTTTTTTTTTTTTTTTTTACAGCTTTTTAGAAAAAAAATGTAGATATGTTAATCTTTTCTCTCGGTATTGATAATGTTGTACTCACCAAGTTCATTTGTGAGATATGGAAACATAGTGACATCACTAAAAAGACACAAGCAATTAGGTAAATGCACTAGAGGAAAACAAACCCACGACAATAAAGTCACTAGTTAGTGCTCTGCTCCCCAGTCTCTGGAATTCTTTACCACCCCAACTGAGAAACCTGGATTCATTCTTCCATTTAAAATCACAACTCAAAACATATCTGTTCAATGCTGCATATTCCATCTGATGCCAATTGCGCTGTCTTTTGTATCGTTTTTCCTGTTTTTAATGTTTATTGTGTATGTAAGAAAATGTTTGTTTATTCTGTGTTTATTTATTGTTCATATTCTTATTATTAGTTTAGGGGGACTGTTTGGGGGAACCTGATAGTCAAGTGATCAGGGGGACAGGGGTACAGAGATGCAAATGCCGTCAGTAGTGAGTTGCTGTTTCGTATCGGGGCTGGCCCAGATCTTGACTGCATTTTATTCTCCTGCTGTTTTCCCTCATATTTCCTGTTTTTCCTCCTGCCAAAAAATATTGTAATAGGGGGACTTTTCTGTGGTACTGGTCAGTGCAGTTTGTTGGATATCCCCAGAAACTCAACTACCCCCAGGACAGGGGAGTGCTGTACTGCTGCAGCAGTCTGAACGTAGCCTCCTCCTCCACCTCCTCTACCATCCTCAGATCGCCACCTCCCAGGGCGTTCTTAATCAGTTACAGCGGGTGATTAAAAAAAGAGGTGTTTTGTCTTTTTTTCTTTCCTTTTTCCTTCATGTTTCCCTTGTACCCCCTGCTCTCCAGTTTTTCTCTTTACCTCTACAGCCATTTCCTTTTTTATGCTTCTTTTTGTATGCTTCTCCTTCTTCCCTTCTATTTCTCCACATCTCTATCCTGGCTTTCTTTTTATTCCTTCCTTCCCATTGTCCTTCTCTCTCATTCTGTCTTCATCGCTGTCTCTGCTGTCTGCGTCTGTCTGGCTGCCTGAACCTCCCTGTTGGGAAGATGAATGTGTTGAGGGCAGCAGGGTGGAGCCGTTGGCCTGGCATTCTGGCCCGCTATTGGTCGTTGGGTCTGGCACTACTGGGTAACTGTAAATGTTGCGGGATTAATGGAGGATGCACACTGGTGCCCATTGTTGACTGTCTGCTCGCTGCAGCCCAATGCAATCTGCCACCGGGAATCTGAGCCACTTCATCCCCCAGCAGGATCAGGGAGGTTCAGGGCTCTGTCCACTCCACCACCTCATTTCTCATGTGATGTTGGTCTTGCTGAAGTGGTATAGTCTATCCTGACTGTCCCCTGCAGGCTTTCCCACATACAAAATGTATCTGACTTGTCTGCTCAGGTACAGTCAGATGGTATTCTGAACATTTAGACTGAAATAAATATCCCTGTTACAGCTGAGATAGTAGTGATACTACATGCAACCTTTCTGTGCAACCTTCGCATTGGTCTCTGTATTTTCTTTGTTTTGAATAAATCTCAGTGTTTCCCCTGGGTTGGAATGGCTGTGAGGTGGTGGGGTATAGGCAAGGGCCGAAGGCGCGAATCAACTAGGGGGGTCCGGGGGCATGCCCCCCTGAAAAATTTTGAAAATCAAGATGCAAAATGGGGCATTCTGGCACAATTTGGAGCACATTTTGTTGTATTTGTAGCCATTTCCAAAAACTAAATTAAATCAAATTTTCATGTTTCTTTTCTAAAAATTAGTGATAGGGAGAAAATATGACAAATATAAACCCACTTGTCCTTGCGATCAAAACATGTCAACTAGTCCAGTCTGTTATATTCTGGTCAGATTTCCACAAGCCATTCCAAAATGCCACATCAGTTCTTATTACAAATTTGAAAAAGATGACAAAGGACTTGAATCTGGAATCAAGTGGTGACTTTTACTTTTTTTCTAAAAACAACTACATGTTGGGTACCAAATTCCCACTTCATTTTTATTTATAATAAAAAGGTTATGTCATGACCTTCATTTTACTTAGAAATGTGAAAGAAAACTTCAACTCTGGGTTAACAACTGGTTTTCTGAAGGAGTTAGTTCTGTTTTCAAAACTGTTACCTTTTTGAACACAGAACTGGAATTTGAACACAATTTGTTTTGCCATTGAATGATATAATTTCGGGCACTCAATAAATCATTTTATCAAAAGAAACTAGGAACTTTATATTCCGTTGAAATCATTTGTCTCGTTCGTGAGAACGGGTTTTGTTGTGCCTAAATGTTTTAACGGGAGCCATTTTTGCAGTCACTGTCAATTCGTATCGCCGCGGACAACAAAACAGTAAGCAAAATCAGTAAAGGAAGCGAGATCGATGCCTACACTGCGTTTTTTTTTTTGGCGCGGACCAGTGAGGCGGCAATGTCGGCAAAATTGTAATGAGGCGGTGGCCTATACCAGCGAGGCGGCCCGCCTGGTCGGTCATATAGGAGGGGAAACACTGAATCTGGACGGTCAGAATGGGCAAAATGTATTGCAAAAAATCTTCTTTATTCGTGTACTTTACACAATCCGTTCATGTCTTTCCACCACATGCATGAATTATGTCTTGGAAAGACAGCAACAAAGGCCACATACAGGTTGTAAGTGGAAGCACGCACTGATTAATGTTTCATTTTGCCTGAATTTTTAATAGAAGAAATTTAAAGTGAAATAATCTGTAAACAGTCGTTGGAAAAATCACTTGTGTTATGCAAGTTATGTAAGACGTAACCAACTTGCCTGAACTCTAACTTGCTATTATGAAATTTGTGGGATGGTTAAAAAAGTTGCTTTAATGACTTCATGTATGTACACACGTGGACAAAATTGTTGGTACCCCTCAGTTAAAGAAGGAAAAACCCACAATTCTCACTGAAATCACTTGAAACTCACAAAAGTAACAATAAATAAAAATTTATTGAAAATTAAATAATCAAAAACAGCCATCACTTTTGAATTGTTGATTAACATAATTATTTAAAAAAACAAACTAATGAAACAGGCCTGGACAAAAATGATGGTACCTCTATAAAAGATTGAAAACTATTTGACCAGAGTGACATGATTAACTCAGGTGTGTCATTTAATTGACATCACAGGTGTTTCCAAACTCATAATCAGTCAGTCTGCCTATTTAAAGGGAGACAAGTAGTCACCCTGCTGTTTGGTGAAAAGGTGTGTACCACACTGAACATGGACAACAGAAAGCAAAGGAGAGAATTGTCCCAGGACATCCGAAAAAAAATTATAGACAAACATATTAAAGGTAAAGGCTATAAGACCATCTCTAAACAGCTTGAAGTTCCTGTGACAACAGTGGCTCATATTATTCAGAAGTTCAAGACCCACGGGACAGTAGCCAACCTCCCTGGACGTGGCCGCAAGAGGAAAATTGATGACAAATTGAAGAGACGGATTGTTGGAATTGTATCCAAAGAGCCCAGAGCAACCTCCAAAGAAATTAAAGGTGAACTCCAAGGCCAAGGTACATCAGTGTCAGATCGCACCATTCGTCGTTGTTTGAGCCAAAGTGGACTTCATGGGAGACGACCAAGGAGGACACCACTGCTGAAAAAAACTCATAAAAAAGCCAGACTGGAATTTGCAAAAATGCATGTTGACAAGCCACAAAGCCTCTGGGAGAATGTCCTTTGGACAGGTGAGACCAAACTGGAGCTTTTTGGTAAGGCACATCAACTCTATGTTCATAGACTCAAAAACCAAGCATACGAAGAAAAGAACACTGTCCCTACGGTGAAACATGGAGGAGGCTCAGTAATGTTTTGGGGCTGGTTTGCTGCATCTGGCACAGGGTGTCTTGAAAGTGTGCAAGGTACGATGAAATCTGAAGACTATCAAGGCATTCTGGAGAGAAATGTGCTGCCTAGTGTCAGAAAGCTTGGTCTCAGTCGCAGGTCATGGGTCTTCCAACAGGACAACCATCCAAAACACACAGCCAAAAACACCCAAGAATGGCTGAGAGAAAAGCGTTGGACTATTCTAAAGTGGCCTTCTATGAGCCCAGATCTGAATCCCATTGAACATATGTGGAAGGAGCTGAAACATGCCATTTGGAGAAGACACCCATCAAACCTGAGACAACTGGAGCTGTTTGCTCATGAGGAGTGGGCCAAAATACCTGTTGACAGCTGCAGAACGCTCATTGACAAATACAGAAATTGTTTAATTGCAGTGATTGCCTCAAAAGGTTGTGCAACAAAATATTAAGTTATGGGTACCATCATTTTTGTCCAGCCCTATTTCATTAGTTTGTTTTTTTAAATAATTATGTTAATCAACAATTCAAAAGTGATGGCTGATTTTGATTATTTAATTTTCAATAAATTTTTATTTATTGTTACTTTTGTGAGTTTCAAGTGATTTCAGTGAGAATTGTGGGTTTTTCCTTCTTTAACTGAGGGGTACCAACAATTTTGTCCACGTGTGTAGGTGTATGAAATGTCATACAACTGAGGTGAATATCCTGACATGTATCTTTTTGCTGTTTGCTGTCTTACCAGTAATGGCTTTTTTTTTAAGAGCCTACGACAAGAGGTCTGTGGATGATGAGGCATTACTTTTGGCAAACGTCTTTGTTTTTCTAGACTGAAGAACACAAAATATTTTTTAAAACTGCTTTTCAAATGCTGCAATGTTGTGATTTTCCAAACTGTATGTTATCTGTCATTTTTATTGATGGAATAGTTTAGTGGGTCAAGCTGATGGTTTACTAGATCACAATGCAAACAATTTCAAACAATCTCGTAAGCTTGTAGACTGAATGACTGAATAAAAGTTACAACCTTTGTACAAACTCCTTGAACCATAGACTACCAACTTGGTGTGGTCAGTGTTAGCATACAGTTTATTGTTAGCAAATTTGCAAAAGACACGTATAGAATCAAATGATTTTGATAAAATAATTGAATTTTTAAAAGATCTTGGATCAGGTTATTGACTGCACGTTACAGATGAACAGTTGAAGGTTTTTTGAAAAGGTCTTGGAAAGCCTTTGTGTTTTTACAGTTTCTGGTGCTGATAAATGGTGTAATTTAAGAGATTTTTGGAGAAAATAAATAACATGCCTTTCAAACCTCCCAGCAGGATTTGGGGTTTAGAGAGTTAATATTGTAAACATGAACTGCATCTTCTCCAGTTCACATTGTGCCAGGACCTTTGTACCTCATTATTCCCCATCTCTATATCTTCCCTCATTGTATCTTTGCACGGCTGTGTAATAGGACATCTTTTTTAACAAAGCCAACATACCTGTAAAAACACTGCCAATATGCATTGCATTCTAAAACTTACAGAGTTCCAGCTAAAATTAGGAAATGTGATCAGATAGGAAATACAAAAGACTGCATATCTGAACAGATATTCAATGCAAATTTCAGGTTCTTGACAGTTTCTGGCTTTTAAGCTTTGTAATGGCTCCAGTGCTTTCCCCCCTCCAAAGTCAGAATGTCATTATTTTTGAGAATGACAACAGATACACTTTACTGTTGAGTGAGTGGCAGTTTTTTATGTTGTTTTTTGCCTCTTACTGCTTAAAGATGGCTTAAAAATGTAGGCGTTAAAGTAGTGGATCATGTTTTAGTTAGGCTTGCCGTTTTCTCAAGCTTTCATGTAATAAATTCAGTCTGTGGTTGAACACAGGCTTTAACTTAGAGGGTGATGAAACCTATAGACATCCAAAGGAAGCTTGGTGTTGCAACAGATAAATCTTGTCTGCCAGTGCTCTGATTTAACAGTGAAGTAAAATGGGGGAAGATGTTCATCTTGACTTCTTCCTTTGTGCTGCAGCAGGCTGATGGATGGGAGCTGTATTGAAGCTAAGGGTCTGGAGGGAACTTGAGGAGAGGGCCAGAGATGGTCATACAGATTACACCATCTGAAGGTTGAATAGAGCAGGAGGAGTGGGAAATTCAGCCACTGAGTAGTTGACGTTTGGCCCACGCTGTATGCTACAGCAAGCACAAACATGCTCAGTCCGTGAACTTCCCTCCTGCACTTGGATACGTGATAACTGTTGGAATGCATTGGCTAATTGTGGGGGTGTTGACCTCCCACATTCACTGACCATGCTGTTAACCTCTGTCCTTCTGTGGATTGGAAGCCTAACAATACACAGAGACTTCACCTTGGATGTGACCTCAGTGTTTTGTCTGGGGTTAATAGATTCCCAATTTCAGGAATAATGAGCATTGACTATCTTTCACAGGAAAGGGAAAGGGCAGGAAAACCTTCAAATGGTGCTATTAACAACTTTTGACTTTATTGTTGTGACTTATAATTAGCAAAACCTAATAACAAAATACACTGTGATAATAGATATTTGCTGTTATCCTAAATTTGCCATTCAAGTTGCGCTCATTGTTTTATAGTGGGAGCACAGTACAAGTAGCAGGGCAGCAGTTGTGAGCGAGACAACGATGATTAGTCAATCTTAACGATAACCCACAGTTTATTACTCAATACAAGTTATTTCAGTTTCAGATAATGGGATAGTTGTCTGATAAGATGATCACTGTCTCAGATTTGACAATTGACCCTTCGCTAAGCCTCGCCCCCCTTGGTTACTGTTGCTACGCCTGTCAAGCTTTCCCTCCTAGCATGAAATATGGAGTTTTTAGCGGTACCGGTGAGTGATATTTCTCAGGAGATATGTAAATTATATGCAAATTTCTGGACATATTCTATGGCGATATCAGAGAGAAGCAGACAGAAGGGTCTCCAATATGCTTTTGAGCACTACATTCACCAAATTAAATGTTGGCGGAGTACAAATGAAGAGGACGTTAAAATAGAGGGAAAAGTGCACAGATCTCAGTGTAAGCGCCAAACGTCAAGCGTCACTTCACGTCAAAAATAATCATATACAAGAACAACAATGTTCTTGTACAGCAGGGTAAGCCGATATGTTTTATATACATTTAAATTAATGTTATGTCAACTGTCATTATCATGTGTCTGCCCATTTCTTGCTAAGCTAAATTTGTGTTTGTTTACAGTGCCAGGATATTGCTCACATATAGTGGGGCTGATCTATACACTTAATCTCATTAAGGCACAGCAAAGCCCATCAATATCTTGCACAAGTTTGCCACAACAGTGGCACAAACCAAGGGGTTACAACATTAATGCAGTACCGATCTCATCTGTTGTTGTCACCAAAGCCAGACGTGAGCGTAGGCGGAGACCCGTAGATTGCTGCTACAAAGGAAGCAGGTAGGATCATATTTAGGAAGATGAGGTACTGTACAATGAGCTCTATGTTGAGCAGCCACAGGATTTGGGAATTCAGTTGTAGGGTGTCCGTCCACAAAATGCTTAAAGATCCCAGTATGTCAGAAGTTGTCTCTGTATATCACCAGTATTTATTTTGCTCAAATAATACACAGTAGCTCAAGTTTTAAGAGAAGTAACCTTCCATTGAGACGTCTTTCTTTGCTAATGTTATCTGGCCTAACACACAGAGCTACGGTTAGCTAATGTTAGCTAGCAACTTAGCTTAGAAGAGACATAGGTGTTCTTATTGATTTTGGAGGGATTCAGCTGATCATGTGGTCTCCCACACTGCTTAATCCACACGCGGCACCTTTCTTCTTGTGCCTTTGGCTTGGGGAATGCAAAAAAGTCAAAACCACCCTCCAAGCTTTGCGGATAACGAGTGTTGGACTTGCAAGTACCATACGCACACCGCTTCGGCATATTGTCTTCTGCTGAAAGCTTGACAGACCTCTCGTGCCTAGTTACAGTTGCTAAGGTAGGATTGGACAGTAGCCATTTGTGGGAGGGGCTTAGTGAAGGGTCAATTGCAGTGTCATAAAGTGTTGCCACGATTTAGCTGAGAAACATGAGAATACATATTTGTTTAATTTAAAAAAAGAGGAATACTCTAACTGGCCTGGGTTAGCTTACCTTTTGCTGTGTATATGTCAAAGGGCTGTGGAAAAGTAAGATGGGGATGCGTTAACAATGAAAAATTTTAATTATTAACTGTTAATAATCAGCACTTGTAGGTTTTCAAGGTATTTGGTGATTTGGTTCCTCTCAGTGTCTTGGAGAACTTGCCACAGTTCTTCCATAATGATGATCTGCGTGAGGCCAGTATTCAAATCAGAAGTGGTATGCTGCATCTGTGATATGAATTGTTTCACAGGAGCAGTCCACACCCATATATCACAGCTCTGGAGAACCGAGCAGACTGCTGGCCAGCTCTGCTTTTGGGGATTGATGACTTCATTTGGCAGGCTGCTGACAGGTAGGCATGGCCACGACAGAGGCTTTGAACTCACCGTCCAAACATTCTACTCCTTCACTGTGTAATTTTCAGAGGCATCTGTGAAGAGCACCATAGTCCAACACCGCTGTCAGCTGTTACTAAGCAGTAATGGCAAATACATATTGTCAAATTGTAGTTTGAAAAATGTGTTTCTTATTACCATACTATGTGTCTATGCACTGCAGAAATAAATCCACTTACATCACCATGCTGGTGCCCTTCCTGCGGTACCTATACTGTGAACCTCAGAGGCAGTCTCAGCATGCCCTCCTCCGACACAGCCTCCTCAGGGTGCTGCTGTCCATACAGCCAGGAGCTGTGTCACCCTTTCAGAACCAAGAGAAGACCTCAGCAGTGTCTGACAGCCTGCTGCTCTGCCTCTGTCAGTTGGTCCCACACATGCAGGTAACGCATTGATGCTGGGATGACTTTAGGCAGTAAATAATTTGATGGCTTTAACTGCCCGAAAAAGTTTGATATATCTTGTCTTGCAGGAGGAACACAGCAAATGAGTTAAATTTAGCCACACTCTTGCACAGTTCACAATTGAGTGTTATAGCCTTCTTCTTCTTCTTCTTTTCCTTTCGGCTTTTCCCTTCAGGGGTCGCGAATCAATTGCCTCCATCTAACCCTGTCTGCTGCATCTTCTTCTCTCACACCAACTCCCTTCATGTCCTCTTTAACCACATCCATAAACCTCCTCTTTGGTCTTCCTCTAGGCCTCCTGCCTGGCAGTGGGAAACTCAGCATCCTTCTACCAATATATTCACTCTCTCTCCTCTGGACATGTCCGAACCATCTCAGTCTGGCCTCTCTGACTTTATCTCCAAAGCCTCTAACATGTGCTGTCCCTCTGATGTACTCATTCCTGATCCTATCCATCCTGGTCACTCCCAGAGAGAACCTCAGCATCTTCAGTTCTGCTACCTCCAGCTCTGCCTCCTGTCTTTTCCTCAGGGACACTGTCTTCAGACCAAACAACCAACCCGGTCTCACGGGGATTCGTGAAACTGTCACGTAAGTTTTAGTTTCGGTTTCGTGCGCACCAACACGATTTCGTCATGTTTTTCATGCCGCTCACCACGAAATGTTTTTCGCTGTGGTAATCACATCTGAAAGTGGTTTATACCGGCGGATTCATGACGATCTAAGCTGTCCATCGGCGTATACTGCTTGTGTGATCGTGTTTGCGGCCGCCGGCCGCTGGACATTCTTGAAATTCCTATGCAAATTGGTAAGTGTACCACCGGCTTATGGTTAGGTTATGGTTAGGATTATGGTTAGGGTTATGTTTAGGGACGATGTCATGCAAAATATAGCGTTGGATTCGCCACGGTTTTACATTAAAAATATAATACACACATTCTTTTGAAATACGTTCTGAGTGGTACGAAAAGTCCGCCGTTTAAAATACATTGGTGCGCATTTCGTGGTGAGCGGCACGAAAAACATGACGAAATCGTGTTGGTGCACACGAAACCGAAACTAAAACTTACGTGACAGTTTCACGAATCCCCGTGAGATCGGGCTGAAACAACATGGCTGGTCTCACCACAGTTTTGTAAACCTTTCCTTTCATTTTAGCTGAAACTCTTCTATCACACATCACACCTGACACTTTTCTCCAGCCGTTCCAGCCTGCCTGTACACGCTTCTTCACCTCTTTTCCACACTCTCCATTGCTCTGGACTGTTGACCCTAAGTACTTAAAATCCTCCACCTTCTTGATCTTTTCTCCCTGTAACCTCAGTCTTCCACTTGGGTCCCTCTCATTCACACACAGATACTCCATCTTGCTGCGGCTAACCTTCATTCCTCTCCTTTCCAGGGCAAACCTCCATGCCTCTAGCTTCTCCTCCACCTGTTCCCTGCTCTCACTACAGATGACAATGTCATCTGCAAACATCATAGTCCATGGAGACTCCTGTCTAACCTCGTCTGTCATCCTGTCCATCACCATAGCAAACAAGAAGGGGCTCAGAGCTGATCCCTGATGTAGTCCCACCTCCACCTTGAACTCCTCTGTCACACCTACAGCAGACTTCACCACTGTCTTACAGTCCTCATACATGTCCTGCACCACTCTAACATACTTCTCTGCCACTCCAGACTTCCTCATACAAAACCACAGTTCCTCTCTGGGCACCCTGTCATAAGCTTTCTCCAGATCTACAAAGACACAATGCAGCTCCTTCTGACCTTCTCTGTACTTCTCTATCGACATCCTCAAAGCAAATATTGCATCTGTTGTACTCTTTCTTGGCATGAAACCATACTGCTGCTCACAGATGTTCACCTCTGCCCTTAGTCTAGCTTCAACTACTCTTTCCCATAGCTTCATCATGTGGCTCATCAGCTTTATTCCTCTGTAGTTGCCACAACTCTGCACATCTCCCTTGTTCTTAAAGATGGGCACCAGCACACTTCTCCTCCATTCCTCGGGCATCTTCTCACTATCTAAGATCCTGTTCAACAACCCAGTCAGAAACTCTACTGCTACCTCTCCGAGACACCTCCATACCTCCACAGGTATATCATCAGGACTCTTTATCCTCTTCAATGCCCTCCTCACTTCATCCTTACTAATCTTTGCTACTTCCTGGTCCATAACAGTCACCTCTTCTACTCTTCGTTCTCTCTCATTTTCCTCGTTCATCAACTCTTCAAAGTACTCTTTCCATCTTCCTATCACACTATTGGCACCTGTCAACACACTTCCATCCTTATCCTTTATCACCCTAACCTGCTGCATGTCCTTCCCATCTCTGTCTCTCTGCCTTGCCAACCTGTACAGGTCAGTCTCTCCCTCCTTACCTTCCAACCTAACATACAAGTCATCGTAAGCCCCTTGTTTGGCCTTTGCCACCTCTACTTTCACCTTACGCTGCATCTCTCTGTACTCCTGTCTACTCTCTTCAGTCCTCTGTGTCCCACTTCTTCTTAGCTAACCTCTTTCTCTGGATCCACTCCTGCACCTCCTCATTCTCACCACCAAGTCTCCTTATCTCCTTTCCTTCCAGATGACACACCAAGTACTCTCCGACCTGTCTCCCTGATCACATTTACTGTAGTTGTCCAGTCATCTGGAAGCACCTCCTGACCATCCAAAGCCTGCCTCAACTCTTTCCGAAAAGTCATACAACACTCTTCCTTTTTCAGCTTCCACCATTTGGTCCTCTGCTCTGCCTTTGCCCTCTTCATCTTCTTCACCACCAAGGTCATCCTACACACCACCATCCTATGCTGTCTGGCTACACTCTCACCTACCACTACTTTGCAGTCACTGATCTCCTTCAGATTACACCATCTACACAAGATGTAGTCTACCTGTGTGCTTCTACCGCCACTCTTATAGGTCACCCTATGTTCCTGCCTCTTCTGGAAGAAAGTATTCACTGAAGCCATTTCCATCCTTTTTGCAAAGTCAACCACCATCTGTCCTTCTGTGTTCCTCTCCTGGATACCAAACCTTCCCATGACCTCCTCATCATCTCTGTTTCCTGCACCAACATGTCCATTGAAGTCTGCACCAATGACAACTCTCTCACTTCTATGGATACTCTGCATCACTTCATCAAGGTCCAACCAAAATTTCTCCTTCTCCTCCAGCTCACATCCTACCTGTGGAGCAAAACCCACTAACAACATTGAACATCACACCTTCGATTTCTAGCTTCAGGCTCATCACTCGATCTGACACTCTTTTTACCTCCAGGACATTCCTAACAAACTCCTCCTTCAAGATAACTCCTACTCCATTTCTCTTCCTACAGTGCCTTGTGAAAGTATTCGGCCCCCTTGAACTTTTCAACCTTTCGCCACATTTCAGGCTTCAAACATAAAGATATAAAATTGTAATTTTTTGTCAAGAATCAACAACAAGTGGGACACAATCGTGAAGTGGAACGAAATTTATTGGATATTTTAAACTTTTTTTAACAAATAAAAACCTGAAAAGTGGGGCGTGCAATAATATTCGACCCCCTTGCATTAATACTTTGTAGCGCCACCTTTTGCTGCAATTACAGCTGCAAGTCGCTTGGGGTATGTCTCTATCAGGTTTGCACATCAAGAGAGTGAAATTCTTGCCCATTCTTCCTTGCAAAACAGCTCGAGCTCAGTGAGGTTGGATGGAGAGCGTTTGTGAATAGCAGTCTTCAGCTCTGCCCACAGATTCTCCATTGGATTCAGGTCTGGACTTTGACTTGGCCATTCTAACACCTGGATACGTTTATTTGTGAAGCATTCCATTGTAGATTTGGCTTTATGTTTTGGATCATTGTCCTGTTGGAAGATAAATCTCCGTCCCAGTCTCAGGTCTTTTGCAGACTCCAACAGGTTTTCTTCCAGAATGGTCCTGTATTTGGCTCCATTCATCTTCCCATCAATTTTAACCATCTTCCCTGTCCCTGCTGAAGAAAAGCAGGCCCAAACCATGAGGCTGCTACCACCATGTTTGACAGTGGGGATGGTGTGTTCAGGGTGATGAGCTGTGTTGCTTTTACGCCAAACATATCGTTTTGCATTGTGGCCAAAAAGTTCAATTTTGGTTTCATCTGACCAGAGCACCTTCTTCCACATGTTTGGTGTGTCTCCCAGGTGGCTTGTGGCAAACTTCAAACAAGACTTTTTATGGATATCTTTGAGAAATGGCTTTCTTCTTGCCACTCTTCCATAAAGGCCAGATTTGTGCAGTGTACGACTGATTGTTGTCCTATGGACAGACTCTCCCTCCTCAGCTGTAGATCTCTGCAGTTCATCCAGAGTGATCATGGGCCTCTTGGCTGCATCTCTGATCAGTCTTCTCCTTGTTTGAGGTGAAAGTTTAGAGGGACGGCCGGGTCTTGGTAGATTTGCAGTGGTCTGATACTCCTTCCATTTCAATATGATTGCTTGCACAGTGCTCCTTGAGATGTTTAAAGCTTGGGAAATCTTTTTGTATCCAAATCCGGCTTTAAACTTCTCCACAACAGTATCTCGGTCCTGCCTGGTGTGTTCCTTGGTCTTCATGATGCTCTCTGCACTTTAAACAGAACCCTGAGACTATCACCGAGCAGGTGCATTTATACGGAGACTTGATTACACACAGGTGGATTCTATTTATCATCATCAGTCATTTATGACAACATTGGATCATTCAGAGATCCTCACTGAACTTCTGGAGTGAGTTTGCTGCACTGAAAGTAAAGGGGCCGAATAATATTGCACACCCCACTTTTCAGTTTTTTATTTGTTCAAAAAGTATAAAATATCCAATAAATTTCATTCCACTTCACGATTGTGTCCCAATTGTTGTTGATTCTTGACAAAAAATTACAATTTTATATCTTTATGTTTGAAGCCTGAAATGTGGCGAAAGGTTGAAAAGTTCAAGGGGGCCGAATACTTTCACAAGGCACTGCATCTACACCATGATAGAACAACTTGAATCCTGCTCCTAAACTTCTGGCTTTACTACCTTTCCACCTGGTCTCCTGGACACACAGTATGTCCACCTTCCTCCTCTGCATCATGTCAACCAGCTCTCTACCTTTTTCTGTCATAGTTCCAACATTCAGAGTCCCTACTCTCAGTCCTAGACTCTTGGTGTTCCTCTTCTTTCTCTTCCTACGAACACACCTTCCTCCCCTCCTTCTTCGATCAACAGTAGTCCATTTTCCACCGGCACCCTGTAGGTCGACAGCACCGATGGCGGTCGCTGTTAACCTGGGCCTCGACCGATCCGGTATGGAAGTCATGCATTTGATTCGCATGTTTGATTTGGCCACAGTTTTACGTCTGATGCCCTTCCTGCCACAACTCTCTGTATTTATCCGGGCTTGGGACTGGCACAATAAGAGACTGGCTTGTGTCCCCTTGCGGCTACATTGAGTGTTATAGCCTTACTTACTTCAATATGACAAGCAGCTTATCAATGCTAATGTTAGCAAAGTTATAGCAGATATTGTGATGTAGATGACATTACAGAGTTTAATAATATCACCTTTTCTATTTAACTGAATAGATATTATTGCCACACAGTTTTAATCATGTCAGAGATAAATGTTTTTTTGTCATTTATTTTAATCAGAAAAGTAAGATGAAAACTAACAACATATGTCATAAGGTTTGGTATTTCTTTCTTGTTCTCTTAGTTAATTAACTTAGTTATGACTCAAATGAAGATTGGTAAACGAAAAGGACATTTAATATGCCTTCACAAGTGACCCAAAGTACATAGTGTGAAATCAAACTATTATTTTTATGATGCCCATACAACGAGTCATCCTGTAGACTTAAAAAAATAATAATACTGATTAATATCATAATAATTAGGTGTGTATATGATATGAGCAGCTCTCAAATTGTGCTGCCCTCAAATGATCTGTGTTGGATTTCAGACTTTGGCGACTACTCGTGGAACGATAAAAACACAGCAATGGTATTTTTAAAGGATAAGATTGTTCTGCTAAACTTGCAGTTACTTATTATATGAACAAAAGTTATATCATTGCATTGGAGCTGAAGAAATCCAGAATAAAATGAAATATGAATAGAAATGTAATTATCACTATAATGCTATATTTGGTAAATGGGAGTACAACACCCTCTGGTGGAAATTTGATACAAAACATAGATTCAGAATCAGAAAAAACTTTATCCCCGAGAGGTAATTAGGTAGGCAAAGAGCAGCACATTACAAAAGAGTAAGAGAGAAAAAAAAAAACCACAAGAAAGGTGGGTGGGCGAAAGCAGCAGATTATGTGCAGCAGCAGGCCTGCTGCCAACAGTATCAGTGGTTGCTGCAGAGATAGTAAAGGCAGCAGCATCCATGTAAGTGTCAGAGATGTAAAACAGAAGATAATGTAGAGCAATAAAAAAATAAATAAATTGGAATAAAAATAATAATAATAAAAGCTCACCTAAGACACTGTTTTTATTTCTTTGTTTGCCTTTTGGCATTTTTTTTATTGCTTTTATTTTATAGATGCAGTAAAGGCCGATAGAAAATATGGAAAACGGTGCAAAGGGGTGGCGTGCAGGAATTGAAATTGTGTTGACATTTGCGCCCATTTGTGTGCACCCTAACTACTCACCTATTAGGTCACCACCTGACTAGCAGTTTTGTCTCACTCAGCATCAAAAAGGTTAGAAATGTATTTCAACAAGATGTTTTGAGGAGACATGTGGTCCAGCAAAACTGTAAAAAAAAAAAAACAGCTGTTGTCCTCTCTGCCACCACAGGTTGACAGCATGGAGGCGGTGCTCGAACTGTGTGGATTTGTGGACACTCTGCTTCAAGGTCTCATCAGGGCTTCTGGAGATCGCTGGAAAACCGAGAGAGCTGGGATGCTTCTACAGCTGCTGTGTGCCTGTCAACGATGCCTGAAGTTAAATGGAGACTGCCGGCCGCTCCTCAACTTAATACAGCAGCTTCTGTCTTCCTGCCAACAGGTGACAACAACTATAACTGACTGCAATGCTTTTGATCAAATACAATCTAGATATTATTTTTTTACAAACTAGACCCAAAATTTTTCTTTCCGGCACTCGAAATCATAATTTACCAAGATACATAATGTATTAAACTGTGCTGCCACTAAAGCTGTGTGTGCTTTGTAGGAGCTGCCATTGGATGAGCTGATGATGGCTGTGGCTCTGCTCCTGATAGAGGCTCCTGCAGCTCAGCAAACCAGCCTGCTCAGTCTTGGTAAAACAGAATCTATAGCACTGATGCCATAAAATCAAAAATAAAAATAATATACCTTGTCATCTCATGCAGAGGCTGCCTCACTTCTAATATTTAAAGATATTTGTGTGATTATAATGTAAACATTTTCTTTTATTCTACTAAAAAGACTTTTCAAAGCAAAAAGAAAAATAATTATTGCAGGCACAGTTAAGCTCTGGGCATGGTCAGAATCTCACTGTGTTCAGAAATCCCGACTTGTGAATAAAATTACTTTAAATTCGTTTTGCACAGAATACATCAAAACATCATCCTGCAGAGTGCTGCTGGGAGCAAAACAAACCCAAGGCCAAAGACTCCACACAATCTCCCCAGTCTCTGCAAATTGGTTAATTTATACAATATTCCATTTGTAATTGGTTTACATAATGAATCTCAAAACCAGATGCAGAAGAAGTTATGCAATGGAACTCATTATTTTGTTGCTGTTGTGAATTTGTGTGCATGAAAAGGCTGAAATTACCTTATTAGCCAACAAGCAGAGCCCAGATGAAAAAGGGAATAGACTCAAACACTATGGATACACATCCAAAGAGTTTCTGTGTATCAGTATTATTATCTAGTCACCTTATCATAGGGTAACAGTGACCTGTTTAATCTTGTTGAAATTAAATATGTGAAACTTGTAATCTGTATGACCTGTTGGTCTTGATTCATTAGATGAGGCCCATTTTTTTTGATGGTTTTCAGGAAGAGAATTTTAACACTTGAGTAAACACTCATTGATCAGCTTTTGCTACTGGTACTCAGAAGCAAAAGGGCAAATTTTCAACTAAAGAGTGCAGCTAAAGAGAGTCATAATGATTTGATAAAGCAGACCATAAAAAATATTGAGCCCTTTGAATAATTGGCTTTCATGCTGCACACACCTGCAGCGCCTCATCTAACAGCTCACGGCTGCTGCTTCTGACCCTCCCATGGCAAAAAAATACCAAATTTCCTCCTGAGAAAAGTGCTAAATCCTGTGTTGTTTTTTGGCAACAACATTGCTTTTCTTGTGACTTCTTCACAATAAACCCATTCTCTGTTTTGTTCAATGACCACAGCAGGAATAGGGAATTTTTTGGTTTTCAATATTTGTAATTTACTGCGTCTTTAAATATCACCACATGCACTGAAAACAAATGTATAGAAAGTGAATTACAAAGGATTGATACATATAATGTCCATAAATAGGACGTAGCACAGTTTACATTATAAAATCTGAAGGCTTGTAATGTTAAAGCTGTACTAATTGTATTTTTTATATGAATGTTACGTCAAATGACTGTTACATGATTTTGGTGTTGTTGTGACCGACCTACAGGTCCTCTTTACCCATTTAGTTTTCCATAATGTTGTTTACTGCTCTGTTATATTCATTTCATATATGGGAAATCTCTGACTTCTTAGCCTTAGAAGTTTTTGTTTATCCTTGTCTTTTTCCTGATGTATCTAATTAAGCTTTGCTGACATTGCAAACTTGTTACGGTCAGCCATATTAATTATCTAACATTTTGTGTTGTGTGTTATGGAACTCTTCAAGAATGTTCAACTTAAGTTTCTGACATCAGACGTGAATCAATTCCAGCATAAATCCTTTGCTGCTGCTGCTGTTAATTCCATCACGATTCTTCTGCTTTATCCTAGTCAATAATATAGTTTGTCTACATAGAGGCATTAGCCTTCACGGGATTCTAGCCTTCTCACTTCACTCTCTCTCTCTGCTTGATACAGCACTGAGTTTAGCCCCCGAGCAGGCCAAGCTGCCGCCCTGGTTGAGTCCAGTCCTGGTCCTTCCTGTGCTGCAGCTCCTTTCCTGTTCAAGTTTCACTGAACCACTGGCTGACCAGAGGACACACAACCTCAACCACAGTCTGGCCAACAATCTTCTAAGCAGCATCAGCAGGCCCACAGATAAGCCACGACAGGTAACCCTTGGGCTGTTTTCAAAATTCATCCTGTTAAAGTCATAGTTTTATAGGCAATGACCAAACTGAAGAAAACCGATTTGTGCTTAACTGAGGATTTTTTATTTTTATTTTTTTTTTGCAGTTTCTTGGGTTTGGATTAGCCTTGGGCGGTATCCAAATTTTGATACTGTCAAACTTCCTTCACATTTTACCGGGGTATACGGCATTACCGTGACTGTTACTGTTACTGGCTTGTGCCTTCAGGTTCGGAAATTGAATACTTGCAGCAGTGAGTGGGTGGTTGATTCGGAGATGCGTCCTTAGGTTAGAGGTGTTGCCATCTCTCGTGATCACCTTTTGATTGCAGTATTTACAAATGGCTTCATCAGTATTTACCGGCTCTCCTTTCTCGTTTGCCTGGAACCCGAAATACTCCCAAACTGCAGAAGTTGTGTCAGTCCGTGCAGGATCTGCCATCTTCCCCTCTCTCTCTCTCCTCCGCGCTGTCACATGATGATAGATGGATAGATAGATACTTTATTAATCTCCAAAGAGAAATTCACAGTTTCAGCAGCATGAAAGGTAAAGAACATGAGAGCATGCAAGTTACATATAAAACTATAATAAGATATAAACATCTGGCAGTTCAACAGTGCAGTAGTGCAGTTGTGCAAAATGACAGTGTGTTACTGTCTGCAGCAGTCTGTTTTTCACACTTTAGTCCAGCAAGGTAGGTGTGTGTGTGTGTGTGTGTGTGTGTGTGTGTGTGTGTGTGTGTGTGTGTGTGTGTGTGTGTGTGTGTGTGTGTGTGTGTGTGTGTGTGTGTGTGTGTGTGTGTGTGTGTGTGTGTGTGTGTGTGTGTGTGTGGTGAGTCTGGAGTTTTTGTTGTGTTATTTTGTCCATTTTAGCACCTCCCCGGTTGGTGTTGAAGAGTCGGATGGCGTGGGGGAGGAACGATCTCTTCAGTCTGTCTGTGGAGCAGGACAATGACAGCAGTCTGTCACTAAAGCTGCTTCTCTGTCTGGAGATGCTGCTGTGCAGAGGATGTCTTGAATTGTCTATGATGGACAGGAGCCTGTTCAATGTCCGTCGCTCTGCCACTGATGTTAGACTGTCCAGCTCTGTGCCAACAACAGAGCCCGCCTTCCTCACCAGTTTGTCCAGGCGTGCAGCATCCTTCTTTTTCAAGCTGCTTCCCCAGTAGCCTAGCCGCGCTAGACAACCCACGGCAACGAATTTAATTCTCTGCCAGGGTGGGTCTAGTTACCCTCCATAAGGCTCGAGGCTGGATTCTCCTAAAACTGGCCGGACCAATCACCATGAAGTGTAGAGTCAGAAGGCGGGCGTAACGAAGTGACGACAGAGGCGTGACGATTCTGACGGAAACAACCAGCGCACAGTAAACAGTTATCTTTGGACTCGGCTTTGGCCACAGCCCTTAAAGATTTGAAGCTAAAATTCAACTTGAAAGATAAACAAAGGACGGCACTGAAGTGTTTCATTGAGAAGAAAGACGTATTTGGACTTATGCCGACGGGATATGGCAAATCCTTAATATACCAGTTGGCTCCGCTGGTTGGGAAGCTAATGGGACTTAGCCACAATCCGCCGGTGCTCTCGGAACTCCGTCAGCCTATTCGTTGCGTTGATTGGTTGTATACCTACCCAATTGCTGCAGAGGGATTTGATAGACAACCTTTTAGCCCGCCTCCCTCCCTGTCGAGCTTCCCTAGACCCTTGTGCCGTCAGAAACATGGGTGTAGCATGGCTAGGCTACTTCCCTAGCACACTACTGCGTACATGAGGGCGCTCGCTACTACAGACTGATAAAAGATCTGTAGCAGCTTCTTGCAGATATTGAAGGACGCCAGCCTTCTGAGGAAGTACATGCAGCTCTGTCCCTTCCTACACAGAGCATCAGTGTTGGCAGACCAGTCCAGTTTGTCATCCAACTGCACTCCCAGGTATTTGTAGGTGTGGACCACCTCCACACGGTCCCCTTTGATCATGACCGGTTCTGGATGCAGCCTGGGTCTCCTATAGTCCACTACCATCTCCCTGGTCTTGGTGGTGTTGAGTAGCAGGCGGTTGGAGTCACACCATTTGACGATGTCCTGGATCAGTTCCCTGTACTCATCCTCCTGTCCACTCCTGATACACCCTACGATGGCTGTGTCATCTGCGAACTTCTGCACATGGCAGTGCTCCGTGTTGGACTGAAAGTCGGACGTGTACAGGGTGAACAGGACCGGAGAGAGTACAGTTCCCTGCGGTGCTCCTGTGCTGCTGGCCACAGTGTCGGACCTGCTGTCCCCCAACCTCATGTACTGAGGTCTGTTGGTCAGGTAGTCAGTAATCCATGCCACCAGGTGTGTTTCCACACCCATATCTGTCAGTTTGTCCCTGAGGAGCAGTGGCTGGATTGTATTAAAGGCACTGGAGAAGTCCAAAAATGTAATCCTCACAGCACCTCTATCCAGGTGAGAGAGAGATCGGTGGAGCAGAAAGGTGATAGCGTCCTCCACTCCGGTCTTCTCCCGATAAGCAAACTGCAGAGGGTCCAGGGCGTGGTGCGTCTGTGGCCTCAGGTGGTGTAGCAGCAACCGTTCCATGGTCTTCATCACGTGGGACATCAGGGCGACCGGTCTGAAGTCGTTCAGCTCACCAGGATGTGGTTTCTTTGGGACTGGAATGATGCAGGATGTCTTCCACAACTGGGGAACCCGCCCCTGTCCTAAGCTCAGATTGAATATGCGTTGGAGAGGGTGTCCCAGCTCCCTCGCGCAGGCCTTCAGTAGTCTCAGGGATACTCCATCAGGTCCTGCTGCTTTGTTGGGGTGCAGCCTCTTCAGCTCTCCGCAGACCTGAGCTGCTGTGATTGTCATGGGAGGTGTTATGGGGGGAGGGGTGGTGTCCTCATCTGTGTTGGTGTTGGCTTGTCGGGGAGTGGGGGTTGCTGTGTTCAGAGGTGTGGATGGGTTGGGGTGGTCAAACCTGTTGAAGAAGTGGTCGTCACGTTCATAAACTGTATGGAAAGTCTCCAAAAGTAGGCTAAAACATAACTGTTTAAGTAAATCTGAAAATTCAACCACGCATAAATGCTACTGGACAGAGAATCAATTTTAGGCATTAAATTACTTTTATTTGATATTTAATCCTGATGTTAACCTTTCCTGCCCCTCTCCCGACCGTGGTCAGGAAACCCAGGGGAGGACAGTTCTCTCGGGCCGAAGTTACTGTTGTTACTTCGGGGTTAACCCTCTTTCACTTCCTCAGCAGTCGCAGAAGGCAAAGACACAGGAGCCCGGCCTTATTGAAGAATACTGCAGCCTTTATTGTAAATTAACAGCGGCTGAACCATACAGTCGCGCTAAACCCAGCAGCTACACACCTCTTCTCTCTTCCTCCCCGAACAGACTCCCGTCTTCTTTGCTCGCGCTGCATTCAGGGTCGCTCAGACATCTCGCTCTCCCCCTCTCTCACACACCCACACACCCACACACCCACACACCCACACACCCACACACACACACACACACACACACACACACACACACACACGTTTGTTTTTCTATACCGGTGGGGACTTACCATTGACTCCCATTCATATCTAACTCCTAACCCTTACCCTAACCTTAACCATCACCAAATCAATGCCTAACCCTAAACAAACATTTTTGCACTTTTACGTTTTTTTATTAACAACAATATGGCCAAGAAAACGGTGTTGCCACCCGTGGGGACCTCATTTTAGGTCCCCACCGTAAGACAAGTCCCCACCTTTATAGCAAATAGTCAGGTCAAAGTCCCCACCGGTATAGCAGAAACAAGTACACACACACACACACACACACACACACACACACACACACACACACACACACACACACACACATGCTGCTCTCTCTCCCTCTCTCATAACGGAGCCACACACTCTCCTAACACTTATCTCCTGTATAAGAGCATTGCATTTTTTTCATGACGGTATTGGAACTGATACCACTGCTATTTTTAAACACCGGCGGTATACGGTATTACCGTAATACCGCCCAAGCCTAGTTTGGATACTGCTCCCCCTCTGTGTGCAACCTCATTTACTGTCACAGTCAAACAACTTGAGACTAAGGCACATATGATATGGATTTAATATGAATGAAAGTAGAATGAAACCGGTGTTTTGGCGCAAGCTATCGTGCGATTTCGGAACGAGATTTGCTTTCTAGCGTCCCGAGATTTGGATACAGACCACAACAAAGAGCGATCGCCAAGTAATATGGAGGTTTTCGTTCACTTCTCATCTCTAGTATGTTGTGGGACACTCGTTGAGACTATCCGAGCCGGTAAGTGTGGGGAAAAAAGCACGTTAGGGCGGACTTTGACGCGGGGGGCAAGTTGCCCAATACTTTTCGTTAGCTGAGCTGCTAGCTGAGCTGCGAAGCTGCCTGCCTGGCTAAATACTGGAGCTATGTCGAAAATTCATTTCTCCATCACTCACATGTATGAAAAGCCATATGAAAACAGACCCCAGATTGGAAAAAAAACGAAGTTCCCCTTTAAAATAACCATTCCCTGCAGGCTTTTATTTTGAAGGTGTATTTTTTTAATGCTATGGGCTTTTATTTTGTGACCATTCCAGCAGCACAGGAAGTGTTTCTCTTAGGAGAGTTTTCTTGACATGATGAAGACGCTGCTGAAAAGTCCCTGTCATCTTCCCTCCCCCGGTCTCACTCTCGCTCACCTTCTTCTTCTTTGGTGTTCATCTCCTTTCTTCTTTTGGAGTTAATGTCGGTTGGTAAACCAGCTCATTTACGCATCACTGTCTACTGGAGCAGAAGTTTGTCAGCAACAAAAAATACTCAATTGGAATTTAAAAAAAAAAATCCGTAAATTTACTGTTCGCACCTGCGCGAGTAGATGAAAAATTTACTCGCACTCGCTCAAATTTTGTTCGCAAAATGCGACCATTTAGTCGTAGTCTGGAGCCCTGGATACTTAACCCTCTGAACTCTGAGCAGTTTCATGGCATTTTCTTTTCTCCTGTCCCACTTTCATTCTCTGTAGGCTGATTTCTCCCTGCAGTATAAAGAGAATTCATATTTTTTTGTGCAATATGATGTAGTTATAATTCTATAAATCATTAAATTTGAATTTCTTTGAATATTAAACATTGGTGCTTCTGCATACTATAGATGTTAAGGAAATTCAATTCCAAGCTTCCTTTTGGAACATGTAGAACCCCCTCATCTTTATTAGCAGCAACATCAACAACAGACCACCAAACGAACAGCAACAATTTCCAGGACTCACCGAATACCTCACTTCCAGCGCACACATCGTCCACAGTAAAAGCATGGCTCAGAACAATGAGTGAAAGCGTACAAATTCCATATTGCTTAACACCCCCACTCGCCTACAACTCATTGGGTTACCTGGGAACACAACATTGTTATACACTTTTATGCGCCAAACATGTCTTTGACAAACCTTTTCAGTAGCTGGTTTTGTCATCACATCGGCAACCATTTGCTCAGTAGGACAATATTCCAGATACACTTTTTCACTGTTCATAACTTCCCTTATGAAGTGGTACTTGATGTCTATGTGTTTAGACCTTTGCCTGTTTACTGGATTTTTTGCAAATGCAGTAGTCCCTTGATTGTCTTCATACACTTTTGGTTGTGCATACTGATATTTGTCCATTCCTTTGAATAGCTGTTCCAAATATACACACGTGGACAAAATTGTTGGTACCCCTCAGTTAAAGAAGGAAAAACCCACAATTCTCACTGAAATCACTTGAAACTCACAAAAGTAACAATAAATAAAAATTTATTGAAAATTAAATAATCAAAAACAGCCATCACTTTTGAATTGTTGATTAACATAATTATTTAAAAAAACAAACTAATGAAACAGGCCTGGACAAAAATGATGGTACCTCTATAAAAGATTGAAAACTATTTGACCAGAGTGACATGATTAACTCAGGTGTGTCATTTAATTGACATCACAGGTGTTTCCAAACTCATAATCAGTCAGTCTGCCTATTTAAAGAGAGACAAGTAGTCACCCTGCTGTTTGGTGAAAAGGTGTGTACCACACTGAACATGGACAACAGAAAGCGAAGGAGAGAATTGTCCCAGGACATCCGAAAAAAAATGATAGACAAACATCTTAAAGGTAAAGGCTGTAAGACCATCTCTAAACAGCTTGAAGTTCCTGTGACAACAGTGGCTCATATTATTCAGAAGTTCAAGACCCACGGGACAGTAGCCAACCTCCCTGGACGTGGCCGCAAGAGGAAAATTGATGACAAATTGAAGAGACGGATCGTTGGAATTGTATCCAAAGAGCCCAGAGCAACCTCCAAAGAAATTAAAGGTGAACTCCAAGGCCAAGGTACATCAGTGTCAGATCGCACCATTCGTCATTGTTTGAGCCAAAGTGGACTTCATGGGAGACGACCAAGGAGGACACCACTGCTGAAAAAAACTCATAAAAAAGCCAGACTGGAATTTGCAAAAATGCATGTTGACAAGCCACAAAGCTTCTGGGAGAATGTCCTTTGGACAGATGAGACCAAACTGGAGCTTTTTGGTAAGGCACATCAACTCTATGTTCATAGACTCAAAAACCAAGCATACGAAGAAAAGAACACTGTCCCTACGGTGAAACATGGAGGAGGCTCAGTAATGTTTTGGGGCTGGTTTGCTGCATCTGGCACAGGGTGTCTTGAAAGTGTGCAAGGTACGATGAAATCTGAAGACTATCAAGGCATTCTGGAGAGAAATGTGCTGCCTAGTGTCAGAAAGCTTGGTCTCAGTCGCAGGTCATGGGTCTTCCAACAGGACAACCATCCAAAACACACAGCCAAAAACACCCAAGAATGGCTGAGAGAAAAGCTTTGGACTATTCTAAAGTGGCCTTCTATGAGCCCAGATCTGAATCCCATTGAACATATGTGGAAGGAGCTGAAACATGCCATTTGGAGAAGACACCCATCAAACCTGAGACAACTGGAGCTGTTTGCTCATGAGGAGTGGGCCAAAATACCTGTTGACAGCTGCAGAACGCTCATTGACAAATACAGAAATCGTTTAATTGCAGTGATTGCCTCAAAAGGTTGTGCAACAAAATATTAAGTTATGGGTACCATCATTTTTGTCCAGGCCTATTTCATTAGTTTTTTTTTTTTAAATAATTATGTTAATCAACAATTCAAAAGTGATGGCTGATTTTGATTATTTAATTTTCAATAAATTTTTATTTATTGTTACTTTTGTGAGTTTCAAGTGATTTCAGTGAGAATTGTGGGTTTTTCCTTCTTTAACTGAGGGGTACCAACAATTTTGTCCACGTGTGTATACATTCCTGTATAGCTGATGTATCCTGCTTCACAGGTAGAAAGTGCCACTGTTGGTTGTTTTCGTGACTTCCATGAAATCAGAGTGCTTTCTTCACTTAAGCTAACACCATAACCTGAGATACTGCGCCTGTCTGCTCTCTCTGATGCCCAGTCTACATCGTTGTACACTCTCAAACCTAGTTTACTTGTGTCATTTCTTTTGAAGCATAAACTCTGTTCTGCTTTACCTTTAAGGTACCTGAACACATTTTACAGTGCTCCAGTGCTCTTCACTTTTAGTTTCAAAATGCTGTGAGAGTTTACTGACCACAAAACTTATGTCTGGTCTAGTGCATGTGGACAAATATATTAAACTTCCTACTGCCTCTCTGTACTTTCTTGAATTTGTCATTTTTTTCAACATTTTCTGTGTAGTCAAGTTTCATTTCACATGAGGTCTCTCTGGGCTTACAATCCTCCATTCCAAATCTTTTAACATGTCTTGTTCACATGTCTTCTGGACATAACATCTTGACCGTCTGTTTGCTTAAAGTCTATTCCCAGAAAATGTTTAAGTCTTCCCAGATCTTCTATTTTGAACTTTTCCGTTAACATTGCTCTGACATTTGTCAATACACTTTCATTGCTAGCTGCTATGATCAGATCATCAACCCATATAATGAGGATTACCTTTTCATCATGTTTTCCTTTGTGTACACACAGTGATCAGCTGGATTCTGTATGAAACCATTTTCAATCAAAGATGCCTGCAACATAGCATTCCAGTTTCTATTGGACTGCTTGAGACGATAGAGAGACTTATGCAGCTTATACACTAGCTTTTTACCTGTCTCTGACTTTGTCTCATAACCTTCTGGTTGTTGTTTGTAAATATGATGTCTTGATGTCCATCTGATGCAGAACGAGATTCTCCTGCGCTGCCTTCTGGATGATCACCCTCTCACTGGTCATGTCAGCAGTAGGTGAGAATGTCTCACCGTAGTCAGTTCCTGGTTTTTGACTGTAGCCTTTTTCTATGTATCTTGCCTTGTGTTTATCTGATCCATCAATGTCACTTTTTAGGGCATACACCCACTTACCCCCACTGCTTGTTTGTCTGATGGCAGTTGGGTGAGACTAAAGGTCTCGTTTTCCTCCAGTGATTACAATGGAATCTTTGTAGGTCTGAGGGATGTCACACACAGCTCTGTAACAGAAATATATACATGTTTGTAGTTTGTCTATTTTTCCCTCTGTTCCAAAGTCCTGGAGGTAAGTTGGTTTCTTCCTTGCCCTCTGTGGCCTCATACTCTCAGCTTCAAATGCTGGTTGAGGTACTTCAGTCTGTTTTGGAACAATCTCAGAAACATCAATTTCATTACTGTGACTTGTTGCATTTTCCATTTTCATTCATCAACCTTTTCTCTGTTGTCATGGCTTATAGGCTGTACCTCTCTCTCACAGTACTCAATGTGTGATTCAGAAGTTTGTGTATCTTTATCATTAGCAGTTTTGGTTGTGAATTTCACTCATCTGTGCTTTTATACATTCTCTCTGTCTGGATAGTACACCAGATAAGCTGGACTGTTTTTGTCATAGCCAATGAAAATACCTTGTTCACATCTGGGATCTAAATTACCTTTCTCTTATTTGTAGGCAAAACAGATCAATCCAAATTTCTGCAGCTTGGAACCATCTGACTTCACACCTGTAAACATCTCATATGGAGTTTTTCCTGTTCGTCTACTGTAGCACCTGTTTCTCACATAGGCAGCTGCCTGTACAGCATAGCTCCATAGTTTATCTGGTAGTTTACTCTGTAGTACATTCAACTCCTGGGGCCTCATTTATAAAACATTGCGTAGGATCCATACTAAAAGTTTGACTACGCCGAAAATCTGAAATGGACATACGCCAAAAAATATTCTGATTTATAAAACGCAATTTCACCTTTATAAATCACACTCCAGCTGGAAGATTGCACAGGTGGATCCACCTCACATCCCGCCCACAACACACCCACATTTTACCATGAATGGTCAGTGCAAAGTAACTCATGAATGTATCTGTATATAAATAAGCTGCTGATCCACGGCATTTTATGCAGCGCCGCCTGCAGTCTTTTCCCTACACTGCTGTGCATCAGGATGAATGAATCTTGTGTTGACCCAGGCCACCCTGCCACTAAATATGTTATGATCATGTCCGATGTACAAATAATTTGTACACTGATTGAATGTACATTTTTTCGGTTCACACAGACAAATTCATTTTCACTTGGAGCCCTTACAGCAACATGAGTGCAGTCAGTTATGCCGATTACATTTGGGAAACCGGACATTGCTGCAAATTGCCGTTTAATGTTGGCCTGTTCACCCACAGTGTAAGGAAACCTGATGTATCGACTGGTCATGTGTATAATGCCATCCAAAACAGCTGACATTATTGCACTGAGGGATGGTTGTGATATCCCAGACTTAAAGGACATCATTTAACTGTATATCAGACCCAAACGGGATTTAGACAACAAATGTAACCTCATACATTCTTCATATAAAACACATTCCTGTCGGCCAATTCCCGCTGGAAGGAGCCGGTCGCCAGAAAGCCCAGACTGGTCAGCACCTGTCTGTACCGGGATGGCGTGGTTTCGGTGGGTGGGTCGGTCTAAGACAGGGCCCAGTTCTAGGGAATCTAAATCGGCTTATTAGCCAGTCATCATCATGGGCCAGGAAATCCCCGTGATCCCTATAATCTCTCTCCATTCTTAACCTACCATTTATGTGACTTCCAGCAATGCCAGCGCATCCATTGTGCCACATTACGCACGGCTGTCACCTGCTATTTATCCACTTGATCAGTGATTGGACTGATTATCATATGCCTTGTCCCGATTAGTAATCAATCAGTGCCATTCACAGCTCTATATCATTTGAAGATGGAAGTTTGATATATGAACGTAGTTCTGCAAATACAGTCATAGGCCGAATGGCGCACTAAAGGAACATCTACAACAATGAGGGTTTATGATTATCCGGCTCTACAAGTCTAATATGTGATGACAATAAAGGTTAGAGATCAATCTGGCTTTAATTCACCACTTCACTCTCCGGCATTGCCGTTCCCTCTGTCTCCAAAATGTGCGTAAGCAATCATGAAGGTTGGTGCACCTGTGCGCCTATTCTCACGCCAAGTTTATTTTTATAAATCACAACCTTTCTGTAGAAAGTGGCGTACGCAACTTTCTAGCCTGTTTTGTGCATACGCAAGCTTTATAAATGAGGCCCCTGCCCATTTCATAAAGGTTTCGCCATCCTCTCTCTGCTGTGCCATTTTGGTGGGGCGAATAGGGTGCAGATTTTTCATGCCTTATCCTATTCTTAGTTAACAGTTGTTGGAACTCTCTTGTTATGAACTGAGTGCCTTTGTCTGCCAAGATTTTTTCTGTGGAATTAACTGCATCACTTTTGGCTTTCAGGAAGTACACAAACATTGTATCGGAATAGTCATCTGTGAAAGATTGAGCATACCTGTGTCCCTCTATGCTTGTGGTTCTCATTGGACCTGCTAGATTAGTGTGGACCAGCTGTAAGGGTTTTAGAGCCTTTCTGTCTGGTTCTATTTCTACTCTATGTGAACTTGCCTTGCGTACACACTTCACATGTCTTAGCCGGCCTGACCTCACTTCCCTTTATCCCCATACCTTTTACAGCACCTTGCAACTTCTGTGCATCCTCATAACTGCAATGTCCCATAATCTCATGCCAAGTCTATGTCTCACCTTGAAGAGATAATCATCATCACTGCCTTCCTGCTTTTCCTCTACAACTTTTCTGACACCCTCTTGTTCCCCCTTTTTCGTGCACAGGGATTCTTTATGTGTGTTGCTTCTACAGTGAGTGCACCACACTTTTTTGAGAACGGTGTCTTGCTATATGTCCTTTAATTCCACATCTGTAGCATGTCATACTGACATCTTCATGCCTTTTGTTATTTAAGTGTTTACTCGGATTTTGTTTGCTATATTTCATGTGAGTTTTCATCACATTGTCCGTCGGTTCAGCTGTTTTCATTTTCTCAGCTTCCTCGTAGATTCTCAGTCTCCTTTTAAAGTCTGAATGTGACTTCATCTTCGTTTTGAGTCATATAGACAGCTAGTGGCTTGAAAAAGTCTGGTAGCCCACCAAGTACCATGGCCACACTTAGTCCATTGCTCATGGTTTCACCTACATCTCTCAGGATGTAATGAGATTTTCTGCTCTTATGATGGAGTCTGTAACACTTTCGCCGTCTGTCATCTGTAGCTTGGTCAATGATGTGTATAGACCTATTATTCTTGGCTTGCTATTCCTCGAGTAATGCTCTTTCAATATCTTCAGGGCTTTCCTGCCATCAGCAGCATTATGCTTAATTAACGAGAGGCTTTTATTATCTATCAGTCTTACCAGTTCAGCATAGCAGTCAGCATTCTTCTTGCTATCTTGAGCTAGCTTGTTCTTCACTAGCCTCAGCGGGTGGTTTATGTAAAGTAGTTTCTTATAAATTTATATGTGCAAGTGGCCAAGGAACCTTGTCTCCCAGAAGCCATACTTTTCTTCTGTTCCATAAAAAATGAGTTGCTGCGATAGAACTCCTGTCGCTCCTCTGTTCGCCATCTTCATACGTGTTTAACGTCGACAGTCTGTCTGCTAACAACTAGCTTTGGCGCTCGTGTAATGCTTCACGAAAAGACTCTTCACAACTTTACCGTGTACTCATCTCTGGGTTGGTTCTTTTCCTTTGGAGAAGCTCCATATCTTACTTCAGCAAACTTCTCCCAGTCATTGGGATTTCAATTCCGGGCTTCCTATTGGAACATGTAGAACCGCCTCATCTTTATTAGCAGCAACATCAACAACAGACCGCCAAAAGAACAGCGACAATTTCCGGCAATCACCGAATACCTCACTTCCGGCCCACACATTGTTCACAATAAAAGCATGGCTCAGAACAATGAGTGAAAGCGTACAAATTCCATATTTCTTAACAATAGATATTTTACTACTGCATTTTTACAATTACGCTAATAAGACTTTTTTTTAATTACTCTGCACATCAACTTTAGAAAGCTATCTCGCCATAACGAATGTATCTTCCATCAACTTGCTGATGTCCTGCTCCTCTTCAAATAATTTAGTATTCCTCTCAAATTCTGTAATTTGTTTCCATATTTGTCTCATCTCTTCTCTGTGTAAACAGAGCCTGCAGCTCAGTTAAGGATGTCGCAGAATTTTTCTCACTGTTGAATGGTTGAACAGTTGAGTCACTCATGGATCCTCATATGTTGCTGAGGAAAGCAGATTTTTATTTTTTTTGCTTTTTTTTAATAGATTCTGGAGCAAATTATTTTGTGTGGAATGAGATGTGCAGAATAAAATGATTGTAATGAAACATCACCATTTTTAACCTCAGACTTGACCTGTCTGTCACACATGATTAGTTTAAGGACCATTGGAAAGCTAAAAATCTGACAATTATCTCGGTTTTTACAGTTTCTGGCTTCAATAAGTGGTGTAAATTTCCCATTTAGACATATGTTTGAAACCTACTATTTGCCTTTAGAGGGTTAAGATGAAAGCTAATGTTGCCTTTGGAAGTACAGATGAGTCACTAACCTTGTGAAAAAAATGTCTGTGTGCTCACTTGCTGAATAAATCCTCCTGAATTGTGATAGCTTCAGGCACATTTAGCTTTTGCTGCCAAATTTTTGCTCTCAGTTATACCCCCAACACCAGTCCAAGTAACATATATGCACAGCGTTTAGCTCCCTTTAGCGAGAGAGATTTCTGTATGTTCTGTATTTTTGTTTTATGACACAAACTATTTTGAGTGCATTAACGTTCCACCATCTGCCTCCTTGTAAAAATGCTGTATTTGCATAAGGGAGTAACTGTTACTCTTCCAACTAATAACAAAGCAGCAGTTGCAGAAACAACCACAGACACAAAACTGCAACATATTAGTTTGTCTCTCTTACCCACAAACATTGACATTTAATAGTGCTGCACCTTGACTCATTTACCATGGTGTTAAACAGACAATAGTCAGCAGAACTGACCCTGCTAATGTCAGTTAGCTAATGTACCTTCAAATGCTTCTATTTCTTATCAGTTAACTGCAACTGACAGTTTCAGCCAGCTTCACAACATGTTTACATTGGACCTCATTTAATAGGAAAGTCAGTCTTTTTTATTACTGTAACAAGTATTGATAGTTTATGTGACATTATGTCACATTTCAGCTCAAAATTAGAAGTTTTGTGTATACGCATGTCACACGTCTCTTACAGCCGATTCATAATAGACGCGACTCTCAACAATTGCAAGTTGAAGTGCTAAAACTTTAGAAGGTTTTATTACACTTTTTGTATGAGGTTTGTTCCCTTTTTTTTAGTTTTGTTTGTGTATATTGAGAATACAGATTTATTTTTAGTCTTCCTTTCCTCAGCCTGGCCCTCCATTGGCACTTCCTCTCAGTCCGTGGTACAGCGAGCTCAGCGTGGCTTTGTCCATCCTGCACAAAGTGGCCAGCAATCCAGCAGCAGCAGCTGATTGGCTGTTGGCGGTCAGCTCAGCCCTGTCATCCAGCCAGCGCCTGCCCTCCTCCCTCCTCCTCATTGTGACCCATCTAATCGTCACTGGTCAGGAAGACGTTTGCCAGCTGGCTTTGAAAGCAAGCCAGGCCATCGCTGGTGCCGACCCCTGCCAGGTAGATAATCCCCACAGCTGTTTCTCCAAAGTTTTTAGTCAATGACTTGAGTATTAGAGGAAGTTTCTTTAAAAACTAAAAAAAATGCATGAATTATCTCCATGCAAAACAAGTTACACCAGTCCTTTGTGTTCTGCCCTTAGCTCATCTAGTTATTATCTACAAAGGTGTAATAGGTGGTTCTCCTTCTTCTTCCTCTATTCATTAGTGACCTTGATTTGTATATTAGTTAGTTCCTTTAGCTGGTGACAGAATACATTGTCATTATTGTCTGCATTCAGCACTGATGGGAAATATTCAGTAGGTTATACTCATGCACTATACGTGTTTTAACTAATGGGAACTTGGCATGTTGTACATCTTTATATACAGTCTGTGGTTGGAATGGACAGTTTCATTAACAGCATATAGATACTGTGATTACAAAGTGGAATGTCAGACGTTCTATGCCATTGATACAATACAACAGCAGCACCATCTTAAAAACCCCTTACCTGCCTTTAGCTACTGGATTGTCTTCAGTTGTTTAAAGAGAGAGCATTAAACTGACAGATTTCCTTCTGGCCCTCGGGGAATATAAATGTAGTTGCTAGCTCCAGAAGATGATTTGAAATATCACATGGTGTTATAGGTGCCTCGTTACTCAGACTCATAGACACCTTCCGAGTATACCCCCGCTGCTCTAATTGCTCCCGGAGTGCCACTTCTGCCGGTGCTTTAATGCATTAGTAGAAGGTTATTGGCATTGTAGAATCCTTTGGATTTGCCTGTTCACTGTAGCTCATCACCTCACATCTGCCTGCGTACAGTAGCAAACATCTTGTAGGTTTGCAAAGGCTCTTTGTTGCAAGAGATGAGGGTATTAACAAAGCTGACCACTGTCTGCAGATTCACTGGTGGTGCGGAGAAAATGATTATTTTATTACTACTCACTGTGATTTACTGGAATCATATTTATTGATCGAAAGTGACAGTCTAAGGTCAGCAACAGACATTTAGAGATTGAACTGGCAAGAAAACCTCCATTTTCTTGCTGTATGCCCCTCCTTCCTGCTCTCAAGCCTTGCAGGTGAAGAGGTTGCTAAGGAACGGCCAAGGTGCAGGGCATCAGCAAGTGTTTTATGTTAATTAAAGGCTGTAACACTGTAGAGCTGTTGTCTATCCAAGGGACTTGGCTAGTTCTTATTTTTAACCACAGCACTGAAGGTAGTAATTAAGTGCAACCCCACATTTACCTTCATGCCACTCTCCAACTTTAGTCTATAAAGCCTTAATGACCAGACTATATAAGGGGTTAAATGAGAGTGACTCAGATGTCCACAATCATGTGTCAGACCATGAAGGGGCTGGGAGGTGAGGCAGCCTATCACCTGAAACGGTTAATCTGTGGTGACAGTATGTCCTGATACTGTCACCACAGCTCACCCTGCTGAAATTTGTGCATAGCTAAAGGTCAAGTCAACTACTTACTACTAACAAACCCCAATAGAAGTCACCTCTACAGCACCTGACACCCTCTGCACCTAGAGCTTAGAATCAGAGAGAAAAGATCCCCAAAAAGCCCTTTAAAAGATATTAAGTTGGACAATGAATCAAGGCTTCAAATGTAGGACGTTTGGATTCATTTAGTCTGGTTAATACATTCTGTGAGGCATTCTTAGTAGCTTTCGCTATGCGTTTCTTTCAACTAAACTCTCATGTATGTCTGCAGGTTCCTTCCCTCATTCCTGTTCTGTTGTTCAGACTGGCCAAAGAACAGAATCCAGGCCTAGCTCATGCTGTGCTGAACTGCCTGCCAAACCTCGGGACTCATAAGGTACAGAGGACCTCTGTCCTCCCCTTGTCCTCTTTTACAATGAGTTTCATCTGACATGTGGTTCTATATCAAGTGATTTACGCTCTAAGGAGCATAAACCACTATATATATATATCTGTCTTGTGTACACCCCAATTATGTCAGTGCATGCATTACCTTTGAACATGCTTGTGATTCTTTTTCGAAGATAATTCATACACCAAGTATAAAGAACTGACTGGCTCTGATTGAGTGCTTTAATATTCCAGCTCTGTGTCCCTATGGTGCTGCAGACTCTGCACATGCTAGCCAGTGCCCCCAAGCTGAGAGGGGTGGCAATGCGCCTCATGACTGCTCTCTGGAAGAAACAGGTATGGAATTAATAATGATCATCACAATTATCATATGTCTTGATCGAATCTAAAAAAATTCTTGTTTACTGCTTTGTTTGTGTCTGTAAGGACCGAATCTACCCAGAGCTGCAGCGTGTCCTAGACCAGCAGGACAACAGGGTGGTGGTGGGGAAGGACACCCAGTGGGAGCAGATCCTAGCCAGGGCCGCCTGCCTGAGAGACATTTGCAGAGAGAGGTGAGAGATCCGAGATCCATAATCAAAAGCTGCAGCCACAATGACTAGAATTCATAATAATATCATTAGTTAATCCTGAAACATGAGCTGTTCCTGGATATACTAGCTAGTTTACAGTATAACTAAGTAAGATTGTATGTGAATTTGATGTCAAGTAAGCCTGGAAAATTTGCACAGGAGATTTTCCAGTCATTTTATATCAAATGCTACTAGATACAGCTAGAAAAGACAATGAAGATCTTTGTAAGAAAGAAGGGAGACCTTTAAATATCTTCTAGGGCCTTGATATTTCCTTTAAAGTGGCATTTTATGACCAGCACAAACTTGCCTTATGCGTACGTGTTTCTGTGCATATGTGTGTCAGGCCTTACCAGCATGGAGGTGACATGTTGGCTGCCATTATACTCACTCTGAAGCAGTGTAACAGACCAGACCTGGCAACTCCTGCTGCTCTCGCCCTGCAAGGACTACAAGAGCTGTGTCGAGCAGAGGTACTGCATATGAACACATGGAATTTTCTGTTTTCAAACTCCTTATACTGTCACAAGGATCAGGATTACACAGTTATTTGGGTAAATGTGCAGAATAAAACCCCCTTTTTTTTTTCTTTTTTTTTTAAGATTTGAGATAGGCTTACAGGTTTGACTCAGCAAAGCTAAAGACATAACTCAATCAGTCTACCCCTTGTAGCAGAGTCTAGCTGCAGTTATGCTGGCAAATATGATTAGTTGAGTTTCATGTGGCTTGTTTTACAGGTTGTGGACATTATCTCCACATGGAGAAATCTTGGGCCTGAGCTGAGTTGCGACACCCGTCCACTAATCATGAAAGCCATAGCTGAGCTTCTGGCTCTGGTTCCCCAGCTCTCTGTCAAGTCAGAGGAGTATGAGGTACCTGGTCTAATTTTTTTACAAGATTCTTTTTTCACTGTGTTTGACTAGCCATCATTGCTTCGTATTGCATGTTCCTGTCCTGTTTTGTCTTTGTGTCAGTCTGCGTTTGACTGCAGTAGTGGAGGAAGTACTTACATGTTTTACATAAGTCCAGAAGTATTTTGATCAAAATGTACTTAGAGTACCAAAAAATTAAGTATTCAGTTTTTAGAATGGGCCACTGTATTCCTATAGCTAGTAACAGTAGGGCTAGTTTAAATTATTTTACATACTGCTTGGTAGTTTGAGAAATTGTACTTGGAGATCAGTTAGGTTTTATCTTAATCTGTAGCAACACATTATGTGTTGATTGTATTTTTCTACTATCAGTTTGAATCTGATAATGAAGAGTAACTAAAATGATTAAATAAATGCAATAAAATAAAGTAAAAAGCACATTTCCCTCGAAAGTTGTTAGATTGAGAAATATAGCTGTAGAAGTTCCAAACACTCAAGTAAAGTACAGTTACCTTAAAGCTACTAAAGTACAGTGCCTGAGTAAGTGTAGTTAGTTACATTCCATCACTGTGAATTGGTATAATACATCACTAGTCAAGACCAGATCAAGAAGAAGAAAGGACCATGACCAGTTACCTTACAGTGTAACCATAATTGTGCAGGTTATTAATGAATATACTGCCTTACCAAGGCAGAACACAGCTACTACATATTGGTTCAATTGAGTTTGCACCACTATTTCACTTTCTTAAATCTATTTTTCAATATAGAAGGTTTTATGTCATAAAAATGTGTCATTTTTATAAAAAAAAGTCCCTTCACAGTAACTACAAAACTGAAGAGCAGCAAAATGTCATATGCGTACATTGTTTGCATTGTATGTCTGTGCTGGTGCCAGGTTTATGTTGCTGTATTGCAGTGTAGTGTGTGAAGTGTTCAGCTGATCAGAACACCTATCGCACTCTCCATTGCAGAAAAACAGAACTAAGTTACTACTCAGCTTAAGTTATAGAAAGGAAGGGAAATAAGTTCATGACAGAGAAGAAAAAAGCAAAATTCCATTCAAAGATATCCAACTTAGACGATTTCTTTAACTGCCATCTTACTGGTGGTTGAGCTACACAGAAACACCTGAATCCCGTGAGATACCTGAAGTGTATGTTAATTCAAAATATTATTTATTTTCATCAGCCAACTAGTTAAAACGGATCATAAAGCTGAATGTCTATGGTTTGAGCATGCTGCAGAAAATCAGAGTGCAGTAGTAGTGCTGTATTTTCTGCTTCTGTATGGCTTCTAATTTGATATTTTTAGAGGACCAAGTGTCAGCCTGAAAAGACATGATTAAGATATTTTAGGATTTATGTTTGCCATCTCAATCTGGGAGCTGAATCATCACACCATTTTGCTTTTGTAATTAAAAGGTTATAGATGTTCAGAAGTATGAAAATAAGTTACCAAAGTAATTTTGATGGTGTGAACAATTTATCAAAGGAGCACCAGACCTTAAACTTTTTGCACAGTTACATAATTAAACTAAAGACACAACAGAGATAGGAGTGAGGTTTAAATAAACTGAATGTACAGTATTTTTATCGGTAAACTATTTTAGTCTTTGAAAAAGACTGACATACACACGTGGACAAAATTGTTGGTACCCCTCAGTTAAAGAAGGAAAAACCCACAATTCTCACTGAAATCACTTGAAACTCACAAAAGTAACAATAAATAAAAATGTATTGAAAATTAAATTATCAAAATCAGCCATCACTTTTGAATTGTTGATTAACATAATTATTTAAAAAAACAAACTAATGAAATAGGGCTGGACAAAAATGATGGTACCCATAACTTAATATTTTGTTGCACAACCTTTTGAGGCAATCACTGCAATTAAACGATTTCTGTATTTGTCAATGAGCGTTCTGCAGCTGTCAACAGGTATTTTGGCCCACTCCTCATGAGCAAATAGCTCCAGTTGTCTCAGGTTTGATGGGTGTCTTCTCCAAATGGCATGTTTCAGCTCCTTCCACATATGTTCAATGGGATTCAGATCTGGGCTCATAGAAGGCCACTTTAGAATAGTCCAACGCTTTTCTCTCAGCCATTCTTGGGTGTTTTTGGCTGTGTGTTTTGGATGGTTGTCCTGTTGGAAGACCCATGACCTGCGACTGAGACCAAGCTTTCTGACACTAGGCAGCACATTTCTCTCCAGAATGCCTTGATAGTCTTCAGATTTCATCGTACCTTGCACACTTTCAAGACACCCTGTGCCAGATGCAGCAAACCAGCCCCAAAACATTACTGAGCCTCCTCCATGTTTCACCGTAGGGACAGTGTTCTTTTCTTCGTATGCTTGGTTTTTGAGTCTATGAACGTAGAGTTGATGTGCCTTACCAAAAAGCTCCAGTTTGGTCTCATCTGTCCAAAGGACATTCTCCCAGAAGCTTTGTGGCTTGTCAACATGCATTTTTGCAAATTCCAGTCTGGCTTTTTTATGAGTTTTTTTCAGCAGTGGTGTCCTCCTTGGTCGTCTCCCATGAAGTCCACTTTGGCTCAAACAATGACGAATGGTGCGATCTGACACTGATGTACCTTGGCCTTGGAGTTCACCTTTAATTTCTTTGGAGGTTGCTCTGGGCTCTTTGGATACAATTCCAACGATCCGTCTCTTCAATTTGTCATCAATTTTCCTCTTGCGGCCACGTCCAGGGAGGTTGGCTACTGTCCCGTGGGTCTTGAACTTCTGAATAATATGAGCCACTGTTGTCACAGGAACTTCAAGCTGTTTAGAGATGGTCTTATAGCCTTTACCTTTAAGATGTTTGTCTATCATTTTTTTTCGGATGTCCTGGGACAATTCTCTCCTTCGCTTTCTGTTGTCCATGTTCAGTGTGGTACACACCTTTTCACCAAACAGCAGGGTGACTACTTGTCTCCCTTTAAATAGGCAGACTGACTGATTATGAGTTTGGAAACACCTGTGATGTCAATTAAATGACACACCTGAGTTAATCATGTCACTCTGGTCAAATAGTTTTCAATCTTTTATAGAGGTACCATCATTTTTGTCCAGGCCTGTTTCATTAGTTTGTTTTTTTAAATAATTATGTTAATCAACAATTCAAAAGTAATGGCTGTTTTTGATTATTTAATTTTCAATAAATTTTTATTTATTGTTACTTTTGTGAGTTTCAAGTGATTTCAGTGAGAATTGTGGGTTTTTCCTTCTTTAACTGAGGGGTACCAACAATTTTGTCCACGTGTGTATTCCAGGGATCAAACCACGATTCTTTGAACTCAGACAATTGTCTAGCGATGACACTCTGTTGTAGGGATATATCTGGATATGGGAGTTATTTTTAAAAATTACAAGCAGAGGGACACAGCTTGCCTGGTTTTGTCAAAGTTGAAAAACACACTCATTGGCATCTCTAAAGTTCACTGATTAACATGATACAGTGCCTTGTGAAAGTATTCAGCCCCCTTGAACTTTTCAACCTTTCGCCACATTTCAGGCTTCAAACATAAAGATATAAAATTGTAATTTTTGTCAAGAATCAACAACAATTGGGACACAATCGTGAAGTGGAACGAAATTTATTGGATATTTCAAACTTTTTTAACAAATAAAAAACTGAAAAGTGGGGTGTGCAATATTATTCGGCCCATTTACTTTCAGTGCAGCAAACTCACTCCAGAAGTTCAGTGAGGATCTCTGAATGATCCAATGTTGTCCTAAATGACTGATGATGATAAATAGAATCCACCTGTGTGTAATCAAGTCTCCGTATAAATGCACCTGCTCTGTGATAGTCTCAGGGTTCTGTTTAAAGTGCAGAGAGCATCATGAAGACCAAGGAACACACCAGGCAGGTCCGAGATACTGTTGTGGAGAAGTTTAAAGCCGGATTTGGATACAAAAAGATTTCCCAAGCTTTAAACATCTCAAGGAGCACTGTGCAAGCAATCATATTGAAATGGAAGGAGTATCAGACCACTGCAAATCTACCAAGACCCGGCCGTCCCTCTAAACTTTCACCTCGAACAAGGAGAAGACTGATCAGAGATGCAGCCAAGATGCCCATGATCACTCTGGATGAACTGCAGAGATCTACAGCTGAGGTGGGAGAGTCTGTCCATAGGACAACAATCAGTCGTACACTGCACAAATCTGGCCTTTATGGAAGAGTGGCAAGAAGAAAGCCATTTCTCAAACATATCCATAAAAAGTCTTGTTTGAAGTTTGCCACAAGCCACCTGGGAGACACACCAAACATGTGGAAGAAGGTGCTCTGGTCAGATGAAACCAAAATCGAACTTTTTGGCCACAATGCAAAACGATATATTTGGCGTAAAAGCAACACAGCTCATCACCCTGAACACACCATCCCCACTGTCAAACATGGTGGTGGCAGCCTCATGGTTTGGGCCTGCTTTTCTTCAGCAGGGACAGGGAAGATGGTTAAAATTGATGGGAAGATGAATGGAGCCAAATACAGGACCATTCTGGAAGAAAACCTGTTGGAGTCTGCAAAAGACCTGAGACTGGGACGGAGATTTATCTTCCAACAGGACAATGATCCAAAACATAAAGCCAAATCTACAATGGAATGGTTCACAAATAAACGTATCCAGGTGTTAGAATGGCCAAGTCAAAGTCCAGACCTGAATCCAATGGAGAATCTGTGGGCAGAGCTGAAGACTGCTGTTCACAAATGCTCTCCATCCAACCTCACTGAGCTCGAGCTGTTTTGCAAGGAAGAATGGGCAAGAATTTCAGTCTCTCGATGTGCAAAACTGATAGAGACGTACCCCAAGTGACTTGCAGCTGTAATTGCAGCAAAAGGTGGCGCTACAAAGTATTAATGCAAGGGGGCCGAATAATATTGCACACCCCACTTTTCAGGTTTTTATTTCTTAAAAAAGTTTAAAATATCCAATAGATTTTGTTCCACTTCACGATTGTGTCCCACTTGTTGTTGATTCTTGACAAAATATTAAAATTTTATATCTTTATGTTTGAAGCCTGAAATGTGGCAAAAGGTTGAAAAGTTCAAGGGGGCCGAATACTTTCACAAGGCACTGTATCTCTGGTTTGTTTAATATCCACAAAAGCAGATTTATAGAAATGACACCTGCTGCTGCTTTCTATTATTACATTACCGCCAGATTTCATAAAGTCTCAATGAGCTAATTGGCTTTGGTTTTATTATGCCTCAAAGAGACCGAATCCTATGCACACCGTCCATAACTGTTAACTTGGGGTGTAGCTAGAAATTATGCATGTTGGTGCTTTTGAATTTTGGACAGAGCCGGTCTCACTGTTTCCCCCTGCTTGTAGTTGTTTTGTGAAGCTAGAGTAAACCTGTTTTATTTGAACACACAGTAACATACATAACTTGAGTCGTCCAGGTCATCCATCTCTCTCACCCTCTCACCAGAAACAGAGTGGAATGTTCCACAGCTTCTCATTTGTGGGACTGTGTGCTCTTTAGTGAAAAATCTCATTTTTATGATTTAAAGAGAAATTATTTAACCTTTAAATTTTTTTTCTTGTTTTTTTTTTCAGAAGTTCACAGAGGAGGTGGTCAGCTTTCTCTGGAGTTATGCCATGAACAAGGTCTGTGTACTGAAGATATCTGATCTGTTTGGAAATTGTAAAATTTAGAAAAATTTAACAGACAATTCCAAATTTGCTCTAGCATTTTGCCAATTTAAAACTTAATTTTTTTTTTCAGTCCCAAAAATTCTGATCAAAGAATAGTTGCACTGATAATTGTGAACAGCATCATTATCTTCTCCAGTGTGCTGATGTTTCAAATATATTTGTGAAGAAATCACTCAAAATGCTGACTCTGTGCATTTGTGGTAACAGGATCCAGAGCTGGCCAGCTGTGGCTACAAGGCTTTGGCAGATTTCCCTGAAGCAGTTCACACTATAACTCTCCTTCCTGAGGCTGTAAGATTTCTGCTTCACTCTCCTAACAATTCTGTACCTTTACATTTTGCACTGAATTCTTTACAACTGAAAATACAACTAGAGTGCGCTCTCGTGCACACTTTCAATTTATTTAACTTTTCATGTGCCCAAATTTGTTTTTGATAACAGACTCAGTCCTCCTTGACATGCAGGATACCATGATAGATGTTCTACCATTCTCCAGTAAAAGTTTTCAGCTTTCCTGGAGGGCTTGTGTTGTTCTACTTTTCTCTTTGAAATACCACGCTGATTTCAAATGTTCTATTTGATTCTTGTCAAGTATCATATTTGGTTAGGTCTAAGTATAGTTACCTCCGCCAGCGGAGGTTATGTAATCATCGGAGTTTGTTTGTCAGTTTGTCTGTTTGTCTGTTAACAGCATAACTCAAAAAGTTATGGACGGATTTTCACCAAATTTTTACAGAATGTCCGGAAGACCAAAAGTAACAATCGATTAGATTTTGGAGGTGATCCGGATCACCGTCTGGATCCAGGATTCTTTTGAAGGACTCTGTACAATTGAGAGAGATGGCCAGCCATTCATGTTCCGGATCCGACATCGAGCAGGCAGAAACAATGTTGTGGCAGATTACTTTTCCAGGTTGCCACACATCGCCAACCTCGGGGAGGAAGGGGATAATGTGACGGAGCGCCGGTGAACGCACCGTTCCCTGTGCAAATCGTGCCTTGTTATTTTAATGAACTATTCGCCACCACCAGCCTTTTGTGCTGGCTGCGGTCGGCGTCCGAAGGTGCACACTCGGCGCCGATGCGCCACACACACACACGCTCACACACACACACACACACACACACACACACACACACACACACACACACACACACACAGGCTCACACACACACACACACACACTCGCTCACCTGCTGATGCTGCAGCCTGTTGACTCCTCCAGAGACTAAGCCGAACGGCTTTCATGGCACGCCTTAAAAGTGCTGGGTGGCGCGCATTTTCGTGTCGTGTGACGTGGAGCCTTCCATTATTGGGGAGTAGAATATTGAATATGTCTCTGGCTGGTTGTAAATCCTGTTTGGGGAGCCAATAATTAACTTCTTTGTTTATTTATGCTTACCACTGAAAGAGGTTGGATTGGAATGATCTGAAATTCGTTATGTGAGGTATTTGGTTTGCCTTGAACCATCTCTCTCAATTGTACAGAGTCCTTCAAAAAAATCCTGGATCCAGACGGTGATCCGGATCACCTCCAAAATCTAATCGATTGTTACTTTTGGTCTTCCGCACATTCTGTAAAAATTTGGTGAAAATCCGTCCATAACTTTTTGAGTTATGCTGTTAACAGACAAACAGACAGACAAACACACTCCGAATGGTCATCTGTACAATTGAGAGATGGCCTGGCGGAGGTCTACGCTCTCCGAGTGCTTTTCTAGTTTCACTTATTTCTTCTTTGGAAACTCTCATGTGCTTTCGCCTGTGATCTTTGGATTGTTATCATGTTGGAATACAGACCTGATCAAAATCTTCAAACCAGTTGAAAAATTGCTAGAATATTCATTTTGCACATTTGGACCTTAATGAGGTAGTAGAGCTACAATATGCAAAAGCAAGAAGGGGGAGTGAGACAAAAATCATTTGGAACTTGTAATTTTAAAAAAATTAAACTGGAATAGGTTGTTTATCACCTGATCAAAAGTTTAAGACCACAGGCTATAAAAGCCAAAATCTGCTCAAAATTCTCATTTTCTGTGAGGCATTCACACGGTCATGCCCTCCTGATGGCTAAAGCTAAGAAGCTTTATCTTCTTGAACGTGGTCGGATCGTCGAGCTGCACCTGCACTGAGCCGGAGGATCTGATTGGCTGTCCGTCAAGACACAGGGCGGTCCTCGACCCAAATTAAGGCCCTTACTGGTGCCGACTGCAGCGCAATAACATCAGACGACATCTGCGGGAAAAGGGTTTCAAAAACAAAAAATGAATTCAAAGACCTCGTCTCCTTCAACGCCACAAAACTGCCCATTTAGACTTTACCAGGGAACATCAAGCATGGGACATTGAAAGGTGGAAAAAAGTTTTATTCTCTGATGAGAAAAAAATTTAACCTTGACGGTCCCGATGGCTTCCAACGTTACTGGCATGACAAGGAGATCCCACCTGAGATGTTTTCTACCCGACACAGTGGAGGGGGGTCCATCATGATCTGGAGTACTTTTTCATTCAGTGGAACACTGGAGCTTCAGGTGGTGCAGGGTCGTCAAACGGCAGCTGGTTACGTGCAGATGTTACAGCGGGCATCCCTCATGACTGAGGGCCCTCGTCTGTGTGGTAACCGCTGGGTTTTTCAACAGGACAGCAGTTCACAATGCTTGCTTGACCACGGACTTCTTCAGGGAGAATAGCATCACTCATTTGGACTATCCCGCATGTTCCCCTGATTTAAATCTCATAGAGAACATTTGGGGATGGATGGCAAGGGAAGTTGAAAAAAATAACCGTCAGTTCCAGACAGTTGATGCCCTTCGTGAAGCCATCTTCACCACTTGGAGCAATGTTCCCAAAAACTTCCTGGAAACACTCGCATCAAGCATGCCCAAATGAATTTTTGAAGTGATTAACAAGAACGGTGGAGCTTCTCATTACTGAGTCCTACTGAGAAAATTTTTTGTTCTGGTTTGGAGAGTTCTTTGTAATTTTTTGAGCGATGGTCTTAAACTTTTGATCAGCTAATAAACAGCCTATTTTACTTTTTCAAAGTGCTTTTCATCACACTCCCCCTTCTTGCTTTTGCATATTGTAGCTCAACTTAAAACCTCATTAAGATCCAAATGTGCAAAAGGTAAATTCTAGCAATTTTTCAACTGGTCTTAAGATTTTGATCAGGTCTATATATCTCTTCTTCTAAATTTCTGCAGACTGAGTCCATGCTTCACTGTCAGGACTATGCATTCACTGTTGTAGTCCCGGCCAGGTTCACGCCAAACATGCTGGACCACATTTGAGCTGAACAAAATTATCTTGGTATCTTCTAATTTTAGGTCTCTTGTCATGTACTTTAGCATAATTCAACCTGGTGCTGGGCGATATGACTATATATATCGTGAGAATGATAGAAAAGTATCTATCGTACCATTTATTTTCTATCGTTTCTATCGCGACAAAGAGAGCAGCGTGTGAGAGAGAGAGCGAGTGAGCGCAAGTTGTCTGAGCGACCCTGAATGCAGCAGGAGCGAGTGAAGACGAGAGCAGGTTAAGAGAAGAAGAGTTAAGAGAAGCGTAGCTTCTGGGTTATTGCAACTGTACGTTATAGTCACAGTCTATCTGCAATAAAGGCCGCAGCATTCTCAGACAATGCCGGGCTCCTGTGTTTTGCTTTCCAAAACTGCTGGTGAAGTGAAGGGGGTTAACCCCGGAGTGAACAGCAGTAACTTCGGCCCTGGAGAACTGACCTCCCCTGTGCTTTCTGACCACAGTTGGGCACTTGAGCAGGAACAGCTAAAGAAGGTCCACGAAAAACCTGTAGTATTGTGGTATATCGTGATGTATATCGTTATCGTGATATAAAATAATCCATGTTGTGATATGATTTTTTCCATATTGCCCAGCACTAGTTCAACCTACAGTTTTGTGCTAAAGACCAAGCAAGGGTGACAAGATTGACATTGTGAGATATCGTTTACACAGTCTGAGCTGTCACAGAGACGCCGATTTCCATTTTGCCTCCGCCAAGGAACGTGACGGAGTTATGTGACGATTGCCATACATTTGTCTGTTTATCTGTGTGCAACATTACTCAAAAACGGATTTGGATGAAATTTTAATGGAAGGTCAGAAATGACACAAGGACCACCTCATTAGATTTTGGCAGTGATGCGGCTTGTCATCTGGATCCACAGATTTGTTAAATATTTCTCTGTCATTGTAAGATAGTGGCACAGCATCACTGTAACTATGACAAAAAGTGAACGCTTTGTCAGCTGCCAGCTGACGATCACAGGATTGCAATCCTACTACAAATCCACTGCTGCAAACTTATCGGGACCTATCTGTCGGAAATCATACAATGACTGAGCAGCCTTGGCGGAGTACTGCGCTCTCTGAGTGCCTTTCTTGTTAACCTCTGTGCCAAATCTAAAGCACATGCCTGTCTATTTTTCAGAGCTAGATTGTGCATGCAGTGCACTGTAGATGGTTTCATTTTAGGAGGACACGTAAAGCCTCATATAATGGCTGTTGTCTTATTAATTCAAAATTACTCACAAAAATGAGACAAAATTACTATTCCTACTCTTATGTTTCCTTAAAAACAGCACTGTGTGAAAAGATTTAATATCTGACTCCACAAAATTTCACGAAATCACAAATAATGGCGTGTGCTGTGTTCAGTTGTGTTTGTTCTTTGTCTTCAGGGTATGTGAGTTATACTTACATGAACTTAACTCAATTGACACTTTTTACACAATTTGGTAGACTTCATTGTCTGTCTTCCTTTCATTGAGGTTTAAAGAGCGGTATTCAATTTAGGTCATCCTTAGGCTCTTTGCGTAAGTGGTCTTAATCGTGCAGTTGTGCCTGTTTCTGCTGCTCTGTTGTCCCCTTAGGCCAGACCAGCTACAAAGATCCCTGAAAATGAGGAGGATGATGACCAGAGTAAGGAGAAAGAGAAAGAGGACACGGATCTCTCCATCCCAGGCTCATCTTATGTAAAGTTGATAGCTCTAACCTCCCCATCTGTTATACAAGGTAAATTACACTTGCGCTGTCATCAAACCTCATGGATTATACACTCTCCTTTCCTCTGCAATTGGCACAACTGGGTACCTTCTGGGAAAAATAGCAACAAATATCCTTTCAGTATGTAACTGACAAGTCCAACTGCGATACTTCCAGCTGGACCAGAACACCACACAAAAACTATTAGGAGCATTAATGGTGCTAACCAGCCAAGCCTTACTAAACTTTGTAGTGTCGCTATGGAATAGCTCATCATAATATTTTTTCCTTTACTGCAGCCTTGGAGCTCTTCCTGACATCACTGGTGAAGCAGGAGATGAAACGGATGCCGCGTGGAGTATATTTCTCTGCCCTGAGGGGAGGTGGCCTGCGTTCAGACCACGGAAAAACGGTGGCAGGAATCCCATCGTTCATGCTCAAGACCTACGAGAAGAACAAGCAGCCTGGGTTGAAGCCTGGACTAGCAGGTGATTAACATCCCCCTTGTTTAGGTTGTCTCAACAATGTTGATTCACCTCTGTGGTTATATGTGAAGTTAGTTCGTCAAAATGTTCTTACCTGTGTGATCCTGCTGGTTCTTCTGAACTTTCAGTCTTTTGATTTTACCCCAAATCATCTTAAAAGTTGACATGATGAATAAACAGTAGTCAGAGGCTTTGTTTGAGAGGTCTTCTGCCTGTGCAAATTTCAGTTATCTCTACTATTAACAAGCTGTGCAGATAGTTATGTAATAGGATCGCAAAGAGTGGGAGGTGGTGGTGGGTCTCCATTAACCGAATAAAACTGACCATATTCCATCCAGATAGAATGGAATTGATTTATTAGTGACTGTGGGCTCAGGGGGTAGAGTGGGTTGTCCACTGATTGCAAGGCTGGCAGTCCAATCCCTTCCACATGCTGAAGTTTTCTTGGGCAAGACACTGAGCCTCAAATTGCTCGCAATGGCAGGCAGCACCTTGCATTGCAGCACCATTGGTGTGTGAGGGTGTGGGTGAATGCAAAACACACTGTAAAGCACTGAGTGCCAGTAAGGTAGAAATACACTATGAGGGGTGATTGATAAGTTTTGAGCCTGACCAAGAAAAAAGTAAATTTAAACAATGCTTTAATTCTCAACATAATCCCCTTGCAAGTCCACACATTTCTTCCAGCGTCTCTGTAGTGCCTTGATCCCGTTCTCATAGGTCTTATCCTGCTCCTGTAGAAAGTCGTTTACCGCAGCTATGACGTCATCGTTTGTGTCGTAGTGGGTCCCAGCAAGGTGCCGTTTCATGTTTGGGGAAAAGATGAAAGTCAGACGGAGCCAAATCTGGGGAATAAGGTGGATGCTGCATGAGTTTAAAGCCACATTCGTGAATGGCAGCCATGGCGACAACTGACTTGTAAACCGGAGCATTGTCCTGGTGGAACAGGACACCACGTCTGAGCATTCCACGGCGCTTTTCTTTAATTTTCTCCCTCAGTTGGCGTACCAGGGAAGCATAATATTGCCCATTGATGGTCAATTGATGGATCACAGCACGGTCACCAATTAGGTCCATTTTGCTTGAATGACCTACCTCACTCTACTTTACTCAGGTATCATACATGCATGAATACACGCATTGAGTTCAAAATTGAACTCAAACTCTTCTGACATGTTGCTCTCTCAGAGAACAAAAGGTTTTCATTAACAAAGTGTCTTTTCTTGGTCAGGCTCAGAACTTATCAATCACCCCTTGTATGAGTGCAGACCATGTACCATTTACCAGTTGAAGTTGACAGCTTCAACATAGCTGACCCTTCTTCTCTTCGGTCTTATAGCTGGACTTCTGCTCTGTTACGAACTGCCTGTGCAGACGGACCGCGAAGGCAGACCAATCAATCGCTTCCTCGTCAGTCGAAGCCGCAGCTACCAGCAGACCCTTACAGCTCTCATTCATGAAGTATGTCTCAGCCTGTTCTTCCCCTGCTTCTCTTGCTCCTCTTTGGTGTAGGACCAGTTAAAAAAGTAACTCTTCAGTTCTTTTCCTTTTTGGTGTGTAGGTAAACATTCAGCCCTCAGAGTGGCATCGTGCTCTCATCCTGCCCCATGCCTGGCAGGGTTTCATGAGTCGAGCTTTCCACGCTGTCCTCCAGGTATGTGCTTCTGGCAAGTGATAGATTGATTATTGAAGAAGTAATCAATACTACATGCTGTTCTAGAAGTTTCAGCTCAATTAAATGATTTCAATTCAATGAATAAGCTTAAGCTAAGTTCTAGATAAGCTAAGCTTTGTCTCATTCTTTAAGTTTGACAAAATTAACTGAATGTTTTGCATAGTGTACTGCAGTTAACTATGCGGGTCTGATGTGTGTTTAGGGTCGACGGGCTGATTTGGAAATGCAGCGGAAACATGGCAAAGAGAACCCAGAGGAGCTACAGTGCTGTGCCTGGCTGTGGTGAGATTCACTTGCTACACTGCTTGTCCAAAAAAAGTTGCATACTCTAATATTTCATTCAACCACCTTTAGCTCTGAGACTGACAGACATTCGGCTTGGCGTTGTTTCGATAAGCTTCTGCAATGTCATAGCATTTATTTCTGTCCAGAGCCGCATTAAATTTCTACCAAGTTCTTATAACAATAATAATAATAACAATAATCTTTATTTTATATAGCACTTTTAATACATCATTTGTAGCACAAAGTGCTTTACAAACAGACAAATAATTCAAATAAAATGAAAGAAATTAAGATCCAAACCCACCCACCCCGCAATCCATACACTGTAATATTAAAAGCAACATAAATAAAAGACAAAAATAAGTCAGGGACATTGTTATACCCAGTACGTACTGAGGAAACACCATCTGAAGGTATAAAATAGGTAAACACTGGAGGTTAGTTTAAAGTGTAAAATAAATAAATAAATAAAAATAATTGAATAAAATAAAATAAATCCATAAGTAGATCAGTAAAATAAACATAAATAAGTAAATAAATTCAATTAAATATGTCATATAAAAAAACAGAATAAAAGATAGATAAAATAAAATAATAATAAAAATAATAATAATAGTGATGATTATAAATTGGGAGTTGTATAAAGAATAAAAACACTAAAAGGTAATTCAAGTAAAAGCCAGACTAAAAAGGTAGGTTTTAAGTTTGTTTTTAAAAACATTAACATTAGGTGCAGCCCTCAGGTCTTCAGGAAGGCTGTTCCATAAGCGGGGGCCGTAGTAATAAAAAGATGCCTCACCATAAGTTTTGGTGTTAAACTTAAAATCGGTGTAATATGGGCTCTCTTTCTGGTCCCCGTTAGCATCCGTGCAGCTGAATTCTGTAGGAGCTGAAGATGGGAGATTTTCTTTTGCGGGAGACCAGAAAGAAGAGCATTGCAGTAGTCTATTCTACAGGTGATAAAAGCATGGATTAATGTCTCTGCATTGGCTTGAGAGGGAAACGGTCGCACTCGGGCAATGTTCTTCAAATGATTAAAAGCTTTTTTGGTAATGTCCCGGATATGTAGCTCAAAACTGAGCTCTGAATCGAATAAAACCCCTAAATTTTTAGCCTGCCCTCACGGATTAAAAGATAATGCTTGTAGTTTGCTGACCAGTTTCTCTCTCTTGACCCCTGAACCAATGACTAAAACCTGAGTTTTGTCCTGGTTGAGCTCTAAAAAGTTGTCTGCCATCCATGATTTAATATCTAAAATACAGTTTAAAAGGGCATCGAGTGGCCGTGTGTTATCAGGAGACATGGCAACATAAAGCTGAGTGTCGTCAGCATAGCTGTGGAAATTGATGCCGTGTCTCCTGATGACATTACCTAATGGGAGCATATAGAGATTAAAAAGAGTAGGGCCTAAAATTGAACCTTGGGGAACACCACACCCAATGTCATAACATTGTGATAAATGATCCCCAAGGTTCACATAAAACTTTCTACCACTAAGATAAGATTCAAACCAGCTAAAAACAGTGCCTGAGATGCCAATAAAATCATGGAGTCTACTTAAAAGAATTTTGTGGTCAACAGTATCAAAAGCAGCACTCGGGTCCAATAAAACTAAAACAGAGGGTAATTTGTTATCCATATTGCGCCTGAGGTCATTAACAATTTTGACCAGAGCAGTCTCAGTACTGTGATTTTTCCTAAAACCAGATTGATAAATTTCATAAATATTTCTTAAACTAATAAAATCATTTATCTGGTTTAAAACAATCTTCTCTAAAAGTTTACTTAAAAATGGCAAATTGAATACAGGTCTAAAATTATCAGCTACAGCTGTATCCAGATTGCTTTTCTTCAGGAGAGGTTTTAAAATGGAGGTTTTAAAAGCAGAGGGGAACATGCCTGTCTGAAGAGAATAATTTAAAATAGTAAGAAAATCCTGTTTTAAAAAGTCATAAAAGTTCTTAAAAAGGGATGCTGGAATGGGATCTAAAAGGCAGGTAGTTAGCTTGAGTTGTTTAAAAAACTTTTTCAAGCATCACAGCATCAACCAGGACAAAACTTTCCAGTGTCTCCCCATTTAAAACCAAAGATTCTGAAGAGTTAAAACTCAAAGGCTGAGAAAGTAAAAGGTTTGATCTGATGAAATCTATTTTACTGCTGAAGTGGAATGCAAAGTCATCACATGACAAGTCTGGTTCCTTAGTTTGATTAAAAAAAAAAACAGGGTTGATTAATTTGGTTATTGTTTTGAAAAGTACCTTAGAATTGTTTTTGTTGCTGTGAATTAATGTGGAAAAATGTTCTTTTCTTGCCTGTTTGATTGCTGTGTTAAAAATCTTCAGATGATGTTGGAAAATATTGTAATTTATTTAAATTTTGTTTTTCCGCCACTTCCGTTCTGCTTTTCGACAATTTCTTTTGAGGTTAATGATGTAACTGTTTGTTCAGGGAGGCTTTGGTTTTGTTGATATTCTTTTGATTTTTATTGGTGCAACAGTGTCTAGACCTGACCTTAATTTACTGTTAAAACGATCAACAATAAAATCACAGGAGGAAGGTAAAACGTGTGGGGGTATCAGTTAAAATGTCAATAAAATTTGCAGCCACTTCAGCGGTAAGATAGCACTTCCTGATTGTACGCACTGGGATTTCTTGTTGCTTAAAATCATTGATATTAAAAAACACACAAAAATGATCAGACAAGCCTACGTCCATAACAGAGGTCACAGATGTCGAAAGGCCATGGGTAATTATTAAATCTAAAATTTTTCCTCTGTTATGGGTGGGCTCTTTCACATGTTGGATAAAATTCATACTGTGAAGAAGGCCTAAAAATTCTGAGCTAAAAGAGTCTGATTGATTATCAACATGCAAATTAAAATCACCTAAAATAAGAACTCTGTCATACTTAGAACAGATAAAAGAGAACAATTCAGAAAATTCAATAATAAAAGAGGTACACTGTTTAGGTGGTCTGTATATAGTTAAGCATAGGATGGGAGGACTGCTAAAAACAAATGAATGATGTTCAAAAGAGGAATACTTATCAAATAAAATCTCTTTAAAACCATTATATGCTAACAGAATTGTGGCAGTCCCCCCTCCTCTTCGCCCCTGCCTAAAAGAATAACAAAATTGGTAGTTGGGGGGAGAGGCTTCAATGAGAGAGGCAGGTGCATCTGTACTGAGCCAAGTTTCTGTTAAAAACATAAAATCAATATTATTATCTAAAATCAGTTCGTTAATAAGAAAAGTTTTATTAAACAGAGATCTAACATTTGAAAGTGCCATATTGAATGTAGTTTGGGGGGGATCAGAAGGGGCCATGTGTGTGATTATGGGTTTGAGGTTAAATATATTTGCGCCTGAGGATGTATGGGAATGGTAGTGCTCTCTTGGAGTAATTATGACAGAGATGGGTGAGTTTTGAAAATCAGATGGTCCAAGTCCAGTAGGATGCAATCTACTGTTAATATCGGAACTAAAATGATATGGACTTGGACTGGAGGGACATCAGTCTCTGCAGGGACGGTCAGTGGGAGTGGACTCATAGTGCATGCTGGATGCCGTATGCCAGGTTGGCGACAGCAAACAGCAAACAGCATCCAGCGCTGTTCAGATGAAGCCCGTCAGCCCCAAAGAGATTTCTCCTCTGCCAGAAGGCGTCAAAATTGTTTATGAAGCCCATATTATAGGATCCACAGACAGAGGAGAGCCAGGTGTTCAGATAAAGCAGCCTGCTGAAGCGACCCACGCCTCGGTCACAGGTGGGGGTGGGGCCAGAAATAAAAACACGCAGGTGGAACTGATTGACAACACTGAACAGGTGGAGGAAGTCTTGTTTAAGAGTTCAGACTGTTGTTTGGGAATATCATTAGTACCTGTGTCATCCACACAGGTATGATCCTGGTGACCTCCAGAAAAGATTTATTTTTTGTCTGCATTTATTCTCATTGTTTAACTCCACGGAAGGGGTGTCAACACTTTATGAGATTAATGCATATTTTAGTCTTGCAGCCAAATATTTTATTATTTAGTGCATGCGTGTGACCATCACCAGCCCTCCCTGAAAGCTAAGCTGACACTCTTTATTACAATTCCCTGTTAAGAGCCAGGGAGGGCAGTGCTACACCTCAGTGGTGACGTGAAGGGAAACAAAGGGTGGACAGGATGAAACAGGACGGACAGGGACAGGGACTAGCAAGCGGTGGTATTACATCTTAAGAATATCAGGTGCTGTGTTATTCCCGACTATTAATTACCCATCAATAAGACAAACAAACAAACTCATACACCAAAAAAACAGAAAACCAAACAAACCCAGACAGTACTGAACACCATAGTTTTGGGTGTCATGTCAGTATAGAGTGGAATAGGCCAGAAGAAGATACTAGAGAAAAGGAGAATGGGTTTAGTGTGAGATTAGACTCTGGAAAGAGTCTCAGCACATTCTGCCGGGTCCCATCACTTCTCAACAGCGGAACTCGACAGGAGCTGGTGGGACCTGAACAAACATGCACATGTAAGTGTGAAAGACCCCGATGCCCAGAGCAGCCATCACAGCAATGCAGGGCCAAGCCGACAGGGTGCCCCCCCAGAGCAGCGCCCCGGCAGGCACCATAGCCCCAACACGGGCCAGCCGCACGCAGCACCCCACCCTGAAGGGGGAGACCAGGCCGCGCCACAAGGAAGCGAGGACCACAAGTCGCCACGGCCACCCAGGAGCCGGCACGACAAGGACGCGGGGCGCCCACCCCGCAGCACCCCCAAGATCCCACCCACCCCACCGCACCCCAGGACAGCACCAGGCCCGGACAGCGGCCTGCAGAAACTGGACTCCAGTGGCGGCACGCAGGCCAGGATCAAGGCCTGTGCCCAGATGAGCCAGAGCCACCCTCCAGAGAAACTACCCAGCCCCCACGCCAGACCCCCCGGCCGTGGAGGGATAGGGGCGAGGAGGAGCGGGCAGGCAGGAGAGGAGGGAGGAGGAGGGAAGCGGAGCAGGAAGGGACAGGAGAGCAACGGAGGGACTGACCCACCCCAAACCCCAGGACCAGCCAGGCGACCCAGAAGAGATCAGCCGCCGACACCCTCGAGGCCCCGGGAGAGCGTGCAGGCCCAGAGCTCAAAGGGGGAGACGCCGGAGACACCCACCCCCGGGGAGAGGGGCCCAAGCCACCCCGACCCCGCAGAGCCAGAGAGCAACCCCGGGAACCATAGGGAAAGGACACCACCAGTGCATGCACACGGCCTTGAAGTCCATGGTGCTATCAATCTTTGAGAGTTGGAGGGATAATAAACTGAAATAGAGCAGAGGAAAGTTGGACCATATGCACAGACAGAACAGGTATCACAATTTTTTTTTTTTCATGAGGGCAGTGGCATACGTCCACATACAAGCAGAAGCTATAGATTAATATTTAATGAATTAGTAAATGGAGACCATTTTTCTTTAAATGAGTCCAATTGTTTTGTCCGGATAGCAGATATTCTCTCCAGTGAAATGTGTTCTGTGAGGAGGTTCAGCCAATGGAAGATGTTGAGGGCTTTCTTATCTTTCCAGTTAACTGCAAAAGTCTTAGGGCATGGCCATGGCGACTACACAAAATATTGATCCTTTGCCATGAAACAGGAGGTGGGATCTAACCCTTCTGATCATACTCCAATCTGCCTGAAACTTTACATGTATGATCAGAGTTCGGCCCTGACAACATCCATGTGGTTATGTACATTGACAGTCATGGCGCCACCTTCTGGTATCAGGAAGTACACATTTTTTTACACTTTCATGTAGGGCTGGACAATATTTCAATATAAATATAGACCGCGGTATATTTTTATTCAATAACGGTGATATGAGTTTTAAACACATTTTCGATATTTCGATATAGTACATTAGAGTATGTAATTACAGCATTTCACATGCCGTTCAAGCAAGCAAAGCCCCACCGCAGCAAGCTATAAAATGAGTGCCCATGACCGTAATGTAAACGTGACTGAACAAGCTACCACAAGCGAAGAAAAAGCTGACGAAATAGTTGATAAGAGAGGAAAAACTAATTCGGTGGTGTGGAAGTGGTTCGGCTATCAAAAATCCGATAAACTTCAGGTTTCAGTGTGCTGCAAAATATGCCGGAGAGTCCTGCCAACTAACAGCGGGAACACATCGAACCTGTTCCACCATCTGAAGCATTTCCACTCGATAGAGTATGCCGAGAGTCAGAAAATAAAGCACCATAAAAATTTGAGCCAACCCATACCAGAAGCATCACCCCCAGCAGCAGCGACAGCGGAGTCAAAAGAGAAGCCCATGCAGCAAACACAGATCGCCGTTTTCATGCCTTATGACAAGAACTCCAAATGCCATAAAGACATAACCAAGGCCGTCGCAAACTTCTTGGCTAAAGACATGATGCCGTTTACTACAGTGGAAAACGTGGGCTTTAGGAAAATATCAGTCCTCGACCACAGATACGAGCTCCCCGGACATAAATATTTTTCACGCACAGCCATACCTGCACTTTATGGTGAAGTGAGAGAGAGGGTGGAGGAGCAGCTGAAGAAGTCCGTCACGAAATTTGCGACCACAGCTGACCTGTGGTCAAGCAGAACCTCCGAGCCTTACTTGAGCCTGACGGTTCATTTTATTGACCAAGATTGGAAGCTTGTCAGCTTATGCCTCCAGACGGTCTATTTTCCCGAGGATCACACCGGCAAAGCTATTGCAGCCGGACTTAAAGATGCGCTTCCGTCCTGGGGACTCAGCGAGGATCAGCAGGTCTGCATCACCACAGATAGCGGGACCAATATCATCAAAGGTGAACTGAACTCCTGGACAAGACTGCAGTGCTTCGGGCACCGACTAAACTCTGGGCCAGGAGCATTTGTGTTTGTCGCTCACTCTTTTTTGTGTGTGTTGCAGCAGTTCTGAGCACTTTTTTTTCCTGGTTGAAGCACCTTTGTTTGAATCTATAACAATGGCATAACTGTATTGTAGTTTAAAGTTAAAGCTATTTGTATTGAAAAAGGTGAGACTTTTGTGTTTATTTGACAGTGATTTTAAATTTCTTAAATAAAAAGGTGAACATTAATTTTTTGTAGTTTTTATTTCTAAAAATTTACACTGGAGGTGCATCCTGTCAAAATAATGTGCATTCTTAACAGTTTTTCTGAGGCTTTTATATTACTTATATCGATATCGGAATTATATCGTATCGACCGAAATTAAGAGCTATATCGTGATAAAAGTTTTAGCCATATCGTCCAGCCCTACTTCCATGTACTATTCTTACTCAATTGATCAGATTTTCCTCAAATTTGGTGACAGAAGCCTAGACACATTCATGACGATTCCCAGAGAAAATGGTGACTCGTCGTCAAAGGGCGTGGCCATGGCAGCGCGGCGAATTTTGTGAACAGATCCACATTCATAAATTTGAAAATTTTCATAGCGCCACCTATTGGCAATAACAAGTATCTCATTACATTTGCACATACCATTGCCTGATACTTTGTCATATCAATCTGAAAATTAGATGAGTGTTGACACCTTGACGATGCCGCAATGTGAAGATTTGGACGATTCATAAAACGCTGTTGCCGTGGTAACGCATTGTTTCTGTAACAAACAAAGTACTTTTTGACAGGTTAAAAATGCTCAAACGCTCACCAAAATTAACACACATATCTAGTCTCGCGGACCATTTGATGTTTTATGGGAATTTCACCTGATTGTGGCAAAGTTGCTCCATGGCGCCACCTGGAATATTTCAAGCATTTACTACGACCAGTACATGTAACCTACAGCTATAAACTTTGGTAGGCATATGTAAATGGTCAAGACATTTACATATGCCTATGCACAGTCAAGAGGAATGCATCCCATTCGATCTTCGGGTCATCAAACTGCATCATCATCATTGTGTGGGTACTGTTCTTGACAGTTTTCTGACACCATGTAATGCTGTAAGCACCAGGAAATATAGCAGAGATGGTGGTAACGTCAGGCTGCATTTAATGAACAACAACAGTATGGGTAGTGGCCAGGGACATATACGGCAAGTGCGACTTTACACATTTATGCATACAACAGTATTCACCTTTAAAATTTCTTCTTTAATTGCTTTTTATTTCCTTAGCGAAAACCTCGTAACTCTCGGAGGATGACTTCCAGTTCAACCATTTCTTCATGGGGGCTTACGTTTTCTATCCCGTTTGTTGCTAGTTAGCTTTGGCAGCTAATTATTTGTGTCGCTGCGCCTCTACAGGGTGACCCAAAAGTTTGGAAACAAAGTTTAACCACAGTGTCTATTTGAGTTGGGCGTGCATGAATTCACTCTTATTTTACCCATTTTTGTTATAGCATAATAAAATAACTTAAAAGCATAGTATTTGCCTAGTGCAATAACTCGGAAGGAAATTAATAGAACCATAAGGTACAGGTATGCTGGAGCATAACTTCAAAATGCAGGCCATCAGTGTCAGATTTCAAAACTCTTGATGGTAAAGTATCTGACAGTTTTAATTTTTTTAAACATCCAGAAGTACTATGAGGCAACATTTACTGGCCAGTTTGAGGAACCTTCATAAGCATGAATGAAGATACATTCCAGAAGATACCAGTGTAACCAGTTGGTGGAAACGTTCACAACTTTGTAAAAGAAACAAACATGAACATGTCGAAATATGTTTGTTTTACATTAATCTGTAACTCTTCTGAATATATCTGTGGTACTGATTTATTGAAATAACATTATATTATTTGGATTATAGACTTTTCATTTGTTTCCAAACTTTTGGGTCACCCTGTAATCTCTTGCTCATCTCTGCTGGTTTGTACTACTCTGTGTGTTGGTAGAGTACAAGTCTCCTTTCCTCACGCCATTCATCCGATGTATTTCTTCAATTTGTATCGGGGTATTTCTCTAACTATTTTGGTTCTGTTGGGAGCTCTCACTGTGCGGCCATTCTTAACGATGTTCTGACCGGAAGTCTCATCCTTTCTTATTCATCTTTTTTGTCTCTGTTGTTTTCTTCTCATCTATCTCAGGGCCAGAGATCAGCTGGCAGATGTAATTAAAGCTACTACTAAGTGAGTTTCCTGTTTATGATTGTTGCAGTTTAGATTCATAACAAACAAAATTGCTGAGCTCTGTAACGTACAACCTGACAAAGTTAAACTAGAAGCCTTGTCTTACTGCTGGATGGCTCTGTGTGGTTTTCAGGGACAGTCCTGTTGTTCAGGGGAACTCCATCCTGGCTCTGAGTGGCCTTGCTGCTGTTCTTGCCAAGTATGAGAGCAACCTGCCTGCTGACAGCAACGACAGCCTTGGGGTAAGATATCTTGCACAGTGTGACATATTATACAACATTCCTACCATTGTGTAAGCTTAAAAGTCCACCCCCCCAACAAAAGTCTGTGGTTTTCTTCAAATGTAGAAACCTCTTAACCTTGCAGCCCTTATGACAATTGACAATCTGAATATACAGGGTGACTCAAAAGTTTGGAAACAAATGGAAAGTCTATAATCCAAATAATATAATGTTATTTCAATAAATCAGTACTACAGATATATTCGGAAGAGTAACAGATTAGTGTAAAACAAACATATTTCGACATGTTCATGTTTGTTTCTTATACAAAGTTGTGAACGTTTCCACCGTTCGCCGAGAACATAATGCAGAAAATCACAACTGACTACTACTTCACACCCTTGCACATCAAGATACCAGTGTAACCAGTGTCTAAACACTGGTTACACTGGTATCTTCTGGAATGTATCTTCATTCATGCTTATGAAGGTTCCTCAAACTGGCCAGTAAATGTTGCCTCATAGTACTTTTGGATGTTTAAAAAAATTAAAACTGTCAGATACTTTACCATCAAAAGTTTTGAAATCTGACACTGATGGCCTGCATTTTGAAGTTATGCTCCAGCATACCTGTACCTTATGGTTCTATTAATTTCCTTCCGAGTTATTGCACTCGGCAAATACTATGCTTTTAAGTTATTTTATTATGCTATCACAAAAATGGGTAAAATAACAGTGAATTCATCACCCCCAACTCAAATAGACACTTTGTTTCCAAACTTTTGGTTCACCCTATAAAACACAGACAGCACTACAAAAATGATTTACTAACTTGTTACTGTAGGCTGGACCACAGTTTGTGCCCACTGCCAGCTGGTTGACGATGGTCATCGACACCCTGCTCAGCATCATCAGCAGCAGCTACAGGGCCAGCGGACAAGTTTTCCCATGGTTCATGCATGTAGGTATTATCTGAGTCTCTCACTGATGGCTGTTTCAACATCCTTGTTCAGTCAGAGCTACCCAATGCACTCCTATTTTTATAACTCCACCTTTCTAGGCTATATGAATGTAAACACGACCAAAAATCTGTTTTCTTGTGTTTTACTTGATTGTTTTGATTGAGTATAGAATACTTCAAAATGGCAGTGACTAAGACTTAATACTGCACTTCACTGCATCCTGTGTAGTAACAGACACATTACTGAAGCTGCAACTTTGCTAACGTGCTACTCCTTTGCTCATTTAGTGTTAACATGTTTTAAAGACTCCACTCTTTACATATATATTTTTTATTTAATATTTAGAGACGGAATTTAGAAAGAGAGAGTTGGGTAGGACATTGACTTTTATAACGTAAGTAAAACAGACATGTACCCAATAGGAAAACTTGCATTACAAAACACCCATTCAAACTAAGATAAAGATAAATCATACAAGAATCCCTTTACAGAAAGCAGGACAATGACATGTAGCTGGACTCTTAGATGTTTTAGAAGGAGACCGAGACAGAAAAACACTACATTGCTGCAGAGGGATTTTTTTGTGTTCAGTATCTGACACCTTTAATATCATCACTCTTTACTGAAGATTTCTCATTGTCCTGCTTTCTGTAATTGGATTTATGTTTAGTGTTTGTTTTGTTTTTGCAAGCTCCTTTTGGATACAAGTGCTCCCAGTGGATTGTGGGCTTTCTAGCTTTTGGTTTGTGTTATTGCTGAGCTGTCATCTGTTGCAACACTGTTGCTACATTGTACAGTAAGGAAAGGAAACATCAGTACAAAGCATAAGTGAACACTTGAAATATGGTGCTCTGTTATTTTTTATTTAATTTCTGCTCATTTAAGCTGTTTGCATTCATCTGTACAAACTGAACTTGATCACTCTGATTCATTAGCTCTATGATCTTTTTTCCACTAAAATGCTCAGTCAACAGTTTTAAATTTCTTTCACCTGCACCACCTCCTTCTGCATCATGAAACTCCATGAGCTATGAATATACTAATATTTTTCCATTTTAAAAGTTTAACTTATAGACACAAGGAGATCAAACCTATCTCCTGCTTCTAAATTTTGCATCACTGCAGTTTTTTCACTGGATTTTTATTGAGACTGCAAATGTAAGAGAACAAAGACACAGTTCATCTGATTAGTACTGAGTTGTTTTGATGTTCATTGCCCACTTCTATAAAGAAATGGATTTTTAAAGATAGTGTTTTGTCTGCTGATGATGTTCTGGACAAAAGTTTCTGGTTTAATGTTCTTACTCTATTTTCTGTAGTTGTGTATTCAGCATTTAAAGATAAAGAGACTTTATTGTCATTGTGCAGAAGTACAACAAAATTTGTCTGGAAGAACACAACAATTAGCAGCAGTGCAAATAAGAATAAAACAGATTTTTTTTAAAAATAAAAAGAAGAATCAAAGTACTATATACAAACAACGTAAAGTGTTCAGTGCTGATAAAGTGGTCCAGTGCTGAAGTAGAGTTCTTATTGCACCGATGAGCCAGAAGGGGACAATGTTTGGGTGGTGGGGCAATGGGTGGGGGTTGTGATGGCGGCAACAGGTCTGGGGAAGAAGCTGTTCCGCGGTCTGCTGGTTTTTGTTTTTAATGTCCAGAACCTTTCGCTGTTTTATTGATGCTTTGTTCAGCCGTTAACTGCTGTTTTCACTTTGAATAGTAAATTGTTTAGCTTCGGATTTGTTTAAATCCTGTCTGAATTTTTCCTCTTTCCTGCCATTATAAAAAGCCAAAGACTGGTCATGTCACGGTACAGATCACAGCACAATACAGCATGATCTCCCCCTCACCTATGGAGCTGAGTGTGGACAGATCCTATCACCAACATGACACTGTCCTCCTCCTCCTAAGCGCTCCTACTCGGGTGAGAACACAGCGAGTGCTATAGCTCGCTCCTGTGCCAGCCTGGCCTTGTCCCTGCTGGTGCCAGTGCTGGTGGTATGGCAGAGGGACGGTCTCGTCGAGGTGCTGTCAGCGCTGCAGGCCGGTCTACCGGGCTCCCCCTCTGCAGATGACTCCCAAGCTGTCCAGTTCCACTCTGGCCTCGCACTCGGCATGGTGCTGTCCAGCCTGCACCACCAACACCTTAGGTACAGGAGCTATATGAGGAGAACACTGGTTTAATACACATGGTGACCTTCGCTGACTGTTTGTCTCTTTTATGCAGTGATGTTTCCACTCAGACGGACGATCTCCTCCTCAGCTCTCTGGACACTCTGGAAAGTTGCTCATTTAACCCGAACTTGGAATACAAGTCAGTGCTATGTGTACAGATATCCTTTATACAGCAAAATTGTGCATATAAATACACTTGCATGTACACTACCAGTCAAGAGTTTGGACACACCTAGTCATTTAATGTTTTATTCTTTATTTTCGTGACGATATACATTGTAGATTCTCAATGAACACATCGAAACTATGAATGAAAACATATGGAATTATGTAGTAAACATGTTTATTATTTTAGATTGTTTAAAATAGCCACCCTTTGTTTTGGTTACTGTAAAAACCCAAACAGGTTTTAACCAGCAATCCTCCTTAGACCGACTAAATTAATACTTAATCCTCAGAGAATCACTGGACCCTCAGCTCTCCGTCTAATGGGTCCGGTTACAACAGCCCCGTGGGGTCTGACCCAGATGGGTTCTGAAGAACGTTTAAGCTGGTATTCGAGGAAAATTTGCCTAGCTTCTAACTGCCTTCATCGAGTTGCCTAATCCTGCTTCCTCTGATAATTAATTTAACTGAGTAGCCACTTTCAAATGGTCAAATTAACTCCCAGTCATGTCTGTTAACGGCAGCTTTTCCTCTCATGGGTTTGGCATTTGGTAAGTTGCTAGGTTAAAGTTTAGAGGTTAGGAAAAACCCCAAGGATGTTTGTAATAGGCCACCCACGGCCCCAAAGACTAGTAACCTTTCAGAACCTTTTTTTAGATGTAATGCACACAATAACCTGACTTTTTACCACCAGAGAAAATATTCAAAATTAATCATTGTGATAGCAGTTTGCAAAAGAAGAGTAGTCCAAAATTCCATTTGAGAGGTGTGTGCAACCAAATATTGAGTTGCCTATTTTTTGAGTTTTGTGTAAAACTGTCAATTTTGGCTTTTTTTCTCCTGTTTTTTTGTGTTTTTCCAATGCGCATCAGTTAAATAAATATGTGCATACCAAAAACATTTGCAATTGCAACAATTTCTGACTTCAAATACAGCACTGAGTCCTGCCACATTCAGAAATACTCTGACACTGCTACATGGCATGTATCAGAAGTGGACATGAAGCCGAATACAGGGATCTGATAAATGCCTTCAGTGACTGGAGTCACAAAAACTGCCTGCTGCTCAACGCCTCAAAGACAAAGGAAAATGATCATAGATTTCCGCAGATCCAAACCCCCTCTTCAGCCAGTCAACACTTGTGGCGTGGACATCGAGATTGTGACATCATATAAATATTCAGGTGTCCACCTTGATAATAAGTTGGAATGGTCTACAAACGTAGACTTCATCTACAAAAAGGGCCAGAGCCGACTTTATTGCCTCAGAAGACTTTGATCACTAGACATCTGCAGTAAGATGCTGCAGGTGTTTTATCAGTCTTTGGTAGCAAATGTCCTGTTTTATGCTGCAGTCTGCTGGGGAGGCAAGTATAAAGAGCAAGGATGCAAGGCATCTGAACAAACTGACTAAAAAAGCTGGCTCTGTGGTTGGAATCACATTGAACACATTGGAGGATGAGGTGGAGAGACGGGCACTGAGCAAGATGGAGGCCATTCTGACAAACATGGATCATCCACTTCACATCTGCTTCAGTGAACAACAAAACATCAGTGAACGGTTCCTATCCCTGCGCTGCAGGACCGAAAGACTTAGGAAATCTTTCTTGCCATCAGCAGTCAGGCTATTCAATTCAAAATTAAACAGATAAGAACCCTGACAACCAAATTTCCCTTTGGGGACGAATAAAGTGATTCTCCATCCATCCATTTTCCTCCGCTTATCCGGGGCCGGGTCGCAGGGGCAGCAGGCGAAGCAGGTCGTTCCAGACGTCCCTCCCCCCAGCAACGCTTTCCAGCTCTTCCTGGGGGATCCTGAGGCGTTCCCAGGCCAGACAAGATATATAATCTCTCCAGCAAGTTCTGGGTCTGCCCCAGGGTCTCCTCGGAAAACCTCCAGAGGAAGTCTCCCTGGAGGCATCCGAATCAGGTGGCTAAACCACCTCAACTGGCTCTTTTCGATGCGAAGGAGCAGCGGCTCTACTCCGAGCTCCCTCCGGATGTCTGAGCTCCTCACCCTATCTCTAAGGCTGAGCCCAGCCACCCTACGGAGGAAGCTCATTTCGGCCGCTTGTATCCGCGATCTTGTTCTTTCGGTGACTACCCAAAGCTCATGACCATAGGTGAGGGTTGGAACGTAGATGGACTGGTAAATCGAGAGCTTCGCCTTATGGCTCAGCTCCCTCTTCACCACGACGGTTCGGTACAACGCCCGCATTACTGCTGACGCCGCACCAATCCGCCTGTCCATCTCTCGCTCCATTTTCCCATCACTCGTGAACAAGATCCCAAGATACTTAAACTCCTTCGCTTGGGGAAGGAACTCCCCCCCCAACCCGGAGGGAGCACTCCACCGGTTTCCGGCAGAGAACCATGGCCTCGGACTTGGAGGTGCTGATCCGCATCCCTGCTGCTTCACACTCGGCTGCAAACCGCTCCAGTGCGTGCCGGAGGTCATGGTCTGAGGATGCCAACAAAACCACATCATCCGCAAAAAGTAGAGATTCCATAGTTCTCCTGGGAGACTTCAACGCTCACGTGGGCAACGATGGAGAAACCTGGAGGAGGGTGATTGGGAGGAACGGCCTGCCTGATCTGAACCCGAGTGGTGTTTTGTTATTGGACTTCTGTGCTAGTTATGGTTTAGCCATAACAAACACCATGTTCGAGCATAAGGTTGCTCATAAGTGTACTTGGTACCAGAGCACCTTAGGCCAAAGGTCGATGATCGACTTCATAGTCGTGTCGTCAGACCTGCGGCCGTATGTCTTGGACACTCGGGTGAAGAGAGGTGCAGAGCTGTCAACTGATCACCACCTGGTGGTGAGTTGGATCCGATGGCGGGGAAGACTGCCAGACAGACCTGGTAAACCCAAACGTGTAGTGCGGGTGAACTGGGAACGTCTGGCGGAGGACCCTGTCTGTAGGGTTTTCAACTCCCACCTCCGGAAGAGTTTCTCCTGCATCCCGGGGGAGGTTGGGGACATGGATTCTGAGTGGTCCATGTTCAAAGCCTCCATTGGAGAAGCAGCTGTTAGGAGCTGTGGTCTGAAGGTCACTGGTGCCTGTCGCGGCGGCAATCCAAGGACACGCTGGTGGACACCAGCTGTGAGGGAGGCCATCAGGCTGAAAAAGGAGACTTTTCGAGCCTGGTTGGCTCGGGGGTCTCCCGAAGCAGCTGACAGGTACCGGCTGGCCAAAAGGGCGGCAGCTGCGGCAGTTATGGAAGCTAAAACTCGGGTGTGGGAGGAGTTCGGGGAGGCCATGGAGAAGGACTTTCGGTCGGCCTCGGGGAAGTTCTGGCAAACCATTCGACGCCTCAGGAAGGGGAGGCAGGGCTTCGCTCAGGCTGTGTACGGTCGGGGTGGAGAACTGTTGACCCGTACTGTGGATATCGTCGAGCGGTGGAAAGAGCACTTCGAGGAACTACTGAACCCGGTAAACACGTCCTCTATGGAGGAGGCAGAGCCTGAAGACTCGGGGGTATCTGCGTCCATATCTGTGGCAGAGGTCGCCGAGGTAGTTAAAAAGCTCCTCGGTGGCAAGGCACCAGGTGTGGACGAGATTCACCCTGAGATGCTGAGGGCTCTGGACATTGTTGGACTGTCTTGGTTGACATGTCTATACAATGTCGTGTGGGCATCGGGTACAGTACCTGGGGAGTGGCAGACCGGGGTGGTGGTCCCTATTTTCAAAAAGGGGGATCGGAGAGTGTGTGCCAACTACCGTGGTATCACACTTCTCAGCCTCCCCGGAAAAGTTTACTCTAGGGTGCTGGAAGGGAGGATCCGACCGATAGTCGAACCTCGGATTCAGGAGGTGCAATGCGGATTCCGTCCCGGTCGTGGAACAGCGGACCAGCTCTTTACCCTTGCGGAGGTGCTGAGGGGGTCATGGGAGTATGACCTGCCAGTCTACATGTGTTTTGTAAATCTGGAGAAGGCCTACGACCGTGTCCCCCGAGGGGCTTTGTGGGGGGCACTGCGGGAGTATGGGGTCCGAGGCTCGTTGTTACGGGCCGTTCGGTCCCTGTACAACCAAAGTGAGAGCTGTGTCCGCATACTCGGCATTAAGTCAGATAAAGTGATTCTATTCTATTATATTTCTGGGAAAAATGGTGTGTCTTCTGGAAAAATTCCAGGGATGCCAATACTTTCGTCCATGACCGTACATATACTTGAGCATTGGAATAGATTTGTGCATAGAAACCAGAATACTGAATCTGATTAATCATGGGCCTTTAAGTCTTTGAGAGGTTCTCTCAATTCAATATATGTGCATTAAAAAATAGGTTTTGTGAAGATTGTAGCTTTGATTGCATTTTTTTTATTATTTTTTCTTCTCTGACCCTTTCTTCTTCTTTGTCTGACCCTTTCTTCTTCTAGTGCTGGCTGTATGTTGGGTCTGGGTCTGGTGCTCTCAGCCCTCTGCAGTAGTGGACAGATGGATCAACATGTCCACATCAGCCAAACCCTTGACAAACTACTGGCCAACCTGCAGGACAGCAGTGGGCACGGACGCATGCTGCAGGAGGTATAACTCTCCTGCACAACATGTAAACCACTTTCAGACTTGCATGCTGAAGGCAATTGACTATGTTGACTTCATATATGCTTAAGAACCCTGCTCACCTGTCTGTACAAGGTGTACTTGCAGTCTTATTAGGTCAGACTTGGTAACATGTTCCTATTACTTTCCGTACAGCACAAATCTGGATGGAAGAGAGATTTGCACATCTATGCACATTGAACAGTAACTTCATTAATCACTTTTGATTATACATTATTCCCCACACTGTGTACTTTATTCACCTCAGACAGGAAAGCAGTCACACATATAATTCAATTCAATTTTATTTATATAGCGTCAATTACAGTCAACTCGTCTCAAGACGCTTTACAGAACCCAAATGCCTGACCCCCAGAGCAAGCCCAAAGGCGACAGTGGCAAGGAAAAACACCCTTTTAACAGGGAAGAAACCTCGAGCAGAACCCGGCTCTATATAGGGGGGACCCATCTGCCTGCTGGCCGGGCGGGTTGAGAAGGACAGAAGAGGGCAAGGGGAGGGATGGGAGAAGAGGGAGGGGTGGGAAAGCAAGGAAAACACAACACACATTTGGATACATGCATGACAGGATATGTGACACAGACAAAGTATAAGCTAACATTGAAAACTGACTCATAATTTACTCTTATGATGTACGGCTCTGACATTAAACATACTCCATATATAGCTAGCAAGTTATATAGTTACTATTTATAAGCTGCTGTTAAATCATTTGTGACATAGCGGATTTAGATCTAGTCTCTTGTATACTGCTGCATTATTATCCACACTTGATGTACCGTTTCTTGAAATTTGAATCTAAATTTAGCAGATGTTATGCCAGTATTTTATATTCTAGTACCTTGTATATCCCAAAATGAAGCTGTGTTTAATTCAATAACCACACAGTAACACACAAGGAGAACAGAGGCAGATAATTAGATGTAGGCACACATACATAATTTTATCTACATTAAGAACCAGTGAATTTGCCTGGAAAATCCAGACTGACTTTATTTATGTATTAATATAAATACAAATAAAGGCAGTCTGGCATTGCGATGATACGAGACGATTTCATAAAGGAGGGGCTAACGACTGCAGCTTGAACGAGAAAGAACCAATCAGCGTAACACGGATGTGACGCACAAACAAATCGACCTTGTAGTCCATGTCGTCCAAACAACAATGGCATGCAGCCGAGAAAGCCTCGCGGTGAATGATTACTGCCGTTTTTGTCACAAAAATCTGCGAATACATGGGGTACTCTCAAGTACAACACTTATTTTTGAAAAGGCTACGCAACAAAAGACTCCTTCCGAACGATTAGCGGTGTTAGTAATAACTTTAAATCGGAGCCAAACCAAGTCGGTGCGTATGTGTAAAAGTTGCTTAAATTTACTCCCACGTTTGGAACGGGATTTTCCTAATGGCAAGAAGCCCAAAGTAACGAGCCATCCACTGCCTCCTCATCGTTGGAAACGTCAAGTGAAAAGAGGCAACGACTAACGCCATCCAAAACACCAAGAGACCACAAAAAGATTCGCTTTGGCCCCCCTCTGAAGATGACGCAGCATTAACTCCCGCCTCCTGTGCTATGATTGGTCGTACCAAACTGTACCGGGAGGGAAACGCGATTCAATTCGCACAATGCCAAACTGACTCTCCTGTATCTCCTAATATGGAGATAGGAGATTACATGGAGATTCAGTTTGGATTTTCCAAGCTACCAGTGAATGCTTTTTGAGTGCTGTTTTTAAGTCTGCAAAGCATTGTTTACGGGATTTAACAGAAGAATGTACAGTATCCACCCTACTGTACAAAATTCTGTCTTCAGTATAAAGCTGTACATTACAATCAGATACGGAGGAGATAATGTCATCTGTGAAAACAGTGAACAGAACAGACTATGGGATTGAGCATTATGAGAAATCTTGTGCAACTTTCACAAATTAAGATTTTGTATTTCCAATAGACACACACTGCTGCTGTCTTTACAAGAGATAACTCAGAAACTACTTAAAAGCATTTTCATTAATTCCAATGCCTTTTTACAAGCAAGGCATGATTGACTGTGCCTCTGAAAGATTACTGAAAGGAGCTGCATAATGTTTTCTTTTGTTATTTATAACAAGAGTGGTGGCTGTACCAGTGCTGTGCTTTCTATAAAACTTCTCTTATTCCTACCTAAAAAACTGACATTTTCATTCCTTTGCTGTGAGCAATTTTTAATCTTCAAGTGCACCTTAAGGCTTTAAGACTGTAACATTGTGATCACTTGGAATCCTTTGTCTTTTGTCTGGGTGCCTTAAACATTTTGTACGAGTGGAGAAAGGTAATTCTGAAAAACTTGATGAATCGCTAATCCTGCAGGGAGAAGAGCATTTTGTATAGCCAAAAGTTTGATATATTAAAGGTATTTAAAAAAAATACAATTTCCCGACACTGTATCATTTTGTAATATTGGAATTGCTTTTTTTCCCACCTGTGCAGGTTCTGGCATACTCTGTGGCATGTGTGAGTGTCTCGGCTTTCAGTGGAGGTCTTATTAATGCAGCCAAGGCTGAGGAGGTGATGGACACTTTGCGAAGCCTGACAGAGGAGAGCCAACAGGTCAGCAGGAAGGACTGTTGGTGTCAGTGTGGTTGTTATGCAATGATGAGAGATGGTGGCATCTGCATAATGCATGCTTTGACTGATCAACTAGCTGCTTGTGATTCACACAGCAACCTTTTAGAAATTGTTTGTTTTTCCTGCCATTAATTTATACAGATGTTACCTTTGCTTTAGCTCTATGACTTTTTGCTATCAAAGAAACTATGTACAGACTGTGAAAATAAGTCATTTGAAAAATGCCAGTGGACTGGTGACACTAAATTGAGCTCATCAAATCTTTACAACCTCTGAGTGAAGAACACAAGTGTGGTTACAGACTGCAACAGAAGAAAATGAATTAAGCACAGCAAGCTGACAAAAGGGTGGAAAGCAAGTGAGTATTTAGAATGCCTCAAAAATATACTTATTACAGATCGTAGTAAAGTCTTCCTGTTTCCAGACCCCAGGCTTCTCCCTGGCTCTCGGGTTGGTAGTTCATGGCTTGGCAATGTCCAGCCACGGTAAAGCAGGAGACATCCACCCTCGACTGCTGGCAGCTTGGATCAAGATCTTACTGGCTGAGGTATGACAAATGCATGAATTATTTATACAAGTCAACCCATTTTCTCTGTTTAAATCATAAAAGGTGCTGCTGGCTATGAAGGATCAAAATTCATACAGTTGTTTTATTTTCAAATCAATTTGCAAACGGCAGTAACTTCAGCAGAAATCTGATCTTTGCATTTCAGGGTTGTCCCACAATGCAGCGACTGGCTGCTGTCAATGGCTTGGTGGCTTTGGTGGGCTCAGAGAGTTACCTCGTCCAGGTAAGAAGTTCACTCACATGTGTCTGAGACCAGAGCCTATATTTATTTCAAAGACTAAAGATTATATTTCTTGGAATTTTGCCTCTTATGCAGGAACGACTCACCAATGTTGTATCCACCCTAAACACTTCAGACTTTTATAGAACTACGAAAAGTAAAAATTTCAGGCTTCAGTGAAAGATCAAAAGAAAAGTAATTTTACAGACTTTACCAGTTTTAGAATCACACTATCAAAACAGTCACTTCTTCTTATTTAACTTACAATGTTGGAGAGCAACATAAATAAACACACATTTTTTCTCTATGATAATAATTTTAATGACAGTAGTTGTTTTACTTCATTACTTCTGTTTGAACATTTGATGGGATGCTACACTATTTTTTCTTCACTTTATCCTAGAATTAGTCAAGCTGCAGTCAAACAATATAAATACATCACTCATCTACCATCTAACCACCGAATGTTTCACAGTATCTTTATTTAAAGGACTACTTTTGTTCCAGGCAATTTTCTGGAAACTTTTGTCATATTTATGAAAACAAAATGGCATTTAGATGTAAATTTCTAGGATATTTTTCTAAGAAAGTTGAGATCTGGTGAGGAGGATGGCACACTTGAAAAATGTGTCTTTTTGGTCTTACTCAGCCAACGGATGTTTTACTATGACGCTTTTACGTTGGAGAATTTTATTTGTTATTCTACATATTTATGCAATAGACAATAATCTGTTCTCATCAAGTTTTGTCTGATTGCAGCTAAAGACCGAGTTGGAGCTTTCCTCCCAGCAGCAGAGCAGACTGAATGAGGTTATTCGTGCCATCACACAGGTCAGAGTTGAGTTGTTCTTGTCATTATTATTTTAAAGTGCCCACAATACGCACAGTTAAAGTTTTATAATTTTATTTTTTCGGGTTTACTAAAATGTGTTTAGATGTTTTACAATTCAAAAACCCATTTCTTTCCTTTTGCTACAGTACATTGTAGCTGTCCCAACCGAAGTGAGCCATCATTGTGGGGTTGCTGCGTTTACTCTGTATAAGCAATAACATCGATGTTGAAAATGTGTCAACATCAATATTTTTAATTGACGCATGTTTTTTTGTTAAAAGAAATGCTTTTCTTCAGAGATCATCTGCGCTCAACGCTAGAGTTTTAGATAACTGCGGTGGCAACAGCACAGTCAAGACACAGCTAAATACGAAAGTTTGTAAAGATCCAAGGCTGCAACAGTATGGGGAATACTTTGTATAATCACAAAATAAAAAGGTGGTTTGTACACTTTTCAAGGCAAACCACAGCAACAAAGCATAATATATGAGAACCTAAAGAGAAATACACAGGAGCTATTTGTCATGGAGGAGTGTTACCTTTGTATACAGAAGAATTTCCAAAAAAGCTGTTCTCATTAATAAATTTTTCTGTTTCTGTTGTTAGATCACAATATAATGCATGTTAACTCACTTCTAAACTGCTGCTCTGCACCAATAAAATCCATTATAATCTCTGTGGCGTCTGACAGACTCACCATACAGAGAGGTTAAGACAACTTGACTTTATTAACATATAAGTTCAAGCTACAACCAAAGTTCTAGAGGAACTGAAAGAAGAAAAGAAATTGCTTTAGGTGTTCCATGCTTGTAAAACACCTATCACATCAATGTTGTGCTTTGTTTAATACGCAGACTAAACATTTTCACTTTGTTAATGGGTTTAATAGAAACTTGGATATTTTTCCTACTATTTCTGTTTAAAGATTAACCCCTCATTTTTTATTTGCCTTTATCAGGTTGGAGTTAACCCTACAGTCTTGAACTTTATTATGTAAACCATTTCATTTCATACTGTGCTGCTTTGTACAGGGGCATACTGTTTTTCAAAATAAAATGAACTGAAATGCTTTTTTGGTGGAAAATTGCCTGTTCAGATAACTTGGTAAAATAGTTGATGGCAATCAATAGAAAAATAGTAGTTTGTAACAGTTCTACAACATTAGTAACATACTGCCAAATCTCTGATTATAGGCAGAGTAAAAAAACTCAGCTATATAGTGCACTGAGGGAAAGGGGAAAGCTGAAAAACATCCCATGGGCTCTATACTATTCACGCTTGTCTGTTTTTTAGAAAACTGAGTGAAGATTGTAGGTTACTTTACCGGTATTACAGCTATAGAGGATGTGCAATCAGCTGTTGCCATTGTTCTTTCCGCTTGCATACAAGATATTTTGAAATCTAACAGACACGATTCTTGTGGAGTACATTCAAACTGCTCTTTTTTTTGTTAGTCACTTTGTATGTCCTTTGCTGTGTGCTCTAAGCTACTTTGGTTTTCTTTTGCAGATCATAACATTCTCAGGAACCATTGGTTTGCAGTCCAACAGTGCCTGTTTAGTGGGCCATTTGCATTTGGCCCACATGTCCTCCAGTCACAGTCACACAGCAGGTAACATGGATGTATGTCATGACATTGGACATTAATTCAAGCTAATCAGGTGACTCCCAGGGGGTACTAGTGATGGATCAGAATCTATACATCTGAAGTAAATACAGCTTTTTCGCAGCAGTATGTGTATTGGGTGGAAGATGATTAGCAAACCTTGAGCAACATGCTCTTTGTGGTCTTCTCACATATAAGAAGTCAGTTCAATCCTTTAAGATGTACTTCATTTACAGCTGACTGAAATCTAATTATCAGCTGTTGTTTGGCGTGATATGGTTTGTTCTTTTTCTCCCCTCTGCCAACCTTTCATCCCCTTAGTCCCTCAGGATTTTAGTTACCTCTCAGAGAAAAGTTTTATCAGATCCATCACTGATTTCATCATAGAGGCTGGAAAAAAAGGTTAGTTGACTTTATAAACTTGTTTGAGAGAGAATAGTTTGCATATCTGGCTTTTTAAAGCACAGTGCAGTACAACCTCTTCTGTCTCTGTCCACCCAGGTTCGGAGTTCTCCCATCCAGCTCTGGTTAAGACTGCTCTGACTCCTTTGGCATCAGTTGGAGCCAGTTTCCAGTATCCCCCCATCAACTGGAGTGCCATCCTGTCTCCTCTGATGAGGCTGAGTTTCGGTAAAAATTCTGACATGTTTGTCTCTTTCTGTAGTCAGCAGAGTCAAAGCACCATGTTCAGTCTGTGTTTTTATCTTTGAAAGGAGAGGATGGGCAGCATCAGTGTGTGGTGCTGGCAGCATCTCAAGCTCAGTTTTCCCAGAGTGCTTCTCTCTTTCTGGGATCCTGGCTGTCACCACCCCTTGTACACACCCTCAGTGTAAGTTCCTTGTAAACAGGGCTGGGTATCAGTACTTTGGTAGGAGCAAAAAATATGTCTTACTAGCATATCCAAAACTGTCAGCATATCCTGTCAGATTTTTAGGCTTGTTTACTGTTCTTTGGTTGAAAGTTTTTTTGTTTTTTTTAAAGATCAATCTTTCAAGTTAAGAGAGTTTCTATAAGCATTTCCCTGAATGTTCTTACACTTCAACAGGATTTTTCCAAATTGCTGTCAAACTTCTTAAGGTTGGCTGTCTGTGGTGCTGAAATGAAGCATGAATACATTTTGTCCTGGCTTCAAACTACAAAAAACAATAGCCTAAAAGACATTCAGCTTTGAGACCAAACTTGAGCACAGTTATGACCATTGAGTTTTATCCTGTGTATTATCGTAACAATTGATGCTGCATATGAAACGTTATGAAACAAAGATAAAAAATAGACGCCTGTCAGGATACTTTTACCTTCTTTCAACTTGCACAGCATGCCTATGACATTGAGCAATGGGATTTCTGACACTTTTACCTAATTCTGAATTCTCAATGTTGTGCATAAAGCTTGCGACACAGCCATTGTTGTTAAAGATAAACAAACACTGCGACTTGATTAACCTGAACAAGGTTCTGAGTCAAACACATCCATCCAAGTGTCAGCTTATTGTTCATGGAGGAATTTACCTGAAGGAAATCTGACTTTTTGTACTAAGGGGTTAACATGGTCACTGCTGCTGATCTATGTTTCTAAGTCTTCAGACTTTCTGATTATGTCCAGATTTTTTTTATTTATTTTTTTTATGTAGCCTCAGAGGTTTTTTGTCTCACTGTACATGTCTGAAGTGCTTAAAATGGGTATAGAAGTACAGTAAGTATTTCTGCACTTCCCATCTGTGAAGTGTTATAAAAATCTAAATAAAATTGCCCAAAAAGATAACATAAAAGAATAAGTAAACATCACTATGATCTGGCCAGACACTCAGTGCCGACTTTCACTACTAGACAGTTTTAGATAATCAAATATTTTGCTCTGTAGCATTAAGAAAGCTAGAAGAAAGTCGGAGGTGCCCTTTAGCATCTTTTAAACCTATTTCTCATACAGTACCAGACTTGGGCGCACCTCTATGAGACCCTGGGCTTATGGATGAAGCACGTGCCTGAGGACAAGCTACGGGTCTATGTGGATAGTCTAGGCCTGCAGCAGTTCCAAGAGGACCTCCGACCCCAGCGTCTGTCCCTGTGCCGCTCTCTGCTGCAGGGCCTCACTCAGGCCATGGCCCTCCCAAATCCTCCCAACAACTGCTGGAGCATTCTCTGCTCTACCTCCGAGAAGATCTTCACCCTCCTGCCCAACCAAATCCAGGTGCAGTTTGAGAGTTTGTACATTCAGAGCCATACACTATTATTTCATACTCTCGTTTCTCTCTCTGACATTTAAAGTGCAATCACTGTATGCTCACCACTAAGACTTTAACTATTTACACTGCACACAATTGAACTATCAGTCTTGCTTCATTTTTAGCTGACATTTTAACCTCTGACCAATTCCGTCTGAATTCACAGATGGGGGTTGCAGATTCGCCAGTAGCCAGTAATGGCCTAGTTTGGGGGTAAAATTGAGCATGATGCCGTGATGGCTAGAAGTTGGGACTTTGCATGGCTATAGTAAGAGGACAGATGAGTTTCTGTGCAAATTTGCAGATCTCTACCACCTGTGCTACACTGACTTCAGGGTCCTTGAAAATTAAGCACTTTTCATGGGGGGCAATGTTCAGCAGTCCATATCTCTCTAAACAATGTACTTAGAGGGCTCCCCCTGTATAAATTACAAGCCAGTCTCGTCTGGAGCAATACTAAATGGTGCTAAGACATTAATCTGTAAGATTTCTAGTATTTTTAACACCCTTAACCCTACTCGCGAGTGATTTTTACAAATAATTTATACATTTGAGCAAGCCCCCCTGCTCTGTAGAGACTTCTCCTGAGTGTGTGTGTTGTTTCTAGGACATCACCAACATCTAGGGAGCTTGGAGAAAAAAAAATCAAGTCTCTGTGATACCCAGAAGCAGAGATATAAGCATTTTAAAACTTAAAAATTCCAGGCGAGGATTGAGGGGAGGGCATTTTGGCCTAAATAATTAAAATTTGAAAATGCCATAATTCAAAAACTACTGGGAGTAGATGCCTGTAATTTTGCACATAAAGTTTTTTTATCATGATCTCCCACCACTATCTTCCAAAGACAAATTGAAAATGGTGCTGCAACCACCTTCCTGAATATTTGGTGTTTTGGGATGGAATAACTCCTCTGTCAGCTGGTTTAACATCGATTAACCAGCCCGATCTCACGGGGATTCGTGAAACTGTCACGTAAGTTTTAGTTTCGGTTTCGTGTGCACCAACACGATTTCGTCATGTTTTTCGTGCCGCTCACCACAAAATGCGCACCAATGTATTTTAAACGGCGGACTTTTCGTGCCACTCAGAACGTATTTCAAAAGAATGTGTATATTATATTTTTAATGTAAAACCGTGGCGAATCCAACGCTATATTTTGCATGACATCGTCCCTAAACATAACCCTAACCATAACCTAACCATAAGCCGGTGGTACACTTACCAATTTGCATAGGAATTTCAAGAATGTCCGGCGGCCGGCGGCCGCAAACGCGATCACACAAGCAGTATACGCCGATGGACAGCTTAGATCGTCATGAATCCGCCGGTATAAACCACTTTCAGATGTGATTACCACAGCGAAAAACATTTCGTGGTGAGCGGCACGAAAAACATGACGAAATCGTGTTGGTGCGCACGAAACCGAAACTAAAACTTACGTGACAGTTTCACGAATCCCCGTGAGACCGGGTTGGATTAACATTTTCTAATCAACTACCAATTCCAATACTTTACTTGGCAGCTTTCACAGTGTTAACATCAACTGAGATTGCAGTTGCTTTAATCTCTCATTTGTCAGTTGACAGTGCTTACATGTATTAAATGACAAGCACTGTCAGTTGTGCTCTATTCTTTGTTTACATAGAAACTGTTTACTCAGCTCCTCACAGGCCTGAAACTTGAAACTGCTTTCAGCTCTTCCACTTAAACTGTTTTAGTGGTTCACTTGCAGATGCAGAATATTTGATAATTTCTTATTTTTTTTGTCATTTAACTTCAAGAAATTTTGCCCCTAAATTTAACCATTCAATGTGTGCTAATATATGGCACAAGAAATAAATGGGGGCTAATGTAAAAAATGACACAAATTGCATTCATTCCATTTAAAAATATTGTTTTGTCTTATGTCAGCTCTTGATGATTTCTTTTGTTTTAGGACAGTGAAGTGGATTTGTACGTGGGGATTGCCAAGTGCCTGTCTGAGATGTCTGACACAGAGATCGACAGGATCACTCGGGTCTCAAAAGTACAGTATTGTATATTCATTATGGATTAAACAAACTACCACTTGTGTATTTCCAGTCATTATGCTAAGCTCAGTTAACACATCCTGACTACTGGCTACAATGCACCATTTATTAGAGCCAAAAACTCTAAAACAGGAAGAATCATCTGATTTTCAACTTTTCAGCAGTCTTAAACATCTGTGAAATGCTCATCTGTTGGAAAATGTAATCAAAACCAACCCTAGGATAGTGACATTTTGTCAAAATCATAGTATTCTGCATTTCTTTTTTTAACACTTTGACAAAAATATATCATGTTCACTTGATTCTGTTAAAAATTTTTAAAAAAATATCCTCAGCTCCCCTCAAAAATTAGGGACTGCTTGGATGAAGTGCAGGCTGTGTTTACACAAACATATGAGATTAGTATGTAAATAAAGTAAAAAATAAACATAGGAAAGCACCTATACTTTGTATAGCACCGTGCCACTAGATGTGCTGACTCTCGTTGGAGGTCGCCATATCAAAAGTGTGCACGTTTTAAGTATGTCTCCACAAGAACTTCAGATCTTTTAATAGTTGTAATATCAAATTCTCTGAGAAATTCAACTGTCTTCTTTATAGTTCAATGAAAAGAAATGTCCAGAAACCTATTAGGGTCAGGTTAAAAATGAACATTAACTGAAATAAATAAATCTGCACTCTGTATCATTTAGGCTCAGATGGAAAAGACCTGCTTTGTCTTGGCTTACCTGACCTCTAGGGGCAGAATTCCCCTCCTGTGTCTCAATGATGTCATCAGCGGGGTGCTCCGTGGTTGGCCGAGCCACAGAGTGGGCTGGCTCCTCCTACAGACGTTTTACCAGTGTCGTCTGACTGCCAGCTCCAACACAGGTCTAACATGTAACCTCCAGAGATTCTCCTGCTGCATTTTCTTTATGAGAAAAGTGGAAATACTTCCCTCTTTACAGTAGAAGCCATAAATGAATGCTACACAAGAAAATGTTATCATTAAGTCACTCTCTTCGTTCGCTTTAAATTTGTTGTCATGTTTTAATCCATGCATTGGTGTGTTGCTAACATACTATATTATTCACCTTTGGTGGAGTTAACATGTTTGCTCTTTGTCACAGGCGTGTCCAAACGAATGGAGTGGCTCCTGGAGCTGATGGGATACATCCGAAATGTGGCCTATGGTGCAACCGCAGTGACATGTGGAGACACCAAACTGGTATGTTTCTGAGCCTTGCTGGAAAAACTGCATTGTATTATTTAAGTGTTGCTGTTACATGTCACAGATGACTTCCAACATGTTAAGACCTGTATATTTTGTAGGGAAAATATACGCTCAAATGGGTTTTGAAGATTTATGTACAGTTATTACACAGTTTAACTGATATTCAACCAGCAAAATATTTAGATCAGATAAATAACAGTGCAACATAAGAAGTGCCTCTGCTGTCAAGAACAGCTTTAGGAATGATCTGGGAAATTATTAAGGCTGATAGTTATTTATAGAAGCCCAGTAGCTGGAATCTATACAAGGAGACTGAAATGTGAACAACAAAACAGTGAAGATACTGAACTTATATTTATACACTGCTCAAAAAAATTAAAGTAACACTTTTTAATCGAAGTATTGCATCACATCAGTGAATCATGTGGGATACTGATCTGGTCAAGTAAGTAACTGAGGGGCTTTTTAGTCAGTTTCAGCTGCTTTGGTGTTCATGAAATTAACAACAGATGCACTAGAGGGGTAACAATGAGACAACCCCCAAAACAGGAATAAGTTTACAGGTGAAGGCCACTGACATCTACAGAGGTTCCACAGGCAGTCCAACTCCTCCAGGATGGCACATCAATGCATGCCATTGCCAGAATGTTTGCTGTGTCTCCCAGCACATTCTCTAGCGCATGGAAGAGATTCCAGGAGACAGGCAGTTAGTCTGGGAGAGCTTGACAGGGCTGTCAAAGGTCCTCAACCGATCAGCAGGACAGGTATCTGCTCCTTTGTGCATGGAGGAACAGGATGAGCACTGCAATAGCTCTACAAAATGACCTCCAGCAGACCACTGGTGTGAATGTCTCTGATCAAACAATCAGAAAGAGATGTAATGAGAGTGGACTGAGGGCCCAGCGTCCTCTAGTGCCCGCTGTGCTTGCTGACTGGCACCGTGGAGCTCGGCTGGCATTTGCCATAGAACACAGGAATTTGCAAGTCCACCACTGGTGCCCTGTGCTTTTCACAGATGAGAGCAGGTTCACCCTGAGCGCATGTGACAGGCATGACAGGATCTGGAGAAGCCGTGGAGAATGTTAATGCTGCCTGTAACATTGTTCAGCATGACCGGTTTGGTGGTGGGTCAGTGATGGTGTGGGGAGGCATATTCATGGAGGGACGCACAGACCTCTACAGGCTGGACAATGGGATTCTGACTGCCTTTAGGTATCAGGATGAAATCCTTTGACCCATTGTCAGACCCTACATTGGTGCAGTGGTCCTGGATTCCTTCTGGTGCACGACAATACCCAGTCTTATGTGGTAAGAGAACTCATGCAGTTCCTGGAGGATGAAGGAACTGATGCCATTAGCTGGCCCCCACGCTCACCTGACCTGAATCCAAAAGAACACCTTTGGAACATTATGTTTTGTTCCATCCGACACCATCACGTTGCTCCTCAGACTGTCCAGGAGCTCAGCGATGCCCTGGTCCAGTTCTGGGAGGAGATACCCCAGGACACCATCTGTCGTCTCATTCAGAGCTTGTCCCGGTATCGTCAGTCATGCATACAAGCACATGAAGACCATACAAACTACTGAATACCATTTTGAGTTGCTGCCAAGGAATTTCTGCAAGATGGACTAGCCTGCCACATCAGTTTTTCACTTTGATTTTGGGGTGTCTTGAATTTAGCCCTCCTGGGGGGTTGATAATTTTCAGTCCCATCAAACAATGTGGCACTTTTCATTCCTAACACATTATCCAGTCCATATCGATGCTAATATCCAGTTTGTTTTTTCCCCGTATTGAAATATGATGTATTTTCAAAGTGTTCCTTTAATTTTTTTGAGCAGTGTATTAGAGCTGGGCACTTTAATGCATTAATTAACGCTGACAATTATTTTATCACGCAGTTTTTTTATTATTATTGTAATGGTCTGATATTGTTGCTGATGTTGAGGTGTCAATGTTTATTGTTCAGTACGAGATTTACCTAATGTCAGTGAACGTGTCATGCGTAGTTAGCTTACCTAGTGTCAGCAGTAGCATGTGTGCATGTGTTGCTCCGTGCCAGTGGCCATTTTTCAATTCTAAGTACCGAAGTCCGTACTTACATACTTGGCGAGAACGGACTTACAAGTCGTTTTTGCAAGTCCGGACTTGCGAGAACGCATCGAGGCTAATGTGCATTTGGAACCCCAGCATGCTTGACGTCACCGCCTCGGTTCATCCAATTATTTTTACTGTGGAAAAACAACGAAATGGAACAAATATAATAACACAACCCTTCATATTCACGCTTTAATATTAAAACAGTTGCTATGTAGATATATTCAGGTCTTATTCTCAGTTCTATCCACAAAAACCTTTCAGAAACTGATTGCTGAAAAAATATTAAACCTTCACGAGGACACCTCATAAGCAGGGATGGATAGTTTAGTTTTTTTTATTGACTTTACTAAAATACATTAGTCTGCATTCTACATACATACCTGCTGTTTGTCCTCCAACATTCAGAGCTTTATAGTCTGACAGATACACAAACATTACTACTCTTTAATGTGATTACCAGGACTTCTGTATGCTGAACATCGACACTGATTAATCAGAGAATATTTCATGTCCGCTGCAAGACTCAGAATCTTCCACTTACCAAAACGTGGGAAAAAACTTTCTCCACCCTGGAGGAGGCTCAAACGTATATAACACAGAACATTACAAAACAGATGGCAATTTGCTCACTGATCAGGAACAAGACAGACAAAAATAGGAGTACAACCATAATTGCTAATATTCTGTGGATTATCAAGGTATGTAAGTTTTAGTTTTGTTTTAAAAATATTACATTGCCATCCTATTTACCCGTTGTTACCTTTTTTGCACATGTACACTGACAGTCATTAAATGGTAAATGGTTGTATTTATATAGCGCTTTCAGGGTTTCCTCCAGGATTTTTTTAAACTGTGGGGGAGGTCTGCCCGAGTGGAAGACGGGGGGTGACGTCGACAACAAATTTTTGAAATGTGAAATTATGACTATTTCAAGCTGAATGTTTTTCTAAATACATTATTTATTATCAGGTTTCCAGTACATTAATTGAAAATAATAACTGAAAAGACTATCTTGCAGTAACAACAAACACAATGACAAATTAAAGGAGCATCTAGAAGAGGTGTCAATCTGCCAGTGTCACAGAGCTTGTGCCTTTGCTTTATCCTAGTGCTGTGGCAACAACAGTAAACAAAGAGGCAAAAAGTAAAAGGCTGTAGCAAAACTATACTCTGCCCTTCTGTCTCCTCATTATCATTTCTATTGACTTGAGGGAATTACATCACGACAAAAGTCTCAAGAACATTGAGCTTGTAAGGTTACCTGAGTCTCTTCCTCTGGAACCTTTCTCTTCTTGAGAAAATAGTTTAATATACTCATCTGAAAATGTGACCAGAAAAGAGTCATGGCAGAAAATTACCTGGGCATGACCTAAGCTAACGTTATGTCGTGCTGTTCAAAACGTCTATCTGAAACGTAATGGGTTTCCTCTATCAACAGAAAATTTAATTTTACAGTTAAAAAATAATCTACAACAAAATATTATCTCTCTACTGTATAACCAAAGACTCGACATGCTTTATTAGGCCCAGATTAATCTCTCTTTAACAAGTGTCAGTGGTACAAAAATAAAATAAAAATAAGAATCTCTCTGAAATAATGATAATGCGTATCCTGTATTAAACAATGAATAACACATTTTATCACGACTCAGGATTTTTTCTGTAGCCTAATCCATCTATATTTCGTTTTCACTGGTTTGAAAAAAACTGTATCAAATACAATCTAGTTTAGGTACCTTTCTTTCACCCTTTTCTCGCCCTCCACGTCGGACTGTTGTCTCTACTCTCTTCGCATTTCGCGCGCAGCAGTTAGACAGGCAGGCACTGTTGCCAACTCCTCAGTAAGGAAAGTCGCTATTGGCTGTCCTAAAAGTCACTAGAAGTCGCTAAATGACGTCATCGCCTACTTTGCATATTTCCCAGTTTGCATGTAATTGTAATCAACGTTGTAGGAGAGAGGAATAACGTTGTGGAAGAGACCAAAAAGTGAGTATAAAACACCCAAAATATGTTTTTTCACTAGAGGCTAAATGCTGTGGTTTATTTTAGCATGACAGTGAAGAAACATTTTTGTTTATATGGCTCCGTAAGTCTGGATGGGATCTGTAGTGACTTTGCGCATGCGCGATTCATCTGCCGTCTGGCCGCGGAGTGATGTGGGTCTCCCCCTCCCCTCACTGGGTCTGCTGTGGGGTTACTGGACTGACTACATCTATGGGACTGACAGCCTGTGCTCTGGGAGGGGGAGAAGCTCACAGCAGCACCTGCTACTTATTGAAAACAGTAACTGCAGAATGAGCTGAGTTTTCCTATCAGAGTCTCCAAAACGGCAGAAAAAGTCGCTAGATTTGTCGCTAGTCGCTTTTGACAAAAAAAAAGTCGCTAGGAGCTTTGAAAAGTCGCTAGATTTAGCGAGAAAGTCGCTAAGTTGGCAACACTGCAGGCAGGTGCCAGGCAGTGAGTCCGGTGTTCCGGTGTTGGTTTTTCAAAATAAGGGTAGGGTATTTGCAGCGTAGCCTCACATTTCACGAAAAACACCACGTTTTGTGCCGAAATCACATTTAATACAATAATCGTCATTAATATAAACATAAAACAACATAAAAACAAGGTAAAAAAAACACTATTCTGAAGGTGTGGCGGCTTTTATTTTGCCGTGGCGGTGCGCCACAATCAATTACATGTAGAGGAAACCCTGGCTTTTATCCAAAGCACTTTACATGATACATCACATTCACCCATTCACACACACATTCACACACTGATGGCGGAAGCTGTCATGCAAGGCACTAACCACGACCCACCAGGAGCAATTAGGGGTTCGGTGTCTTGCTCAGGGACACCTCGACATGAGCTCGACGGGCCGAGGATCGAACCGGCAACCTTCCAGTTACAAGATGGCCACTCTACCCACTGAGCCATTCCGCCCCAATCATTAAAAACTTTGAGACCATATTTTTCAACATAATTTTTATTTTGAAGCCCGAAACTGGATTTTCTTCATATGAATCATTTGTTTAGCATATTGGCATACAGAAACAAAAATCTGAAGTTTCAAGAATGATTTCAAAATAAAGAATTTCACAAAAGAAAATGGCACCTGCCAAACACAAAGTCACAACAGTCAATACCGAGTATGGCCTCCATTTGCTTCGATGCAGGCAGCAATCCGTCGGCGCATGCTTTGGACCAGGCTTCTGATTGGGGGTTGGGAACAGCCCATACGCCTGGCTACATTACTGTAGCTCAAACCGGCCTCCACCATACCCAGTGCCCGGAGACGTTGTTCATGTGATAGACGCGGCATGATGCTGTTCACTGGACTAACAATGGTGGCCTTTTTTGGGCCTTTATATAGGCCTTCAAAACCCTTTCTCAAATTGTGCAGATACTCACTGAGTATTGCTTGGTGTGTATTTGGTTCACTTTTGCAAAGTGACCAACCCATGTGCAATGAATCATGACAAAATGACAACTCATCATTATCTCAACTACCAGGGCACTAGATCATCAGTAAATCCACAATGAATAATTACAACCCCCCTACAAGTAGAATTATGTGTACATTTCTACCTCAAAGTTTCTATTCTATTGACTGTCAGTATAGTTGAATAAGTCTGAATGACATTTGTTCTGAACTCAGTTAATCCATTCTGGCTCTAATCAACAATTTTCTGTTACTTCTGTGTTGTGTGGGGTAAAGTTGTTTTTTTTGTTTTGTTTTTTGTGTGGTGTAAAGTGAATGCAGGTAGTTCATCATGTTAGCTGTTAACGCTCATACAGATGTGCCTGTTTTTTCTCTTTCTTCTTGGAAGCCTTACTTTGTTGTGTTTAGTAGGGAAAGCAGCAGTTTAGCAGTTATCTCCATGCATTTTAGTGCTTTTTTCGTCTCATGCTAGAGATGGGGGTGCAGTTTTCCACTAGTGTGGGAGTCCTGCACAGTTGGGAGGGATATTCTTGCTTCTTTATTTTTATATTTTTGTGTGTGTGTGTGTGTGTGTGTGTGTGTGTGTGTGTGTGTGTGTGTGTGTGTGTGTGTGTGTGTGTGTGTGTGTGTGTGTGTGTGTGTGTGTGTGTGTGTGTGTGTGTGTGTGTGTTTTCTCTGGTTACATACAAAATGAACAGGACCAACACACTCCTGGGCAAACACGTTTCATTTGCTGGAATATTATAGGCGTACACAATTCTATTAAGTGTACCGTAGTAGAGTTTGCGCTTTAGAGAAGCGCTTAAAGCCTTCCTTAGGGGACAAATAATTTCATATGCATCTCGGAAAAAAAAAATTATCCCAGAAAATATAATTATTACTCTGCCAAGGAATGGTGGAGTTATGTGACGATCGGTGTACGTTTGTTTGTGCATCTGTGAATCTGTCTGTCTGTGTGAGACATTACTCAAAAACAGAGCAACAAATTTGGATGAAATTTTCAGGGAAGGTCAGAAATGACACAGGGAGGATAGATTTTGGCAGTGATGCGGCTTATAATGTGGATCCACGGCTTTGTTAAAGATTTCCCATTGCCAGATATAGCAGCCTGCACGGCGTTGCTCTAACTATGACATGAACACTGTGTCTGCTACCCGGTGACGATCACAATTGCGATCCTACTAAAAAATGACTGTGATTTATCAATTGGAAATCATACAAGGAACAAATGATTAAACTGTGGGGTGTTTCTGAGCCCCATCAATTCCTGCCACCCACTACGTATCTAGGTCACACAATGTTGCAAACCCCAGCCAGACACATTAAGTTCAGCCATCAGCTTTATTATGAACACAAATTCACCTTTCTGTCCTTCACTCATTTCTTTGCCGTAAGACCTTGTCCCCGCTAGGTGGCCTTTAAACACATCCTTTGCTAGACAGCAACAGCGTGGAACCGTTTTCTTTCATCTTTATGTGAATTTTCAGACTTTTCGGCAGCGTCTTCCTCATGTCAAGAAACCTCTTCTAAGAAAAGTACTCCCTGTGCTGCTGGAATGGTTACAAAATAAAAGCCTGCAACATTTAAAATACGCCTTTACAAAAAAAGCATGAAGGAAACAGTTATTTTAACAATAGCAAAACAAAGGGTTGCCAAAACTGATGAACTGATCAGCAGACCTTTATAGGAGTGATTTACACACAATTTGGTATCCATGCATAACATGCACATTTACATTTACATGCCTGTACTCAGCGCAAGGTCATTTTTTATTAAAGATTTCATCCGTCGGAAATGATACATCAACTGAGCAGCCTTGTCGGAGTACTGCACTCTCTGAGTGCTTTTCTTGTTGCTAGATAGTGGTTATACTATTCCTCTGAACCCAAGTTTATATAAATTGCAATTGTTGTTACTACAAGCCGAATTTGATGACCTTTCCACTAAACATACAGAACTACTACTGCTGAAAACAAAACAGGCTTATTATGAGCATGGTGAAAAGGCTGGCAGATTATTATACGATAGCGTTGCTTATTTAAACCGACAACTCAGTAACTGAATTGTCGGTTTAAATAAGCTATCGTATAGTAATGAATGACAAACTGAATCTAATCCAACTGGCAGATTATTATTCCATCAGCTAACTGTATGATAACTGAAATCCCACCCACCCCACAACTATAAATGAATAATTCAATCAGTTCTATGCCAATCTTGACACCTCACAGGCTTCTCCCAACCCCTCTGAGATTCAGACCTTCTTTGAACGGCTCGAAATTCCAAAGACCAGTTTGGAAGATCTGACCATTATGGACTTTGATATAGCAAAAGCTATAAATTCTATGCAAAATGCCAAAACGCCTGGTCCAGACAGATTACCAACAGAATTCTACAAGACCTTTTTAGCTAAACTGTCCCCTATTCTTGGTAAACTTTTTGGAGAAATTCTCGCTGTACAAAAATTACCCCAAACCATGACTCAAGCAATCATCATCGTTCTGCCCACTATTTGCAATGCATTTTTCATTTAGGCAAAATCTCAAAGTGCTGCATTGAAGATATATATATTTTCCGTATTGTTGTTGGCGTTCTTGGGTACACTACTAGCGCTTACTCATCTTGTTAGTCATCGACATCATAATACTTAGCAGAGTAGTTTGCTGTTACTGTATCTGCAGAAACAGGTGTTTCATTATTCCTAATTATCAGAAGTTGTCTCAGACATGTGCAAGGCATGTCTTGCACAACTGTCACAACTGGATTGTGCAGTTCTAATTACAATACAAAGACCTATACTGACATAGTATATATTGTCAAGAATGACGGTCAGTTCAACCTCCCATGTCTCCAAATGTGACAAGTAAATATTTGTTGCAACTCCGGCAACTCTCAGGCTCCTTAGTTTTGTCAAGATTTTTTTTTAAAAACAGTTGAGACATTATTTAAAATCCTAATTGCTGTTTGTAGTGTTTCTTCTTCGACTGTACTGGTGTTTTGTACTGAGCTTATGAAACTATATTCTCTGCAGGCCACCGACTTCCTATTCCAGCTGTTTGCTGCTGCTGTAGTTTCCTGGGGTGACCACCTCATGCCTCTCCTTCTCGGCATCAGGGCCCAGTGGTTCCCATGGAAACCAGAGTCCAAGCCTCCAGCTGTAGCACACAGTCTGTACAGTGAGGAGTCACTTACTGACCACACCGTGCCACAGTGCCTACTGGGATTGTCCCACAGCCTTCTTCTGCTTCTCGACAAAGACCCCTGGAGCAATCAGACACACAAGGTTTTCTGAAACCATCACCTTCCTTTAAACATCCAACACCTACATACATTTGGAAACATGATTGTCCATCTGAGGGGTTAAGCTTCAAGATCTGTTTTTTGTTTAATTTTTTTTGACTCAGTTGTGATGACAGTGTTTGTGTGTATATTTGTGTTTGTGTTGTGTGTCTCAGTTCATAGACTGGCTTCTCAGCATCACAGAAGGCCCTGAACAGAGTCTGTCCGACAGGACCGTCGGCACAGCCAAAGGTGAATAACACAAATCCAACAGCTCATTCAAGATATATAAGAAGAATATACTGACTTTATCCTAAAACTAGAGAAATTCACATACTGTCTTTTTGAAGCAACTCAAAAGTGCAGGAAAAATATATCTGCAAACTCCATGTATTGTTTCTTTTTCAGTGCTCTTTCAAATTTGTACTAAGAAGCGAAAAGATAAATGATTAAAATGTTACTTGTAGCAAGTTAGATTTTTAGAGGCAATTCTTGCTTGCGAACCATTTAAGATTTAGCTTTAGTCTCCTTTACATGGTATAACGCACTCAGATACTGAAGCATCAAAACAGATTTAAAAATTCTATGAAACCGGACTAAATGCATAAATCTAGCTTTGCTGAATCTATCTCATCTGCTCTAACAAACTGGGATGACTGCAGTTTTTGTTCCTCCATTTTCTAGTTATGAATTATGAATAATTATGAATTTTTACTCTTATTTTGTTTCATAGAACATTTTAATGCCAAAGTTAAATATTCTTAAATCTGACTCCGACCTTAGCTCAGTTCCTTTGGCTTCATATTGCATTTTGGCTTGGTAGGTCAGAGCTACGGTAATAGTTGAAATGGTATAGCACGGCTAAAATGTTGAACTGCACAGAAACACAGCAGTGTTTATAATTGCACATCACTGTATTTTCTTAAAAGTGTGTCTCCACTGCAAATGCATGCTCTTTTTACTTCTAAGTTCAGAGAGACATGATCAGTCTTAGAGCACAACAGGATTACTGTTGTGCTCTAAGACTGATCAAAATGCATCTGTACCATTCTGTTGTACAGATGCAGCAACACAGCTTCACAATATGATACTCCTATTATTATGTATTTACAACTGGGACAAGCTTTTTATGCTTGAGTGCAGTATTTACTTTTTGCTAAATGTGTCTAACATTTGATATTTTTTGCTAACTTTGCCAGGGCCGTTCTTGAACACAGAGTCCTCTTCATCTTTTTCTGTGTTTCAGTCATATCAGTGCAGTGTGTCTTCAGACAATGGCAGATTTTTTCTTTATAACATCATGTTGATGTTTCTACGAATAAACCAACTGTTTGTTGAAATTAGTTCTTCATGAGTTGCATTGGCTTTGTGAAATAACAAGATACAGTTTCTGGTTTTTAAAAAAAAAAAGAATGGAAGGAATTGGGAATCCCACAATAGCATAAAATATTATGTAGTATAAAAGGGACCATGTAAATGAAGAGAGTTTTTTGCTATGAGAGAAACTAAGTAAATTGTATTTTCTATCATGATGGTAGTAATTGTACCGCTAAATCTAACACAACGAGCATGATTCAAATGATTTGTTGACAACTTCAGTTTCCATGAAAGAAACACAATATAAACTGAGTGAAAACTGCTGAAATTTATTTCAACACTTTTAATGCAAGGTCTTATTTGATTATTCAGTGCATATGCAGAGTACTCATATAAAAATTCTTATTACACATGAATTTGCACCACACCTAAATTTCTTCCTAAAGCCAGTACAGGACCTTTTCATTACAGTGGACAAACACAAGAATGCCTGTAACCTTCTGAGTACGTTTCAGTCAGAGTTCAATTCTGCAGCTTCCACTGGAACAAATACATGTCATCTTGTCTGATGTCCAGTTCTCAAAAAACAACTTTTATGTAAAATTGTGCAGATTTCAAAAGATACAAAAAATTGTCTATATAAATATCTTAACAAAAGGTGAATGTATTGGCATTGATATACACAGTGGGTTTTGGGCAGATAAACAGAATGTAAACAAGTATGTGAAAGAAACACTGAGATGTTAGTATTGTTATGACATAAACATAGTGAGCTATGCAAAAATATCAATATTAGCTGAAGCATTCAAAAACCAATACATTTAAATCATTCATTCACAAAAACACCTCTTTGTGCAGAAATGAAAACAGACTGTAAAGTCCACCAGATTCATCTGATCATCTTTGTGTTGTTTCAGCTGCTCTGTTGGCTCTGAAGTCTTCCTCTGAGTTCAAGAAAAAAGCCGTGTGGACCAGAGCTTATGGCTGGTAGCTGCAATATGCTATTCTCATGATAACATGTATGGAGGGTCCTACAAGTCAATCTGCATTGGCCCTGCTTCTGCTCATTGGACACGGACACAGTGATGGAGAAAGTTGAGATTTTTGTCATCTGGAAGCTTAAACAGATACTGTACTACTGCTGTGGCTCCACTTAAATCACATATAGGAGCTCAAGAGGAATGTGCTATGTCAAAATGTAATTTTCATCTATTTAATATTCTTGAAGCACATCAGACAATTCCATGACATCAATAAATCATCATTAAAACAAATGCTTCAGTTTGTATATTCCTTATTGTATTTTTCTGTAAGACTAAAACACACTTCATTTCCTCTTCATCTTGCTGTTCCATTTCTTCAAGTGGTTTTGTCTCTCCTTAAGCAGCTGCCAGACTGTTACAGAAGCCCCTGGAAAGACAGTTTTCCTCTTAGTTAACAAAAAAAAACACGTGTGTTTTTGTTTGTCTACAGGAATTCTGCATTTGTGACACAGACCTAATTTATGCAAAACGATGGTCCTGGTGTGCTGACTTGTGTTAAACACAAATATTATGTAAATCCATCCATCCATCCATCCCCTATACACCGAGCTTTGAAAATCCAAACTGAATCTCCATGTAGTCTCCTATCTCCATATTAGGAGATACAGGAGAGTCAGTTTGGCATTGTGCGAATTGAATCGCGTTTCCCTCCAGGTACAGTTTGGTACGACCAATCATAGCACAGGAGGCGGGAGTTAATGCTGCGACATCTTCAGTGCCTGGATTACCCATAAAGATGATGCCGGAGGAGGAAGAGGGGGGCCACCGCCGTTAAACAAGAAGGAGAGAGAGAGAGAGAGGAGGGGGGCCAAAGCGAATCTTTTTGTGGTCTCTTGGCGTTTTGGATGGCGTTAGTCGTTGCCTCTTTTCACTTGACGTTTCCAACGATGAGGAGGCAGTGGATGGCTCGTTACTTTGGGCTTCTTGCCATTAGGAAAATCCCATTCTAAACGTGGGAGTAAATTTAAGCAACTTTTACACATACGCACCGACTTGGTTTGGCTCCGATTTAAAGTTATTACTAACACCGCTAATCGTTCGGAAGGAGTCTTTTGTTGCGTAGCCTTTTCAAAAATAAGTGTTGTACTTGAGAGTGCCCCATGTATTCGCAGATTTTTGTGACAAAAACGGCAGTAATCATTCACCGCGACGCTTTCTCGGCTGCATGCCATTGTTGTTTGGATTACATGGACTACAAGGTCGATTTGTTTGTGCGTCACATCCGTGCTATGCTGATTGGTTCTTTCTCGTTCAAGCTGCATTCGTTAGCCCCTCCTTTTTGAAATCGTCTCGTATCATCGCAATGCCAGACTGCCTTTATTTGTATTTATATTAATACATAAATAAAGTCAGTCTGGATTTGCCAGGCAACTATACACCGCTTTATCCTCACTAGACTCGGGCAAAGGCAGGGGACACCCTGGACAGGTCGCCAGTCTGTCGCAGGGCTACATATACAGACAAACAATCACTCTCACATTCACACCTACGGGCAATTTAGAGTAATCAATTAACCTCAGCATATTTTTGGACTGTGGGAGGAAGCCGGAGTACCCGGAGAAAACCCATGCATGCACGGGGAGAACATGCAAACTCTATGCAGAAAGATCTCGGGCTCAGGCCGGGACTCGACCCAGGGATCTTCTTGCTGCAAGGCAAAAGTGCTAACCACAATTCCACTGTGCAGCCCACAGTAAAACTATAAAATAGCAAAAATGGAAATATATCTTAAGCAAATAAGTGTAAACAAAGCAACATTTATATTTTAAGTTTTAGATTCTTAAAATTGTCAACTGTATAAAATCATATTTTCCAATTCAACTCTTTTTGACTTACGCTGCATAAAATCATAACATGGCATGTCAGAGCACTTTTCATTGTAAAGTGAGGACCTTACAATATTATGAAGAGAAGCCCAACATTTTTTCACATTACAGCACCAGGAAATTCTTTTTTTCTGCATGTTCCAGCATGTAGAAAGTTTGAGTGTAGGGTCAGTCATGTCAAGGCGCCCCTGGAACATGTAGTGTTAAGGGCTGTTCTGAAGAGCCGGGCAGCTAGGTAATGCTAGGACAAGTAACTTAGAGCCTTTACCTCTGACACAGAAACCTTTGGATGATATGTCCAAACTTATGAGAGCCACTGTATGTTGAAGGTAGATTCTCCTGCAATCAAACTAACTTTTTAACTTCCTTAAAAAACAAAAACTGTTTAAACCAAATCGTGAAATGGTCCAGCAAGCTGATTGGAGAGTCTCAGCTTCACCCAGAATCCCTGTATACCAAACAGTTACAGAGGCTAGCTAACTCTGTTGTAAGAGATGACTCCCACCCTCTTAACGGTGAATGTCAGCTGCTCCCATCAGGTCGGAGGTTCATGGTACCCGCCTGTAAAACTAGACGCTACAAACACAGCTTCGTACAGCAGCAATCTGTGCTATCAACAAATGAGAGAAACTGAAATATCACTAATGTATTTATTCCTGGTCTTGCTTCTCTCATCTTGATCTTGTGGCTGGCACATTTTTATCTGGCTTGATCTGACATAATTTTAGCCATTTTTATTTATTTATTTTTACAAATGTTTTTAAGTTATCTTGCTTTTACTTTGGGGCCATCTTCTTTGTTCTTTTAGCCGTAGCACTGTCGTCACTTTGTCTTGTGTTGTTTTAGGTGAACTTACTCACTGTAAACTGAATTTGCCTAAGGGTACAATAAGTATTCTGAAACTTGAATCATGAGGTCCAGTAAACCCAAATAGTAATCAGATAAATTATTTTTTACTTCTGTATTATTTGTGAATTCTGTTCATGTCTCAGGTGTTGAGTTGGAGTTGATTCAAGATAAGATCTGACAAACCCTTGCTCAGTTAGCAAAAGTGTGGTCACTTGACTTTAACTCAAGTCAGATGTGTGTCAAGAATCTGATGACTTCAGACTCATGTTGAGAGATTTAAAGTTTTGCGTCAACACCAGTAACTTGTGACTTCACTTGTTTGACCCTTGACTTGGGTGGATATCTGGTTTTGGCAGAAGTTGTGATTTTTTTTTTTGAAATGTTTATCATGAATACAAATCGATACGAGATTCAAAAGGAAATTTTAGATTTCATAAAATTTGAGCTTCCGAACTGGAAACATTTTTCAGATGAGGATTAAAACTTCTTCCAGAAGCTTAAGCTAAGCCAGCTTCCTTTTTCAACTCCATTCAATTAAAAAAAAAAAATTGTTAGTCCTCTGGGATCAATTTAGGTAAATTTCAAGCCTTCATTTTAGTACTAAATCATTTTACAAATACTTGAAACAGCAGTCCCTACTATGCAGTTCTTGTTTTCTTGTTTTTTTGTAGTGCAATATTCATTCTGGCTAATTCATCTTACCAAGAGATAGAACTGGCAGGCAGAGCATCAGCACCAAAGGGAGGTGAATGTGTGATGTCGTTGAAGAGAAGGAGGCTGTTTGCTCAATGTAAAGCTGGGCTTGGTAAATAATGAGACCTGAAGAGCATGAAGACATAATTAGATGTTGAACTAATACTTCACACTGACACAAATAACAGCGGATTTGAGGTCTTGAATCCTCAAGACCTCAAATCCGCTGTTATTTGTGTCAGTGTGAAGTATTAGTTGCAGTTAACAACAGTGCTGTCACACACACTCAATTGAAATATGCTTTCCTCACACACTTCCTGACATTTTATCATCTGTTCTGCTTTTCCAACTTGTTTCCTGTATACTCCCACCACTTCCCTTTCACAACACCAGCCTTTGACTCATATTAAGCTCTTATTGTTGAGAATTAGTTACTCCCAAATTGTATTGAGGTCTCCCTATTTGATGGTATGAATGAAGTTGATTTAAAAAATGATTTTGTCACCTTCATTGGCGACTGACACGACATATAAAGGGATCCAGAGTGTGTACCGAGTCCACAGCATGGCAATGGAGGGTTTTTCCATAACACACAACAGCTCATGAGGGTACCTATCATCACACAATACACACCAAAATGTTAACCAAGGTTTTCAACAGACACAGTATCACACAATAACTAGTGGGTTTGAAATTATAGTACTTAAAACTGCAATCAGGTTTTTTTGTTTGGAGTTTGTGGCTGACAATAAGAGTGGAGCAGCACAAAATATTTAATGACAGATGGACTGATGTCACAGTTTGATAATTTTTGTAGAAAATGATATTCAGAGAAATTTTGAGAACATGACACTTTTGATATGTTGTGGATTAATTTGAGCAATTTTCCCAGATCTAAATTCAGAGACTATTGTCAAGGACGTTTCCAGCACTCTTCAGACTTTTGTTATTTGCATTCAAGCCACATAAAGCCCCACTGAGATTTGGGAAAGTAGGATGGTGTCATTTCAAAAAGTGACAGAGCAAAATATAAGAACAATATGTAAATCGAAGGGCTTCTCATTGCAGATCGCTATCTGCGTGATACATTTATCTGCATAAATGTGTAACAAGACCTGGACCATGTCGTGGGTCCATCTATCATAGGATGTTTCGGTATGTTGATGCACAATTCAGTGTTTCCCCTGGGTTGAAATGGCTGCGAGGTGGTGGGTTGCGCCGGAGGCACAAAGCAACTAGGGGGGTCCAGGGGCATGCCCCCCCCCCCCGTAAAAATTTTGAAAAGCAAAATGGGTTATTCTGGCACAATTTGGAGCACATTTTGTTGCATTTGTAGCCATTTCCAAAAACTAAATTAAGTAAAATTTTCATGTTTCTGTTCTAAAAATTAGTGATAGGGAGAAAATATGACAAATATAAACCCACTTGTCCTTGCGATCAAAACATGTCAACTAGTCCAGTCTATTATATTCTGATCAGATTTCCACAAGCCATTCCAAAATGCCACATCAGTTCTTATTACAAATTTGAAAAAGATGACAAAGGACTTGAATCTGGAATCAAGTGATGACTTTTACTTTTTTTCTAAAAACAACTACATGTTAGGTACCAAATTCCCACTTCATTTTTATTTATAATAAAAAAGGTTATGTCATGACCTTCATTTTACTTAAAAATGTGAAAGAAAACTTCAACTCTGGGTTAGCAACTGGTTTTCTGAAGGAGTTAGTTCTGTTTTCAAAACTGTTACCTTTTTGAACACAGAACTGGAATTTGAAGACAAGAATTTGTTTTGCCATTGAATGATATAATTTCGGGCACTCTATAAATCATTTTATCAAAAGAAACTAGGAACTTTATATTCTGTTGAAATCATTTGTCTCGTTCGTGAGAACGGATTTTGTCGTGCCTAAATGTTTTAATGGGAGCCATTTTTGCAGTCACTGTCAATTCGTATCCCCGCGGACAACAAAACAGTAAGCAAACTCAGTAAAGGAAGCGAGATCGATGCCTACACTGCGTTGCTCACTTTATTTTGATGACATGCGATAGTTTTGATACTTAATTTGACATATGTCTGTGATACACACCTGCTTTTAGCCCCGAAAAACGAAACCATGGAGCGCTGCCGCTTCTTGTCCGCCATGCTCGTTGTTCGCCAATCGGAACGACCGACATTTGAAACACGAACTCGCGGGATGTCATACAAGAACTGAGTGTTACCGACCAACAGGGATGTGCCTTGCTGTCTTCACCCACGGCGAGAAAAGGCTGCCATTCTGTTGATTTCAGCGGCGAATATACCGGACTTATGTGTCAATGCTTTCTAATATTTAGCATTACCTTTTTTTTTTGGTGCGGACCAGTGAGGCGGCAGTGTCTGCAAAATTTTAATGAGGCGATAGCCTGTTCCAGCGAAGCGGGCCGCCTCGTCGTTTATATAGGAGGGGAAACACTGCAATTAATGAAATAACTTTGCAATTGCAGTTTTGTTTTTTTGTTTTTTTAAGAAGAGTCATAAAATTTTGGTAAAAATGCTGGTGTAATTAATCAGTTAACAACATTTAGCTCTACAAGCAGCACACTGGAAGTTCTTGAACCTTCAAAAAGTCCCCTAGCAGGGACTTTGAGGGCAAAAAATTGTTTTCTGAAACTTCATTTTTACCCTGGTTTCTATGAAGGAATTGCTGGTAAAGAAACTGAGTATAGTCCTTGGGCCAGGACCCAAAATTTCAGGTATCGGTACCGAGTTGACCAATTTTTGGGGGGTATTTTTAACTTGCTATGGGGTCTTTCCAGGTGAAATGACCAGATATTCCTTGGGGGTGTTGCTGCACCATTTTCAAATTAGTCCTAAATTTGTATGCCATTAGATAGTCTAATTAGATTAGAAAGTACTTTCTATGCAAAATTGTTGGCCTGTAGCTGAAATAGCTTCTGAGTTGTGGGGGTCTGAAATTTTCAGAATTTGGGCTATAAAAAGCCTTGCCAGCATTTTTTGCATCTTTAAGTGGTTATTTCTCAGCCTCTAGACATACCAGAGAGCTGTGAGTTGGTAAACAAGGCCTCTGCATGTAGCTAGTGCCCCACAAAACATCCCCAGGTGTTTCCCTACACTCGCAGGCCATGGGGGCTTGCTAAAAATGCAAAAAATTAAGAGATACCTACTCATGAGTGGGGTTTGGGACCTTAAAAGTACTAGAAATACTGCACAGAAGTGTTCTAACACCCCTGGGTTCCATTCTACACAAACTTGTGTGATAACCTAGCAAACTGGAGCATTTATTTAACATTTATTTATTTAACATCTCAAAACATGAGGAATTTTAAAATAAATAGTAGTAAATCTTTTGAAAAAAACAAAGCTATATGGCTTGAACAAAAGTACAAATTGTAAACTCACAAATGATTGTTCTTCCTGATATGCTGAGTGAATACTTATGTATAACTTCTCAGTTGCACTCAAACAAAATAAGCTGAAAATCCTTAAGGTTCAAGAAAATGCAAACTTAAAATGGTTTGATGTTATCAAATGCTTGCAAAATTTTTATTGCACCAAAGTAAAGATCGACATGTTTGAGCTAAAAAAAAAAAAAAAACAAGTTCAGCAAAACACAAAATTTAAAATTCTTTGAAATGAAGTGCAAAATGTAAAAACGCAAACATGCCCTGCTGTGCTGGTCCTTGCCTAAAAACATGTTATTGCACAAATGTATACTTGCTGCTTAGCTTGGAATTTCACGAATTAAGTCAAACAGGTCTCTTTTCCGTTAATGTAGAACAGCAGCTTTCATACTATCAGTAGGCCTATCTAGTGCATGCTCTAGTCTTTAATAGTTATTGACTCAAGTTCTGTAGGAACACATGTATTCAGATGTTTAACAAAATAAGAAATAATCATCTCTCTTAAGTCTGACACTTACACCTTAGTTTGGAAAAGTGAGGTAGAGTACCATTCTTCAAAAGAACTTCCCAATTATCAATTATTAAAAATAGAAATAATGCCTCAAAATACTAAACAAAAAGAAAAAAGAGAGGTAGCCTATTCTTCAATGTTCAGTTAGCCCATTCTTCAAAATAATGTGTCTAATGGCAAATGAAAAAAACATAAATAATGCCTCAAGTCACCAGTCCTTTTTTCCTTCTTTTTCCTTTTCTTATTAGCCACGGAGACATAAGTCCCAGCTTTGCTGACTGTACATTCTGCCTCACATTTGACACGACCCGGACGAAAACAGGGGTACTTTTTTCGCATTTCATCAGTGAAATGACATTTGCTTTTCGGCATTTTCTTTCTGTTCGAGTGTTCTCTCGCAGTGTGCCTACCTACCTGTCAGCCTGCGAGGACTGTGCGAGGAGTGTGGAGCGTGGAGCGCCTCTGTATTGATTTGTGAATGAATGAATACACGTTCCAGGGTTCAGCTCAAACTCCGCCTCTCAGAGCGTGTTTCCAAAGGAACCATTCAATGTGAATGATACATACACTGGTCTGCGACACACTCAAGCTAGGCAAGATCAAAAACCCGGACATGTGAAGGACTTTATAAACGCCAACCTGACAGGCCGGACAGCCTCTCAAAAGAGGACATGGAGATGCTGTGAGATGCTGTGAGATGCTGTGAGATCGCGAGATTCTACGAGAGTGGCGAAAATTCAACATGGTGGCCCCCAGCTGCTAGATTAGAAGTAAACAAATCGCCGTTTTCTCGACTAATTTATATCAAAAAACAACCTAAGTAGCCTGCTCAAGTTCGCAGAAGTAGTGCTAAAAGTGGAGGACCTCGAGAGATTTATCGACAACTACTTCGTCCGGTGCACGATGGAAGAACCAGTCACCCAGAATCCAAACCCAAACAAGAGAAAGGAGGCTGACTCCGCGACTGACACACAAGACCTGCAGACCACGGATATCCAGGTAAGTGTTCTCGAATCTATTAATAAAAAACTCGATATCCTTGGTCTGCTTCACCAGGAGATTAAGGACCTGAAGGCAACCCTGGAGTTCACTCACCAGCAGATAGAGGACCTGCAGAGAGACAACTCGGAACTCCGGTCCACGCTGACAGCCGTCACTTCAGAGGTGACTACACTTAAAAAAGAAAAGAAAACCCTGACGGAGACGGTCCTGGACATTCAGTCGAGGAGTATGCGGGAAAACCTGGTCTTCTCCGGCATCGCTGAGTCCACACTTAATAACCCAGAGTCCCTGGTTAAAAACTTCATGGTGTCATCGCTTAAAATCCCTGTGGATACGATCAAAAACATCACTTTCCACCGTGTCCACCGGCTCGGACCCCGAGGAGGAAACCGCCCCCGTCCTATCATTGCAAAGTTCGAGCACTTCCAACAGAAAGTGCTCGTAAGGAGCAAAGGACATGAGCTGAAAGGTACATCTTACAGAATGAATGATCAGTTTCCCAGAGAAATAAACGAGAGGCACAAAGTTTTATACCCCATCATGAAAGAACACAGGCAGAAAGGTAAACGGACTGCACTAGTTATGGACAAACTATACATAGATGGGCAGCTATTTCGGGAATCTTCCATTACCCCCTGGCTCTTCTAATAATAACAATAACTAGAAAAGCACTCGGAGAGCGCAGACCTCCACCAGGCCATCTCTCAGTTGTACAGATGACCAATCGGAGTGTGTTTGTCTGTCTGTTTGTCTGTTAACAGCATAACTCAAAAAGTGGATCCAGACGGTGATCCGGATCACCTCCAAAATCTAATCGATTGTTACTTTTGGTCTTCCGGACATTCTGTAAAAATTTGGTGAAAATCCGTCCATAACTTTTTGAGTTATGCTGTTAACAGACAAACAGACAAACAAACTCCGATGATTACATAACCTCCGCTAGGGGAGGTAATAAAGACTTAAACACTTAGTATACCACTTAGTAATTTAGTTTAGAAAACGTAATTAAAAAAATAAATCAAAATTACACAAATATAAATGTGTCACTCTCCCTATCTACACTTCCCACTGGAGAACCCCCTCCTCCTACTACTTTTCTGTCTCTCCCTCTCTATATGTTTCCCTTTACCCCTCTCACACACTCACCCCCCTCATTTTCACTGACACCCTATGTACCCCCCATGTTTACTGTGCTTGTATGTTTTATGATGTGTTTGTTGATAATTTTTCAGGCAATGTTGTGCTATTATATAATGCATATATAGATCCTTACTCGCTATGTACATCGCTCTCCAACACCCACAGCTCACAGACGGCAACAAACAGCTCGCAAGGACACACACAGACGATATTCTATATTGCTACTTATTCAATGACTGAACTTCTCTCTTTATGTCCAAGTTAAATATTGTAGCCTGGAATGTTCATGGCATACGCTCACAAACAAAAAGAGTAAAAATTATGGACTATGTCTCCAAATTAAAAGCAGATATTTTGCTCCTCCAAGAAATGCATTTAGTAGAATCAGAAGAAAAATCTCTATTATATTCGAATTATAATATCTTTTCATCTTGTTATAACAGCAGACTAAGAGGGGTCTCCATTCTAATCCATAAGAGAGTACCATTCACTTTAAATGGCACAATAACGGACTCAGAGGGCAGATATATTATTATCCAGGCAACAATCTTTAATAAATTATATTCAATTGCAAATCTGTACACCCCGAATAATAATGATCCAGCCTTCTTTCATGTGGTTTTCTCCCACTTAGCAGACTTATCTGCTAACTCAACAACCATTATCGGTGGCGACTTCAACATAGTATTAAACCCGTCACTAGATCGATCTAGTAGCCCAATACATGCAAAACAACCACAATCAGCTAAAGTCACACAGGATTATATGAAAGATTTTGGACTAGAAGATGTCTGGAGACTCAAAAACCCAACAAAGAGGGACTATACTTTTTTTCTCTCAGGTGCACCAAACATTTTCAGGAATTTAATTTTTCCTCTCAAATAACTCTATCGCACACAAAGCTACTACTAAAATTCACCCAATCATTATCAGCGACCATGCACCAATATCTCAGTCTGCAAACAGATTCCATCCCTAAACCTCCTCAGACTTGGCGACTAAACATCTCTGTACTCGAAGACCTGGGGCCTGTTTCACGAAGCAGGTTCACTGAAAACTCTGAGTTTCTTAACCCTGAAATGAGGGAAACTCAGAGTTTTCCATTTCACAAAGCGAGGTAACTTAACCCTGAGATAGAGGGGTAACTCTAGCCTGTTTCACAAAGAGGGGTAACTTAAACTCTCAGTCAGTTACCGCAGTAACAGACTCTATGACTCTAACCTGGTCGGCAGCAGGTTTATCTGAGAAAACCTCGAGTTTCTCTCCGTCTCCGCCCACTTTCAGCCACACACGCTGTTTCATTTCCTCATTCGTTCAGTCAGTAAGCGAGCGAGTTTTGGCGTAGAACAACTTTTATTAACGATCCAGTGGATAAAGGAGCAGCATTACTGCATAGATAATTAAATATTCGTCGGTAGATTGTTATCAGACCGAGCATAAATGTTCTCGCATTTCCGGACAATTATCAGTTTGAGCGGTACCGTTTCGTAATCGTTTTAAGTCCATAATCTACATAAACAACCTAATCCGTCCTTACATTTACATTACCAACCGCAGTCATGCTCTCACATCCAGCAGATATTGTGTGTTGCGCTGCGGTTCTTTGCAAATGGAAGTTTTTATATAATGTCGGAGATGCAGAGTAAGGCAATTGTATGGAGGACAGTCAGAAAAGTTTTCCTGGCCCTGAAACGGCTTTAACTCATCATCGTGGTTTTCCTGGACATAAACCTGTCAGAACATCAAGGAGGAGTTCCACAGGATTGCAGGTGAATGATGTAGAGATCTTTTAAAATAATTTTAAATCATATTCTGTTAATGACATTGTGCTGCAACCTCAGACTGGGATTAGTCATTTTAATTTCTTTTAGGATTTCCCAGTGTGATTGGCTGCATAGATGCACACACATCCCCATCACAGCTCCCTCACATCATGAACAGGAAGTCCATTCACAGCATAAATGTGCAGGTAGGCTACAGGTAGACTGACTACTGTTTCTAAATGTTAAAGACTGCATCATAGTTCAACATCTGTCATTCTCTGCACTGTCCAGATCATATGTGATGCTGCATACAGCATTTCTAATGTGGAGGCCACGTGGTCTGGATCTGTTCATGACTCCAGGATTTATGGAGAGTCTAACCTGAGCAACAGACTGCAGCGTGGTCAGCAGCCTTAAGATTTTCACAATAGAATTCTCTTGTCTCCCTCCTTTAATATACTCTGATGTATCCAATATACATTACAAGAGAGTTTGATGGCCTTCTGCTGGGTGACAGGGGTTACCATGCTGATGACCTCATACCCTGACCCTGAACCAGGCGTCCAGCAGAATTTCAACCGGACTCACTGCAGGACCAGAGCCCGGGTGGAGATGACCATAGGCCTGCTGAAAGCCCGTTTCCAGCACCTACGTCTCCTCAGGGTGACCCCTGAGAGGGCCTGTGATATTACTGTGGCATGTGTTGTTCTTCATCATATTACCACTATTAGAGGAGAGCAACACCCTGCCCTACAAACTGAAGACCCAGATGATGACCCCATCCACCTGCAGCTATCCAGGACAGCAGAGCAGTCAGAGACACCATATGCAATAATCACTTTAGAGTTTAAGTCACCATCATCACCACCACAGCAAATAAAGACATCATACACATTTCATTTGGTCTTCTTTATTCCCTACAAATAAAAGATAGTTCAGTTAATGTTCCAATAGTTAACATAATTTACCTGTGACCATCACCCACCTCTAACTTGTGCTCCAGTATTTCAATTTCCAGATCTGCCCTCCTAATCTGTTTTTTGGATTTTTCTCAGCAAATGCAGTTTGTAAATCTGTTTTACTGATAACTGGGAATACATAGAGGACATTAAATTATACAGTTGCACATTAATTCCACAGAATGAACCTCTGGTGTTTCCTGAACATCGATCTCACTGTGTCAGTCTGTGCAGTGGAAGTTGAGGAACCATCCTGCTGCTGTCCAGCCATGCTCCGTTAAAAAGATGAGAATGTGCAATACTTCAGTGTAGGCTAAATGTCACACTCTAAATCCCACCCAAAATGTGAATGGGAAGAGAACTATCAGTAACATACCTCTGTATAAAACTTAAACTACCATTTGGATAAATCTTTGGAGTGTTGCCTACTTACAATTACAAGGTCTGTTGTGGTGTGAAGGGGCCAAAAGATTTAAAAAAAAAGACACAAAAGAGAACTAAATAATCATATATATATATATATATATATATATATATATATACATATATATGTGTGTGTGTGTGTGTGTGTGTGTGTTAATAAATAAATTCTATTCAAAGAACAAAAAGGCTAAAATCAGTCTGGCCACCCTCCAGAGGAATAAATCAGAAGGGGGACTGGGAGCCCCAGCTTCATGTATTATTATTTAGCCAACCAACTACAGTATATCACCAAAAGGATTCACCCACATGCAGAATATAACTCCTGACTGGAACTAGAACAGTTAGATTGTAACCAGATCAAAATCTCTGACCTGCCCTTTATCACTTCTGCCCTTAAACATCACTCCTGCTTCAAGAACCCAATGATCGCCTCCACCTTGTCTGCTTGGTGGAAAACGGAGGTCACAGGCTCCCAATTAAAACCCAGCATACTGTCCCCAATCTGGCACAACCCTGATTTTGCAAACAATAAAATAGCTCTTTATTTCAGGACGTGGACAGAGAGAGGAGTCACCCACCTCCATCACCTTTTTGATGATAACATATTTAGGACAAATACAAACTTATTCCAAACATTTGAAATAAGAAATGGAAACTTCCTCCACTACCTACAGGTAAAGAAGACGCTTCCAAGTAGAATTCCATCGCTTCAGTCCACTTCACAGCCGACTGATTTACAGCCACCTGAATTTGTCAAATACATTACGAAACTGTCTCCAAGAAACAAAAAGAACCTCTCAAAAATGTATAGTTTACTCTCAAAGACAGACTGTATTCACCTACCAACTCACAAATGGGAAGAAGACTTGTCCAAATCCTTTGACTCTGATTTTTGGACCCAGATCTGTGAAAACACATTTAAAATGACAGAAAAAACCAACCTACAACTGATCCAATTTAAGGTTCTTCATAGAACGCATATAACCCAATATAAATTATATAAAATGGGTTTCTCAAACTCAGACACATGCACTCAATGCACCCAAAACATGGCTGACACATATTTTCACGCTCTTTGGCTATGTACACCCATCTATCAATTCTGGGCACTAATCACACAGAAACTCTCCGATATTTTAGGCTGTGGGATTCCACATTCCCCGAACATTTGCCTAATTGGTGACCTAATGCTAACAGCCTTACCGGACATTCATATCCAACCCACATTCGCAGCTATCGCCATTGCCGAAGAAACTATTTTAGTTAACTGGAAAGATAAGAAAGCCCTCAACATCATCCATTGGCTGAACCTCCTCACAGAACACATTTCACTGGAGAGAATGTCTGCTACCCGGAAAAAACAATTGGACTCATTTAAAGAAAAATGGTATCCATTTATTAATTCATTAAATATTAATCTATAGCTTCTGCTTGTATGTGGGCGTATGCCACTGCCCCCATAAAAAAAAAAAAAATTGTAATACCTGTTCTGTCTGTGCGTATGGTCCAACTTTCCTCTGCTTTATTTCAGTTTATTAACACACCAACTCTCAAAGATTGATAGCACCATGGACTTCAAGGCCGTGTGCATGCACTGGTGGTGTCCTTTCCCTATGGTTCCCAGGGTTGCTCCCTGGCTCTGCAGAGTCGGGGTGGCTTGTGCCCCTCTCCCTGGGGGTGGGAGTCTCCGGTGTCTCCCCCATTGAGCTCTGGGTCTGCTGGGTCTGCACGCTCTGCCGGGGCCTTGGGGGTGTCGGCAGCTGATCTCTTCTTGGGCGCCTGGCTGGTCCTGGGGCTTGGGGTGGGTCGGTCCCTCCGGGCACCCTGTCGGCTTGGCCCTGTATTGCTGTGATGGCTGTTCTGGGCTTCAGGGTCTTTCACACTTGCATGTGCATGTTTGCTCAGGTCCCACCAGCTCCTGTCGAGTTCCGCTGTTGAGCAGTGATGGGACCCGCCAGAATGTGCTGTGACTCTCTCCAGAGTCTAATCTCACACTAAACCCACTCTCCTTTTCTCTAGTATCTTCCTCTGGACTATTCCACTCTATAATAACATGACACCCACAACTATGGTGTTCAGTACTGTCTGGCTATTTATTCATTTATTTATTTATTTATTTGTTTGTTTGTTTTTCTGTTTTCTTGTGTATGTGTTTGTTTGTTTGTTTGTCTTATTGATGGGTAACTATTAGTCGGGAATAACACAACACCTGATATTATTCAGATGTAATAGCACCGCTTGCTAGTCCCTGTCCCTGTCCGTCCTGTCTCGTCCTGTCCACCCTTTGTTTCCCCTCACGTCACCACTGAGGTGTAGCACTGCCCTCCCTGGCTCTTAACAGGGAATTGTAATTCCCTGTTAAGTGTTGACACCCCTTCCGTGGAGTTAAACAATGAGAATAAATGCAGACAAAAAAAAAAAAAAAGAGGACATGTCCGGGCAAAGGAGGACACATCTGACACCTTAAATCCAAACCAGTTCCATATAACCGAAGTAGCACCGTTCTTCTTCACTAGCCTCTCCTCCTCCGTTAGCTCCAATGTCTGCAACAGCTGCCATGCTTTTGTAGTCACACTGTCATGACGCCATTAAAATGCGCTATCGCGATAGGCCGGTATGGTTAAAATCGCTATCGTGGGCCAAATTTCTATCGTCTCTACCGTATATCGTTTATATCGCCCACCCCTAGATACTGATCTGGTCAAGTAAGTAACTGAGGGGCTTTTTAGTCAGTTTCAGCTGCTTTGGTGTTCATAAAATTAACAACAGGTGCACTAGAGCGGTAACAATGAGACAACCCGCAAGACAGGAATGAGTTTACAGGTGAAGGCCACTGACATTTTTTTCCTTCCTAACGTTTTCAGACTGTTTTTCACTAGTTTTGCATTTGGCTAGGGTAAGTGTCACTTCTGGTAGCATGAGGCGATACCTGGACCCTACAGAGGTTCCACAGACAGTCCAACTCCTCCAGGATGGCACATCAATGCGTGCCATTGCCAGAAGGTTTGCTGTGTCTCCCAGCACATTCTCAAGCGCATGGAGGAGATTCCAGGTGACAAGCAGTTAATCTGGGAGAGCTTGACAGGGCTGTCGAAGGTCCTCAACCGATCAGCAGGACAGGTATCTGCTCCTTTGTGCAAGGAGGAACAGGATGAGCACTGCAATAGCTCTACAAAATGACCTCCAGCAGACCACTGGTGTGAATGTCTCTGATCAAACAATCAGAAAGAGATGTAATGAGAGTGTTCTGAGGGCCCAGCATCCTCTAGTGCCCGCTGTGCTCACTGACTGGCACCGTGGAGCTCGGCTGGCATTTGCCATAGAACACAGGAATTTGCAAGTCCACCACTGGTGCCCTGTGCTTTTCACAGATGAGAGCAGGTTCACCCTGAGCGCATGTGACAGACATGAAAGGGTCTGAAGAAGCCGTGGAGAACGTTATGCTGCCTGTAACATTGTTCAGCATGACCGGTTTGGTGGTGGGTCAGTGATGGTGTGGGGAGGCATATCCATGGAGGGACGCAGAGACCTCTACAGGCTGGACAATGACATTCTGACTGCCTTTAGGTATCAGGATGAAATCCTTTGACCCATTGTCAGAACCTACATTGGTGTAGTGGTCCTGGATTCCTTCTGGTGCACGACAATGCCCAGTCTTATGTGGTAAGAGAACTCATGCAGTTCCTGGAGGATGAAGGAACTGATACCATTAGCTGGCCCCCATGCTCACCTGACCTGAATCCAATAGAACACCTTTGGAACATTATGTTTTGTTCCGTCCAACACCATCAGGTTGCTCCTCAACTGTCCAGGAGCTCAGCGATGCCCTGGTCCAGTTCTGGGAGGAGATACAGCAGGACACCATCTGTCGTCTCATTCAGAGCTTGTCCCGGCATCGTCAGTCATGCATACAAGCACATGGAGGCCATACAAACTACAGAATACCATTTTGATTTGCTGCCAAGGAATTTCAGCAAGATGGACTAGCCTGCCACATCAGTTTTTCACTTTGATTGTGGGGTGTCTTGAATTTAGCCCTCCTGGGGGGTTGATAATTTTCATTCCCATCAAACAATGTGGCACTTTTCATTCCTAACACATTATCCAGTCCATATCAATGCTAATATCCAGTTTGGTTTTTCCCAGCATTGAAATATGATGTATTTTCAAAGTGTTCCTTTAATTTTTTTGAGCAGTGTATATGTTATCACTCATTTAATGGACGTGTCCCACAGTGAAAGTCCTGTCGTGTTGATAGGACTTTTGGTCTGAGCCAAAAGTCCTATCAACACGACAGGAAGGAATTTGATGGGACTTTTCCTCATTGTGAAAAAATATGAAACGCCCCATGCTACACATGACCTGTATAAATAACTTTACAGCACAGAACAATACTATAACAAACATGAGACTGAGAAAGATTTTGTTGCTATGATAACAAGATTTTCTGCAAGCAGGATGGAACAATAGTATAGTGAAAATTTGACATTTTCAAAGGTAAATTCTATTAAAGTTCAAAAAAGACTAACCATGTCTTGTGATTTGTGGTCAGTGTGAGACAGCAGTACTATAATTTCTAGTTAAACATACAAAATACCTATGTAAATGGTGTCAAAACTGTCAAAATTGTGATGAAAAGTTCAAAATGTAACCCAATTATAACCGACTGCTACCAAAATTGATCATATGCCAAAACACTGTCGCAAAAATTGTTTCCATTATTAAGTTGATGTTTGAACTGCTTTTGCAGTTTTTATTCTAATTACATTTTTAATCAATTCTGTCCTGTTGTGCTGTGCGGGCACTTTTTCCAAATTCAAATGTAATTTTCTGAGAACGGTACATGGTCATAATGAGACAAAACATAAAATACAAATAGGAGTCATTTCTGCCATGTACCAGTATCATACACACGTGGACAAAATTGTTGGTACCCCTCAGTTAAAGAAGGAAAAACCCACAATTCTCACTGAAATCACTTGAAACTCACAAAAGTAACAATAAATAAAAATGTATTGAAAATTAAATTATCAAAATCAGCCATCACTTTTGAATTGTTGATTAACATAATTATTTAAAAAAACAAACTAATGAAATAGGGCTGGACAAAAATGATGGTACCCATAACTTAATATTTTGTTGCACAACCTTTTGAGGCAATCACTGCAATTAAACGATTTCTGTATTTGTCAATGAGCGTTCTGCAGCTGTCAACAGGTATTTTGGCCCACTCCTCATGAGCAAACAGCTCCAGTTGTCTCAGGTTTGATGGGTGTCTTCTCCAAATGGCATGTTTCAGCTCCTTCCACATATGTTCAATGGGATTCAGATCTGGGCTCATAGAAGGCCACTTTAGAATAGTCCAACGCTTTTCTCTCAGCCATTCTTGGGTGTTTTTGGCCGTGTGTTTTGGATCGTTGTCCTGTTGGAAGACCCATGACCTGCGACTGAGACCAAGCTTTCTGACACTAGGCAGCACATTTCTCTCCAGAATGCCTTGATAGTCTTCAGATTTCATCGTACCTTGCACACTTTCAAGACACCCTGTGCCAGATGCAGCAAAGCAGCCCCAAAACATTACTGAGCCTCCTCCATGTTTCACCGTAGGGACAGTGTTCTTTTCTTCGTATGCTTGGTTTTTGAGTCTATGAACATAGAGTTGATGTGCCTTACCAAAAAGCTCCAGTTTGGTCTCATCTGTCCAAAGGACATTCTCCCAGAAGCTTTGTGGCTTGTCAACATGCATTTTTGCAAATTCCAGTCTGGCTTTTTTATGAGTTTTTTTCAGCAGTGGTGTCCTCCTTGGTCGTCTCCCATGAAGTCCACTTTGGCTCAAACAACGACGAATGGTGCGATCTGACACTGATGTACCTTGGCCTTGGAGTTCACCTTTAATTTCTTTGGAGGTTGCTCTGGGCTCTTTGGATACAATTCCAACGATCCGTCTCTTCAATTTGTCATCAATTTTCCTCTTGCGGCCACGTCCAGGGAGGTTGGCTACTGTCCCGTGGGTCTTGAACTTCTGAATAATATGAGCCACTGTTGTCACAGGAACTTCAAGCTGTTTAGAGATGGTCTTATAGCCTTTACCTTTAAGATGTTTGTCTATCATTTTTTTTCGGATGTCCTGGGACAATTCTCTCCTTTGCTTTCTGTTGTCCATGTTCAGTGTGGTACACACCTTTTCACCAAACAGCAGGGTGACTACTTGTCTCCCTTTAAATAGGCAGACTGACTGATTATGAGTTTGGAAACACCTGTGATGTCAATTAAATGACACACCTGAGTTAATCATGTCACTCTGGTCAAATAGTTTTCAATCTTTTATAGAGGTACCATCATTTTTGTCCAGGCCTGTTTCATTAGTTTGTTTTTTTAAATAATTATGTTAATCAACAATTCAAAAGTAATGGCTGTTTTTGATTATTCAATTTTCAATAAATTTTTATTTATTGTTACTTTTGTGAGTTTCAAGTGATTTCAGTGAGAATTGTGGGTTTTTCCTTCTTTAACTGAGGGGTACCAACAATTTTGTCCACGTGTGTATAAAATAAAGGCAGACATTTAAGTTCATTCAGAGTTAATCCGAGAAAAGGAAAGGATATTACATTAGTGAAATGATCTAATTCAGTTTAATTAACCTTAATTAGAACTGTAAAAGACAACTTCATAACTAGGCATTTCAGCAGTTTCTTCAAAGGACCTGAAAACAAACATACACCTACCCACCAATAACTCCTTCTATAGGAAAAAACAAGTGAAGGCAAATACACAATTATCAAATAAGCAGGAAAAGATGCGTTCATTTGGGTCTGATGTTTCATTATTATAATACATGTCAATATATTTCTCACAGTTTTATTTGATTATTGACTAATTAGATGTGATCTTTGCATCCTGCAAGATTTAACCCGATGATATTGATGTAGTTTTGTTTTCTTTTTTAAACTGTTTTAGCCTCTAATCAAGAAAATAATGAGACTTCTTCATTTTTTTTGGATTTTTCAGGATTTTGTGAAAATGTTACAAAATTGCAATAGCGACTCTTAGTGTATGCAAATATTACAGCTTAATTTTTTAACAAAGTCCACAAAGTCCATTAAGCACTGATGATCAATAGTATCAAAATATATATCTTAAAATGAATTATACTAATGCTGAATATGGCATAATTGAATGCAAATTAATTTAACAAGTCAAAACTCTAATTGCAATCCATGCTAGAATGCACTTCCACACAACAACAAAAATAAGAAAATTATCTTATTACAACTTTATTTTATTTTTCTGAACTCGCAAAAGTGGAATTGTATTAAATCAGTCCTCAACTATTAGTCCATATTTACAATAGCATTCCAATAGGAATGCTAGAGATTATTATTTGTCTGACAAAACAAGTGTGTTTTTGAAGGCCTAAACATGCTGAAAAACTCCTGAAAACTTCCAGATGTACCAGAACTGGCGAAAAATTTGATATTTTAAAGGAATTGTGTAGTGTGTCACAAATTGCCTCCATAGCGCCCCCTACACTTTCCCACGGGCAGCACGTTTCATCTACAGCTACCAAATTTGGTACACATATGCAGCACATCAGGCTGAACAAAAAAGTCAGCGATAGCCATATTCCAAACCCAACAGGAAGTGAACTATTTGGCGTTGACTATCAGATTTTGGCCATTTTTAATTTTTTTCTCAAGCGAACTCCTCCTTGGGGGAAACTCCAATTTACCTTAAATTCGACCAGTACGTACAGCAGGCCTTAACAAGCAAAAGTTATTAAAAGGTTCCTCAGAAGTCAAAAGGCGTGGCCGTGGCGGCCTCTGGAAGTTTGTTCCTTCACCATGAAAAATCAAGTGCTGTGTCAATGCCCTGAAAATGCTTCAATTTGCCTGAAACTTTACATGTACAATCAGTGTCCTGCCCTGATCACATCCATATAATGAAATACATTCTCAGTTGTAGCGCCACCTGCTGATAAAAGGAAATGTCATTTTTTTACACTTTGATGTGCTGTTGTTGGCCCATTGGTCAGATTCATCTCAAATGTCGTGACATAAACCTAAAGATGTTGATGATGATTCACAGTGAAAATGGTGACGTGTCATCAAAAGGCATGTCTGTGGCGGTGCAGTGAATTTTGATGTCTCGTCATGAGTACTGAAGTGTTTATATCTCTGCTAATCCTGATCCTATCTGCCCCAACTTCATGTGGTGGACACCAGGCCCAGTCTGAACACATCCACATGCAAAAATTTATTTAAAAAAAAGTCAGAATGTCATCTATTGGTAACAAAAAGTTTAGAAATTACATTTGCGTGCACCATTACTCAAACTTTGTCATATAATTCTGGAAATTGGTCACCTCACTCTTCTCTCCTTGACAATGCTACAGTGTGAAGATTTTGACAGTTGCACACAGAAATAAAATTATTTAACAAAAAATAAAAACTACCAGGGTCATTACTAGCCTCCTTGATGCTAATAGTCAGTTGTGTTTCTTTTTTGCTGAGTTATTGCTGGGTTATTTGACAAATCTCTCAGCTCCTCCATATCTGATGGTCTTCTGGCATTGACCCTGGTCTTCAGTTGACCGCACAGATTTTCAGTGGGATCCCAGTCAGGGCTTTGTGCAGGCGAATCAGTCACATTCACTTTGGTCTTCTGGAGGTAGATCTTCACCATGCACCAGAGTTTCAGCCTGCTAGGAAGCTGGGTTCTATTAATGTACACCAGGTCGCTGGTTACCGCCTTCCTTAGCTGGTCTACTTGCTCTTTGTCTTTGAGGGAGGCATCGTATTCATAGTTTCATCACCAATGTGCAAGTGATGGTCTGATAATTTCCCCTTAATGATGGAAATGCTTCTGGACTTGCTTGGCTTAAGCCTTATGCAAGGCAGCTTGACCTTTTCTTGCAGCTTACTCAGCAGTGGAACAGTGCAGGCCTTGGTTGTGATGAGTGTTTTGAGGTCATCTATGTAGGCTCTGACTGACGGCAGCCTCAGTCCAGGTCTTATTCGCTGTCCTCCGGCCCCCCAACGAGATGCCCGAATGATCACCTCCATGGCTATGGTGAAGGCAAGCGGGGGAGATGGTGCAGCCGGACATGATTCCACGTTGAACCAATGGCAAGAAACAACATTTGTGTGGGAGGGTGAGGGTTCTCCCAGGCTGCCCCTCTTAACTGCCCAGGGGCTTGCGATTGGAGGATGCTGGTAGACCTGGAACAAAAGTTCTGCTTCTGAGGTGAGATTGCATCCACCAACCTGCGACCAGACCTAGTGCTATTGTCAGCTTCTCTTATGCACGTCTATATCATCAAGCTCACAGTGCCCTGGGAGAGCATAGTAGAGGAAGCCTATGAGCACAAGAAGCTGAGATATATGAATCTTGCTGCCAATGCAAAACAGTGAGTCTGGAAGGTGAGGATTCAACCAGTTGACTTGTCGCTTCTTAGCCATCTCGACATCCAGGCTTCTCCAGGAGATGCAAGTACATGGGAAGGCGATCAAGGACCTCTCCAGAGCCACTGAAAAGGGAAGACAGTGGCTGTGGATGAAGAGCAAGGACTCCATCTGGGCCTTCAAGTGAGTAGATGCTGTTCACCCTTTACGCTTCAGTGCGTCGTAGGTGTACCGCCGGCGGTACACCTACTAATTTGCATAGGAATTTCAAGAATGTCCGACGGCTGCAAACACAATTATACAAACACTATACGCCGATGGAAAGCTTAGATTCTCATGAATCCGCCGGTATAAACCACTTTCAGATGCAATTACCACAGCGGGTGAGAAAAACACATTTGTCCGACAAAAACGAATATTCATCCATCCGTTCGGTCTCACGGGGATTCGTGAAACTGTCACGTCAGTTTTTGTTTCGGTTTCGTGCGCACCAACACGATGTCGTCATGCTTTTCGTGCCACTCACCACGAGCGAAACCCGCTGTGGTAATCACATCTGAAAGTGGTTTATACCGGCGGATTCATGACGATCTAAGCTGTCCATCGGCGTTTCCGTGGCCGCCATTGCGGCCGGATGTCCGGCGGCCGCGGCGGCGGCCGCAAACGCCGATGGACAGCTTAGATCGTCATGAATCCGCCTAATTTGCATAGGAATTTAAAGAATGTCCGGCGGCCGCAGCGGCGGCTGCAGCAGCGGCTGCAGCGGCGGCCGCAAACGCCGATGGACAGCTTAGATCGTCATGAATCCGCCTAATTTGCATAGGAATTTAAAGAATGTCCGGCGGCCGCAAACGCCGATGGACAGCTTAGATCGTCATGAATCCGCCGGTATAAACCACTTTCCGACGATCTAAGCTGTCCATCGGCGTTTGCGGCCGCCATTGCGGCCGGATGTCCGGCGGCCGCAAACGCCGATGGACAGCTTAGATCGTCATGAATCCGCCTAATTTGCATAGGAATTTAAAGAATGTCCGGCGGCCGCAGCGGCGGCTGCAGCGGCGGCTGCAGCGGTGGCTGCAGCGGCGGCTGCAGCGGCGGCCGCAAACGCCGATGGACAGCTTAGATCGTCATGAATCCGCCTAATTTGCATAGGAATTTAAAGAATGTCCGGCGGCCGCAGCGGCGGCTGCAGCGGCGGCCGCAAACGCCGATGGACAGCTTAGATCGTCATGAATCCGCCGGTATAAACCACTTTCAGATGTGATTACCACAGCGGGTTTCGCTCGTGGTGAGCGGCACGAAAAACATGACGACATCGTGTTGGTGCGCACGAAACCGAAACAAAAACTGACGTGACAGTTTCACGAATCCCCGTGAGACCGGGCTGGTTCTCTATACACGGCTTCAACGCACACAGCGCGACTCACATTTCCAGGTTCATTACTACACACAAAAAAAAGATTCCACAAAAAACGGCCATAATCCAACCTTTTACATCCAGACGACACAAGCCAGTAAACTATTTTGTCCAAAACATGTCCTGAAGTCGTATAAAATCCCCGAATCGGTCATTTTCAAGGAAATGCACCTCGTGATGCCCGTCCAATATTCCCTGTATTTTTCGTAATTTTTTTTATTTAAAAATAGAATATTAGCGATTTTTTTGTACTGAAAACGGCTGGAATTGACTGAAGCTTAAAGGGTTAACCTGGGACAGTGGGATTCACTGCTGAACCCCCTGGAGTCCACTTCTGGTGCCATGGGCCTGCCAGCAAAATACAGATGAAGGAGGGTGCCCACTTGATAACCCAGAGGATGCCCTCACTCACTTGACCATCTCACAGAGTCCTAGGTGTCTCATGTATTTAAGAAGGGATATCAACATCTAGTCCTACACAACAGATCTATATACCCTGCTCTGTAAAAGCTGTGGGGGCACTATAGATGTCTGGATAAATATCCATGACCAATGACATCAGGAATTTGATTGTTGCAGATTCGTTCTGCAGTCAGTCATAAAAAAAAATCTTCAGCGACAATAACAACAAGGAGTCCTGCAAGAGTCGACTCCCTACAGAGTCCTAATCTGTTTGAAAGATTGAAACTTGTTAACCAAATACTGATGTATTGGAGGTTTTGTCATTTTAATTCTCTGTGAATTATGTTCCATGAAAAGCATAACACTTAAGCCGTGTGTCCACTCGATGCGACTTTCGCACATCAACGCGCCGCATCTGAAAATCGCACGGATGGCGGGCGGTCACTAGTGGATCACAACATTGTCACATGACAGCACTCAAGCAGCAGTGGGCCAGTACGTGGTCACGTGACTGAATCTGTCCTCCTTTCAGTTCAGCGACGGCTAGTTTAGACGTTTGAGGACAGTTTCACGATGCGTGGGATCTCCACATGCCACATCAAATTTGCATAAACTAGAAGTCAAGTCTACTTTATGCAAATGAGCTCCAGGCAGGCACACCGGATCGCAGTTGGAAACGCACCTCAACCGGATCAGCATGCAACATGCGGTGTATTTCGAGCTGTGTTTCGGTGTGTTTACCTGGAGCTCATTTGCATAACACAACTACACACTAACGACAATAAATAAAACAGTTTCTCTCTGTATATGGTCTGGCTTCACCCACATCTGATGCCAGCACTTATTGCTTTCCATAGAGTTGCTCCTCTCTAGCCCCAAATAGAGCTCTTTGTTTAATTTTATGGCTCTAAAACATCACTACCTCAGCAGAGACTTTCTGGAGCACTGTGGCAGCTAAATTGTCAAATATTTCCCACAGCAGTTGGTAGAGACCAAATATGGAGCTTAAAGACGGTGAATCCCATGCATCCCTCCCCCTCTACCTCTCTACCTCTCTCCCTCTTCTGTCCCTCTTAACCCGCCCGGCTAGCAGGCATATGGGTCCCTCCACATAAAGAGCCGGGTTCTGCTCAAGGCTTTTTTCCCTTGGCAGCCATGCCAAGAGTCTGCCAAGTAAATGATTTTATTATTACTAGAAAGTGGCATAATAAAATACTATTGCATATCCAGAAACAAAATTGCATCGCAACAAAGTCGATCATTAAGATGTATCTTTGAGATGTAAAAAGATGACCAGTCATGGCAAATGTCTTTGAAAGCTACCTAAGCATTATAATATCTTGTACCTTTTGGCCATGCAAAGAATGTTTATGCTTTTAAAAAATCTGACAGAAGTGCACCTTGTGCTTCTACATCCTTTTAAACCGCTTGTTTGCATACCTTAAGAGGTCTAGAACGTTCCACAAGAAGAATTGCAGACACACAACTGGTTTACTCTGGATTTCCTCCAGCTTAATGACGAGGATCAGCAGGAGATTCTTTTCCATAACCTGAAAAATATCAAAGAAATGCACCCATCACTATACGAATGAAAATGTTTAAGTAACATCCACATGAATAATAATGAAATTGCAATAAGAGGTGAGCTATTATACGCACTTGGAAAAAGCGAGGAATAAGTCGGGCTTTCTCAATCCCATCTGCGATGTGAAAAAGCTCCAAGATGGAGAGAAGCTGGCAGAGACTCATCACAAATCCAACAGAGTAAAATGTATCTGCCAAAGCGTCTGCAAAATCAAAAACTGCATGTCATCATGCTGGTAACCAGTGACGATTTCTGAAGCTGGTCTGTCTTATCAAATCTAAAAACCACAAAGAGGATTTTTTTTAATGCAGACTGAGCTTTTTATTCTAATCCCAAACACAGTTTTTGCTTTTATCTTCAACCTTACCTTGACCAAATGTGAGAAACCTGGCGATGGTGTTGGCCAATATCCATGTATGACCACAGAACTGGAACAGGTTATATGAGAAAATGTAGACAAGCCTGAAGGTGAACCTGAAAGAGGAGGAAAGTGGGTAGAGCTAGTTATCATAACTGCCTTTTTAAAAAATTTGGTATATAGGAACTTGCACAGATGTCACCAGTCACGATCGCTGGCCTCCTGGCAGGGTGCTAATAGTAAATGCCACACAGCAGTTCTTAATATTCTTGGTTCTACCGGGTCTCTTCCAGTTAATAACAACTCAATAAGTTGTCACTGAACAGCTTCCAAAATCTAGGCTTCTTATGCACAATATTCATCATCTAACAGGAACTACTTTGAGTTCGTTAAATTACATGGAAACACTTTGTGAGATTGGTACTTCTTTTCATACTTCTTTCATTTCATAGATGAATTTCAAAGAATAAACAAGAAAAGAAGAGGTAAATTAAATTAAAGAAAAAATAGATTAAATTCATTACATAAGGCTTTAGTTTTCAGAGCTTTAACATTTGTGCAAAATCCAAGAGTGTCCAAGTAGGATTTTAAGTAGGTTTTAAAGAGCACAAAGTTGGGTTTCTGACTGGCAAATTTGCTAGCATAAATATGAAATTTTGCTGATAATGAAATGTGATTAACAATAAACAATTTCTTAACAGGCAAATCGTTAATAAAAAACAAATAAAATATATTCAATTTTAAAGTTCAGAGTGTTATCCAATTTTCTAATTACAAAAAGACTGACATCACACCAAGAAATTTGACTGAATGCACATTCCCAAAACAGATGAGCTAATGTTTCATCAGCATTGTGACAAAACAACCCGGTCTCACAAGGATTCGTGAAACTGTCACGTAAATTAATCTATGGTTACGTGCGCACCAACACTATTTCTCATATTTTACGTGTTGCTCACAACGAAATTCAAACCAATGTATTTCAAGCGGAGGACTTTTCATGCCACTCAGAACGTATTTCAAACGAATATTTTTAATGTAAAAGCGTTGCGAATCCAAGCGGAGGACTTTTCATGCCACTCAGAACGTATTTCAAACGAATATTTTTAATGTAAAAGCGTTGCGAATCCAACGCTATATTTTGCATAACATCGTCCCATATATATAATGTGATGCCTTTATTTTTGCTGCAGGATTTGGGTATTTGAGATTAAAAAACGTTAGTGTTTGTTTGTTTGCAAACGGGTTTGATTTTGTTTTCATATCTGAATCTTAATCACACCTGAATAGAACGTTTAATTAATCAAATATTCCTCGTGTGTCATGTTTCTCCTCGGTCAGATTTAAGCGAGTTACGTAGGGCATTTTGAATCGGTATATTATATTTTTAATGTAAAAGCATTGCGAATCCAACGCTATATTTTGCATTCGCAGGGGCCGGCAATTAGATGTGGCTTCGGGCCAAAATTTGTGTAAACATTATTCGGCCGTTTGACCGACGGGCCGGTGCGCTGCTATTAATTAAATAGTTTTGATGAGTGGGTATCTGATGCCTGTATCGCTCAGCACATTAAGCAGGTGACTCATGTACAAGAGCTGGTCTCGGATGCGGGTTCGATTCCGGTCTGCTTTCTTATAATATTTGGGAAGTTTTTCATACACAAATGCAGATTTCTAAACGGACCGCTGTAAAACTTTTTAACATGATTGAAGATATCAAACTCATGGACAACTCCTAACCCATTGGACATTCATGCGGACAGACTCCTGTTTCAATTTTAAAAAAACAAAACAAAACAAAACGTGCAGCACTTCGGCACCTTTCTTCTTCGGTGGTGTCTGTGTAAAACAATGTCCAACATGCAAACAGCACACCTAGCGCCATGAAGCACAAAATGCAGGTGTAAATCAATGGGGTGCTGAACATAGTAATATTCATAGCGGAAATAATAGATAATAATAATAATGATAGGTAATAGAATATTCTGAAATTAAGCTCGACTGTAGACAGGTATTTTGTAAACACTGTAAACACACACACACACACTAATATATGTTAGAGAAGCAGATAATGGCAGTAAAGTCAATTATTTTAATAATTTGAAGAGACAATATATGATTACGCTATATATACATATATAAACAAAATACTGACTAATGAACACATATTTCTATATAAAACTATATATATATATATATATATATATATATAATATCATTTTCTGACATATCTTTTTTAATATATATGTATGAATTATATTGATAGTCTATATGTGATTTATATAATAATTTTCTCTGATATATAACTTATCTATTACATATATATATATATATATATATATATATATATATATATGTGTGTGTGTGTGAATGATGTTGATACTCCATCTATGATTTATATGTATTCATTTTCTCTGATATATAACTTCTATCTATTGTTTTATATAAAAATATGTGTTCATTAGTCAGTATTTTGTTTATATATGTGTATATAGCGTAATCATATATTGTCTCTTCAAATTATTAAAATAATTGACTTTGCTGCCATTATCTGCTTCTCTAACATATATTAGTGTGTGTGTGTTTACAGTGTTTGCAAAATACCTGTCTACAGTCGAGCTTAATATCAGAATATTCTATTACTGTTAATCCCACTATGAATATTAAAATACGCCGAACCATTTGTCCTGTATCATAGCTACATGTATGACGTTTGCAGCAAAAAAATTTAAAAAACGCGTGAAAATCAGTTTAATATTCAGAGTTAAGATGGATTAAATGCGCTGTCAAACGGCGCTGAGTGGAGCGGATGACCGGACCAAGATGGCGGCCCCACCGCTCGTCAGCCCCAATAGGCAGTAGCGGTCGATGCGGCGTCTACTCTTTATTATGTCTGTGGTGCTGAATGCTCTGGGAGCAAGTCTGCAGTGAAAACACTTTTGAAGGGGTCAAGGGTCACTAAATCAAGGTTCAAAGGTTCAAGGGTTCACTTTATTGTCGTATCATTCCACATTTGCACATGAAACAATATGAAATTTGACCCTGGTCCCAGTTTCAGCCATCAAAAAAATATAAAAACACTCTCATAAAGACAATATAAGTATAAAGAGACACACTAATATATACAAATCTGCAACATTGATATATGTGCAGTGAACCAACAGTTTGTGCAATATTTAGTAGGTAAATGAATAAAGAGCCTAGTCCAGTAGTGCAGTGTGTGTATGAATGTGTGTATGCTTGTGTGTGTATGTGGGGATGTGTGCATGCATGTGTATTTGCGGGGGAGAGGTGGTGATGATATGAAAACAGAGTCTACAGAGACCTGTTCAGTAGCCCGACAGCTTCGCGGAAGAAGACTTCAAATGAAGGAGACATTTTGTGCAACAAGTATCATAAAAGTCATTCCCAGTGGAATTCAAGTCTGATATTGTGTGGGACTATTCAGAGCAGTCACATGAAGCACTGTATCTGTTTTCAAGGGTCTAGCCCCACGGGAACCCGCGTTTTTCAGCAGTGAGGCCTAGTAGTAGTGAAGAAGCCTGAGGCCTTCAGACATGTAAAAAAAATTCCTGCTCGGTCATTTTTGGGTCTAGTGACACCAAATCGTACACGGGGCCAGATGGTACCTAATATTTGACTGAGTAGGTGTGTTCTCCATTCTCCAAACTTCAACATGGTACCATGACCGAGCAGGAATTTTTTTTACATGTCTGAAGGCCTCAGGCTTCTTCACTACTACTAGGCCTCACTGCTGAAAAACGCGGGTTCCCGTGGGGCTAGACCCTTGAAAACAGATACAGTGCTTCATGTGACTGCTCTGAATAGTCCCACACAATATCAGACTTGAATTCCACTGGGAATGACTTTTATGATACTTGTTGCACAAAATGTCTCCTTCATTTGAAGTCTTCTTCCGCGAAGCTGTCGGGCTACTGAACAGGTCTCTGTAGACTCTGTTTTCATATCATCACCACCTCTCCCCCGCAAATACACATGCATGCACACATCCCCACATACACACACAAGCATACACACATTCATACACACACTGCACTACTGGACTAGGCTCTTTATTCATTTACCTACTAAATATTGCACAAACTGTTGGTTCACTGCACATATATCAATGTTGCAGATTTGTATATATTAGTGTGTCTCTTTATACTTATATTGTCTTTATGAGAGTGTTTTTATATTTTTTGATGGCTGAAACTGGGACCAGGGTCAAATTTCATATTGTTTCATGTGCAAATGTGGAATGATACGACAATAAAGTGAACCCTTGAACCTTTGAACCTTGATTTAGTGACCCTTGACCCCTTCAAAAGTGTTTTCACTGCAGACTTGCTCCCAGAGCATTCAGCACCACAGACATAATAAAGAGTAGACGCCGCATCGACCGCTACTGCCTATTGGGGCTGACGAGCGGTGGGGCCGCCATCTTGGTCCGGTCATCCGCTCCACTCAGCGCTGTTTGACAGCGCATTTAATCCATCTTAACTCTGAATATTAAACTGATTTTCACGCGTTTTTTAATTTTTTTGCTGCAAACGTCATACATGTAGCTATGATACAGGACAAATGGTTCGGCGTATTTTAATATTCATAGTGGGATTAACAGTAATAGAATATTCTGATATTAAGCTCGACTGTAGACAGGTATTTTGCAAACACTGTAAACACACACACACTAATATATGTTAGAGAAGCAGATAATGGCAGCAAAGTCAATTATTTTAATAATTTGAAGAGACAATATATGATTACGCTATATACACATATATAAACAAAATACTGACTAATGAACACATATTTTTATATAAAACAATAGATAGAAGTTATATATCAGAGAAAATGAATACATATAAATCATAGATGGAGTATCAACATCATTCACACACACACACATATATATATATATATATATATGTGTGTAATAGATAAGTTATATATCAGAGAAAATTATTATATAAATCACATATAGACTATCAATATAATTCATACATATATATTAAAAAAGATATGTCAGAAAATGATATTATATATATATATATATATATAGTTTTATATAGAAATATGTGTTCATTAGTCAGTATTTTGTTTATATATGTATATATAGCGTAATCATATATTGTCTCTTCAAATTATTAAAATAATTGACTTTACTGCCATTATCTGCTTCTCTAACATATATTAGTGTGTGTGTGTGTGTGTGTTTACAGTGTTTACAAAATACCTGTCTACAGTCGAGCTTAATTTCAGAATATTCTATTACCTATCATTATTATTATTATCTATTATTTCCGCTATGAATATTACTATGTTCAGCACCCCATTGATTTACACCTGCATTTTGTGCTTCATGGCGCTAGGTGTGCTGTTTGCATGTTGGACATTGTTTTACACAGACACCACCGAAGAAGAAAGGTGCCGAAGTGCTGCACGTTTTGTTTTGTTTTGTTTTTTTAAAATTGAAACAGGAGTCTGTCCGCATGAATGTCCAATGGGTTAGGAGTTGTCCATGAGTTTGATATCTTCAATCATGTTAAAAAGTTTTACAGCGGTCCGTTTAGAAATCTGCATTTGTGTATGATAAACTTCCCAAATATTATAAGAAAGCAGACCGGAATCAAACCCGCGTCCGAGACCAGCTCTTGTACATGAGTCACCTGCTTAACGTGCTGAGCTATACAGGCATCAGATACCCACTCATCAAAACTATTTAATAAATAGCAGCACACCGGCCCGTCGGTCAAACGGCCGAATAATGTTTACACAAATTTTGGCCCGAAGCCACATCTAATTGCCAGCCCCTGTGAATGCAAAATATAGCGTTGGATTCGCAATGTTTTTACATTAAAAATATAATATACCGATTCAAAATGCCCTACGTAACTTGCTTAAATCTGACCGAGGAGAAACATGACACACGAGGAATATTTGATTAATTAAACGTTCTATTCAGGTGTGATTAAGATTCAGATATGAAAACAAAATCAAACCCGTTTGCAAACAAACAAACACTAACGTTTTTTAATCTCAAATACCCAAATCCTGCAGCAAAAATAAAGGCATCACATTATATATATGGGACGATGTAATGCAAAATATAGCATTGGATTCGCAACGCTTTTACATTAAAAATATTCGTTTGAAATACGTTCTGAGTGGCATGAAAAGTCCTCCGCTTGGATTCGCAACGCTTTTACATTAAAAATATTCGTTTGAAATACGTTCTGAGTGGCATGAAAAGTCCTCCGCTTGAAATACATTGGTTTGAATTTCGTTGTGAGCAACACGTAAAATATGAGAAATAGTGTTGGTGCGCACGTAACCATAGATTAATTTACGTGATAGTTTCACGAATCCTTGTGAGACCGGGTTGGACAAAATGAACAAAGAGGGTCAACATTGATCTTATACTTAACCAGAGCTGAATTAACTGGATAACACCTGTGCAACAATTTCAGGGATACCTCTCGCACCTTATTCGAAATGAAAAACTTCCTTTGTAATAACCATACTTTTTGCCAGTCCACATCAGAAAATAAATGATTCCAAAAAAAGATAGAAGCTGACTTGCAAATTATATCCCTTTGAATTATTTCTCTAATGCATTCATTATTGTTTATATTTTTTACTGAAAAAGGGATCTGAATTTCCTACGTATAATTCTGATTGAGCAATTTGAGGGACAAAAATTGGTAAAGGTCTGGTTGTAGATGATGGTAAGGTTTTTTTACCTGAAGGAATAGCATCAAAAACAATGGCCATCTGGGAGTAAAGGGATTTTATATTCTAACAAAAATTCATTATAAGCAAACAACTGACCCTCCTTGTTAGCAGGACCCTACTTTTTATGGTTAAATCTCTTTGACTCCATAAAATTAAATTTCTGCTCTACTAAAGAAATTAATGGAACCACATTTTCATTCATTCTTAAAATTTGTTCTTTGGCAATAATAACACCAAAGTTTTTAACTTTACTTTTCTCTGGGATTCCTGAGATTTGTTCGTCATTGCAAGTCTAGTTTGGAAGTAAATCACATTTGGATGAATTAAGTTTTAACCCAGATGCAGCCGAAAATGTGTCTAAAAGTTTAATTGCAATATGAATTTGGTCTCTATCCTGTAGAAAATGAGCTGTGTCATCTGCAAACTTACTCAGAGAGATTATCTTTCCTGATATTGCAATTCCTTTTAAGGAACTGTTTTTAATTGAACTGGCCAGAATTTGCATAGGAAGTAGAAAAAAGTAAGGGGAGACGGGACATCCCTGACGGATTCTCTGTTCCATTCTAAATCTTTTAGTATTGCCATGAGGTAACATAATTGAACTATTCCCAGAAGCAAATAAGGTGCGTATTGATTTTTAAAAAAAATGTTGACCAAAACCAAATAAATCAAGAGTTTTAAAGACAAATTGATGTTCTACAGAATCAAAGGCCTTATGAAAGTCTACAAAAAGAATAAAACTTTCATCTTGTACTGAATCTATAGTCCAAGATATCAAGAATAAGTCTAAAATTATCAACAATGCATCTACCAGACATAAAGCTGTTTTGAGACTGTCAGGGCTCCCTCCTCACCCCTGTCCTTCCCACCTGGCATCCCACATACCCCTTTTCCCATCTGTTCCTCTGTCTCTCTGCTCCTCTGTCTCCTGTTTCCCATCCGTTCCTCTACCCCTGTCTCTCCTCCTGGTCTCCCATCCTCTCCTCTGCCTCGGTTTCCTTCCCCAGTGCAATACCTGAGTGGAGCGCTGAATCACACCTGCCTCCACTCAGATAATCAGCCTTCTCCTCGGGTCCCAGACAGCTGAAGGACATCGACCTGATTACTCTCCACTGCCATAAGAACCGGCTCATCCTTCCACTCCCTGCCAGATTGTTGAACAAGACTTCACAGTTAGTTTGCTCTCTAGCCTCCAGTAAGTCTGTTAAGTTTTTGACACCTTTTTAACTTTGTTTCTCTCCTGCCTTCACCCAGACCCAGCTGTCCGGGATCTCCGCCGCCGAGAACCCTCGTCCGCCTTCCCCAACCCATTCGGCACCGGTTTCCCCCCATCTGGATCCCCCCTTCTGCCTGGACCCCTCCCTGGAACCCCGACCTGCTTCCCTCCCCGATCGCTGGAACCCACAACACAACCGGCTGCTCCTTACCTCCCGGAGCCCACCAGACCCCACCGGTGAGACGTCCTCCTCTGCCCGACCAACCTAACACCTTGGGCTCCCCGGTTCATCAGAGCCTGACGTTCCGCCTCCTCCGAACCCCTCGCCACCCACTGGACACCTTGCCCCCACCAACGTCTGGCCGCCAGGGAACCCCGGCTCCAGACCCACCTGGCCAAGCCCCCATTACATCAGCCGCTCCTGCATCCTGGTTTCCCCCCATCGAGCCACTAGTCACCCCTTTACAATAAAATTCCTTCTCAGTTCCACCGGCCTTGGTAGTGTGGCTCTCTGTTCGGGTCCGCCCTCTGAGACCGTGACAGAACAATCTGGCCAAAAGCATGGACCCGGAGAGCCTACTACCGGGGTCTGGACCCACCATTTCCCCCCACAGCCCAGCAGTTTACCCCGATCATCTGGTTTTTCCCCTGTACCCCGTCGCTGACCCAAACATTTTCTACCAGTCCGACGAAGCCTTCGACTACCTCAGCCCACTCTACACCCTACTTGACGTGAGGAGAAATACCACCGAGCAGATCCCCCAAGATCTCCTCCCAGCGTCCAATCTGAACCCGTCTCTCCGCCAGCCACCAAGAAACCTGGCTGCTGAAAACGTCATGCCAGGAAGCGCCACGACTCCCCGGCCCCAGCTCCAAGAAGGCCCCACATCGATCCTCCACCTTCTGTCCACATGGGGGCCATCCTCCTGTCCTCTGTTCCCCAAAACCAGACCCCAGCCCAGTCCTCTGGCCCCCAGAACCAGCCCGCTGACCCTCTGAACCAAGCCCCGAACCAGACCTCCATTCCCCCCAATCAGACCCAGTCCTCAGCTCCCCAGAACCAGACCCAATCCTCTGTATCCCTGAACCAGGTCCCGACCCAGATTTCAGGCCATTCTTTTGTTTTTCTTTTCCAGCAAGGAGAACAGCGTTTTTTTTTTTTTTTTTTTTTATGCCATTAGTGATCTCTGGTGGGAGTGGAAGGAGGATCCCAAGGACAGCACGGTAGCTTTGGCGCACATGTTAGCAGATCAGAGGCCCGGGCTGACCTGCCACCTACCTGAGGAAATGCAGGACTTCCTGAACACCCCTCCCCGCACTCAGCACGATCCAGTTCTGCCCCCAGAGGGGCTCCCGGATCCAGTTCTGCCCCCAGAGGGGCTCCCGGATCCAGTTCTACCCCCAGAGGGGCTCCCGGATCCAGTTCTACCCCCAGAGGGGCTCCCGGATCCAGTTCTGCCCCCGGAGGAGCCTCCGTCCCCGCCTCCTGTTCCCGTGGGGGTCGGCGCCCCGCCTCCGCTCCCTGAGGAGGTCGGCACCCCCCCCTCCAGCCCCTGGGACCTCGGCAGCCTTAGAAAGGCTTAAGGCCTCCCCCGAGTCCCTGAAGAGGCTCTGCGCCTCCTCTCTAGCGCCGCCCCCGGAGGGGCCCCTGGATCCTGCGCTGCCCCTGGATCCTGCGCCGCCCCCGGAGGGGCTCCTGGTCCTGTCCCCAGCTCCCCCCCCCAGAGGACCCACCGGACCCAGCCGACCCAATGAGGCTGGATGGGCCGCCCTCCAGAGCGGTCCATCCTGGCTGTACCGCCCCCGGGCCATCCCCCTGGACGGCCCAGCCTGTCTGTCCGGCCCCCGGACAGCCCGCCGGAACAGTCCCTCCTGCTTGTCCAGCTTCGACCGGCCCCGCCTCCAGGCCACCCTCTGAAGCGGACCCTCTGGCCCGTCCGGCCTCGGCCTGTACCACTTCCGGGCCGCCCCCCTGATCAGACCCTCCGGCTTACCCAGCCTTGACAAGTCCGTCCTCCAGACCGGACTCTCCGTCCTGTCCACCCGCGGCCAGTCCGGCCTACAGTCCGTCCTCCGGAGCGGACCCTCCGTCCTGTCCATACTATCCTGTCCAGACTCATCAATTATATCATTTAAAACCTTTTAAAATTTGTTTGCTAAACATAATGCAATAATTTTGTATTCATTGTTCAGTAATGCGATAGGACACCAATTACCTATCAATAAGACATCCTTTTGTGGCTTAGGGATTAAAGTAATTAAACTTTGGCATAGAGAGGGTGGAAGAACTTGACTGTAAAAACATTAAGTAGAAAAGGGGTAAGTTCTACTGAGAACAGTTAATAAAATTCAAAAGTGAAGAAGAAGAATCCATCTACTCCAGGGGGTTTATTTAATTTCAGTTTTTTAATAGCATCCCTGATTTCTGAAACAGTAATTGGAGAATCACATATTGCTTTATCAGCCTCTCCAATTGCCTTGATTTCACCTAAAGAATGAAAAAAGTCTTCCATTTCAGAGGGTGAAAAATTGGATTCTTAGAGCTTTATAATAATTTTCACAAATTTCACCAATGTATTTTGGATTATCATCAATTGATAAGTCTCGGTTAAGTTCTCTGTACTCCTCCTCATCTCCGTCCATGATGAGGCCAACGATGGCAGAGTCGCCAGAGAACTTCTTAAGATGGCAGTTTGTGGTGTGATGGCAGAAGTCTGCAGTGCAGAGGGTGAAAAGAAAGGGGGCAAGGACAGTCCCCTGTGGGGCCCCTGTACTGCAGACCACAGTGTCGGACACACAGTCCCCTGCCCTCACAAACTGTGGTCGGTTGGTGAGGTAATCCAGCAGCCACACTGTGAGGTGAGAGTCCACTCCTGTCTGCTCCAGCTTGTCCCCCAGAAGCGCAGGCTTGATGGTGTTGAAGGCACTGGAGAAATCATAAAACATGATTCTCACAATGCTCTTCGTCTTCTCCAGGTGAGAGAGGCATCTGTGCAGGAGGTAGATCATGCATCATCAATCCCGATGCCGGGCTGGTAGGCAAACTGCAGCGGGTCCAATGATGAGCTCACCAGGGGTCGCAGATGACAAAGGACCAACCTCTCCAGGGTCTTCATCAGGTGGGATGTTAGTGCCACCGGCCTGAATTGGTTGAGGTCCTTGAGGTGCGATATCTTCAGCACTGATACCACCATGTCTTCTGTTGTGAAGCACGGAGATATGAGATCCCAGAATCAGCCACAAAGGGGAGACTCTGACAGAACAACAGCTAAATAAGGGAACATTGTGATATTATAACCTGTAATTTAGGATCAGATTATGCCAAAACCTAATGAATGAGTTTGAAATAACCAAGTGTCTATTCTTACATTCTTTAATGTTGAAACGGTGTAGAAATCAGAAGAGAGCCTCATTTAGAAAGAATGAAGGGTTGATTATTTTTTGGGAAAATGTCTTCTTCTACTACATTTTTATAAGTTGGTTGTTTCTTTAAATATGTCCTTTTTACTAGATTGATAAAAGATTGCACAATGGGATGCCAGCGACAGTTAGAGGCTGACATCTGTTTTTCCATTTCCTGATCAGGAGCCTGTGCTGAGCTGCAGACAGGACAGATCAGGGGGGCAAGATGGGCTGTCTGGACAGTCCAAAACAAATAGTTTCAGTTCCTTAAAAGTGGAGATGTCCATGAAGTCAGTGTATGGGACAAGTGTGCGAGTTGGGAGGGGGTAGAGATGAAGTTGTTGCTTAAGTTAATTTAGTATGAGATCATTGCTATGTTAATTAAGGGTGAAGTGATTGCATATGCATAAGGTTCAGTAAACTATAAATTACATCTGATCGAGACGCAAGTTGGGAGTCGTTGGGTGATAGTCGCTTGATGCAAACCAGGGTAGAAATGCCCTGAGCTAAGGGGATTTTACCACGTAACTTGGACGGGGAATTCAACATGATCTGCAAAGGAATAACTGTTCTGATGGAATTATGGATTAAAGGAACTGCTCTTTCTTCATTGAGGATTACAGAACTGTGATCTGGAAATAATGCTGTCTGAAGGAACATTACTGAACTCTATTTTCCATGTGAGGAATAACACCTGAATGGATTAACAAAGTTTTTAGTGGCCCAAACAACAAAAATGGATATATGCAGATCTAAATCTGGTCCCGACCCCCGTCCACTTCCCCCTGGGTCCCGGCGGGTCTCAAACACTTGTCGGGTCTCAGGTGAGCAGTCGGGTGTGGCCACACCCTAACTGCTCTTCCTCCAAATTACATATCTTAGGTGATTTGCACTCTCCTTTAGGAAAGCATAATACCAGTCGGGAGTTAGGCTAAGTGATTTGAATATTATCTAATGTTTGATTATTTGTCTGATGATTTATTGGCTATGCTTTTGTCCTGCTAAATATATTTTAATAAAGCATTATTCTGCAATTAAAGACAACAAATTGCAAGTGCTATTTTTTATTTTTATTTCTATTCTTATTCTATTTTATCCCTGAATGAATACTTATGCATCTTGCTCTGGATGTAGAAAGTCAGATTACAGCGTGCATGACAATAGCAAAGGTTCTAAAAGCTTACCTAATTATAGGGTCCAGGTTGGCCCAGTATAAACATATCCTAGAGATTGTCTACATGTCCATAATCTCTGAATTAAACCTAGCAATTTACCAAGTGCAAGATCCAGAGGTAAAGCTGCCGTTAACAGGCGTGACTGGTGATTAAGTTTAACTGTACCGAAGTGGGTACTTGGTTAAATTAATTATCAGTGGAAGCAGGGATAGGCGTCTGGATGAAGGCAGTGAGAAAGCTAGGTGAATTTTCCTCGTATTACCAGCTTAACAGTTCTGCAGCATCCCTTTGAGTAAGATCTCAGGGGGCAGTAGAACCACACCCGTAGGATGGAGAGCTGGTCCGGTGATTCCCTGACAGCTGAATAAGTTAATTAGGGGTTACTGGCCCTGAGGATCAACACTTCCACAGCTGTGGTACTCTCCCCAGTTTCAGGCTCAAGTTGAAAATATGTTCCACAATCCTGCTCAGCTGATCTGCGCAGGACTTGAGGAGCCTGGAGCTGATGCCATCAGGACCCGTAGCCTTCCTGATCTTCAGTCTGCTCAGTTCTCGCTTCACCTGGGATGTTGATAGGGACAAGTTGGGGCACGGGGGCTGTGGAGGAGGGGAAGTGTGATGGTAGGAGAACTGTGGTGGAGCTGTAAGGAGGGGGAATACAGTGGGGGTGGTACAGTCAGCAGGGGGTGCAGACAGATGCAGTGGTGGCTGCTGCAGGGTGGACTGGTCCGGGGGAGGGGTGGCTGACTGTTCAAACCTGTTAAAGAAGGTGTTTAGATCATTCACCCACTCCTGGTCCCGTCTCAGTTCAGTCTTGGGATCTTTGTGGCCAGAGATGGTTTTCAGGCCCCTCCAGGCCCCGCTGACATCGTTCTGCAGCAGTTGATCCTCCATCCTCTTCCTGTGGCGGCATTTCCCCTCTCTGATCTTCCTCCTCAGTTCTCTCTGTGCAGATCTCATCTCCTCCTTGTCTCCTGACCTAAAAGCCCTCTGTTTCTTCTTTAGGAGAGCCTTTATATCAGGAGTAATCCAGGGTTTGCTGTTGGCGAAACAGCATACAGTCTTGGTGGGCACAGTGTAATCCACACAGAAGTTAATGTAGTCTGTGATGCAGTGAGTGAGGTTGTTGATGTCCTCCCCATGATCCTCACAGAACACTTCCCACATAGTCGTGTCGAAACAGTCCTTGAGAGCCTCCTCAGCTTCCTTGGACCATCTCTTGACCATGCGGGTGACAGCTAGCTGTCTGTGTACCAGAGGTTTGTACACAGGAAGGAGGTGAACCAGGTTATGGTCAGATTTACCAAGTGGTGGAAGAGGAGATGATGTATATGCCTCCTTGGTGTTGGCATAAAAAAGGTCCAGTATTTTATTGTCTCTGGTGTGGCAGGTGATACTGTGTGAAGGTGGGTAGTGTGGACGACGGAGAGGCATGGTTAAAGTCCCCAGTAATAAGGAAGAGGGCCTGTGGGTGCTGTGTCTGCAGCTTGCTTGTTACAGAGTGTAGGACATCAACATCTCTGGCAATTGCCTGTCTTCTCAAACGTAGTCGCTGTTGCTTGTGAATATGATGAAGACAGGCAGCTACTAACAGTTTGATTATTTGTTTCTGGATCGCAATGTAGGGTTGCAAAGTCAGGAATGGCACTTGCAACGTTGCTGAACGGCTGCACATGCAGTGATGTACTGACTATTTACGGTTATGCAATGGTTGGTTCCTTGCCAATGGAGAAGCAAACTGTTTCTAAAGGCTAAGTTCCCGTATTTCTAGACTTCAGCTACGAGTAGGTCCATGTGTTTGCCATGTGTTTCCGTGCGTCTCCAAGGCTTCCAACTTTTGACCAGACCTTAGAGTAAGATTTGGTTTGTGTGGGATGCTGATGGGGAGTCTGGGAGCCCTCCCCCAGAAAATTTGGACAATTATTGATCCTATTTCCTGCATTGTGGTGCATTTTAAGAGCATTTTGCCAGTTAAAATCTTATTATAGAGATAACATTAAGGGATAATAAAAAACAAACAAACATTGAGCTTTAAAAAAGCAAAAAAAAAAAAAAACAGAGCAAGGGCAGCAAGGGCAGGCAGTATTGAAAATGGTTCTTCATGTAAAATATGGATGAAATTTCTGTGGCTGGATGTGCACAACACATTTCAGCATTTTCCATAAATATATGCATAATTAAAATAACTCCAGCAACCACTCTAACATTTGTCTTGGAGGATTCTAATGCACACTCAACAGCTTCAAGTTGACCACATTAGCCAACTAAACAATAAAAAAGAGCTTAAGCAAAAACAAAACATAACTTCATAACTTAAATTATCCATTCACTGAACAGAATTACAATCAGACACTAAACTCTGTCCCACAGGAGCAAGGTGACATGGACTAAACCCAGGACTAAACCAGGTCTGATCGGAGCTCACACGAACAGGGTGAATAACTTAACAAAATCCTAACATTTTGACCTGGTTTATGTTTTTCTTCTTTTCTTTAAACTATTGCAAGGTCTATCACATGAACCAGATAACTGTCATGAAGTCCAATGTATTCTCTATCAGCATAAATTAACTAAGGTTATAGTATTATTCCATAATGGTATATAATAATGTGACGTTTTTTATATTTGTGTGATGTTTTCTAAAAGGACTTTCAGAAAAAGATATGAAATGCTAGTTTGTGGATTCAGCCAGAGGGAATGATCTGATTAATACTGTGGAAAACAACTGCCCTCCAACTTAGTTATAGCAGTGCTTTGCAAACTTTTACTGCTGAGATCCACACTAGAACATGTTGGAAATATAATTTATGTTTTGTTGAATAAATTGTTGTATTAGTAATGATTGAAAAAAGTACAGATAAAACAAATACTGGGTAGGATCAAAGAAGGCATACACAACCAAGAAAAATGTTGAATAAACCAGGTCAAAAAACGGGAGAGTATCTTTGATGCAATTCAATATGAGCTCACTAACAGCTAAAAAGAATTCCCTAATTTAGAGATGTCACTCCTTTACAAATTTGAGGACCACTGTGCAACAAAATTTCAGATATTTTTTTTTTGCTTGTAACAACATTCTAAGCAGCCGTGTGACAACAAAACGTTTCAGAAAGTGACATGCTGGCAACCTTATAGTTCTCCCGCTCACAGGAAACAAATCACTTTGAGACTACAAGCCCACTGACACAGCAAGTGAGCGATATACTTGTTCTAAAGCCTTAATACGTACCTGAAAAGAGGTTAATGTTGGTATGATGATCTGGAATCACTCCTCCACGTTTAAAGCTCCCGGGCAGCTGCACAGGCTTTCAAATACATTGAGTCAACAGCCTGCCTGACAGCTGCACAATGACTGGGGAACGTGTAGGACGGAAAATGCGGACCGGATTTTCACAAACCCGACGTTCTCTGGAGTAAAAACGCAAACTGGATTTCCCCAAAGGTTACATATTCCCATAACAGCAAAGTGGAACTTTTTTTTCTGCCCGTGAGACATTGGGAGTGTGGGGTGAGAGCATGTGAAGGGATTGATTTGCGTGTGTCTCACAGCCAAAGCGTGAGAGTTGGCAACCCTGCATCTCCGTCCGCATTGGCTAGAAATATGTGGAGGTGCGCGGAGCGGAAATTTTTCACATGAAAAGGCTGCTCGAGGAGGCGTGGGTGTGAAAGTTGCACAATTTCTCTGCATGGAGCTGCACCAACCTCGTGGATGCGGTAAGCATAAAACAAGCTTTACAAGGCATGAGATTTGTACCAACTGAGCTGAGGAGGAGCTGAAGACTACAAGGAATATCAACGAGGGGAAGTATCAGCACAGGAGGACGATAGAGGAACAGCTGCAGCAGAAAAACATCAGTGGAGTCTGGAAGGGCCTAAAGACTATCTCTAGCTACAAGGCGTCCGACTCCCAGGTTGTAGAGGACCAGAAGTGAGTCAGTGATTTAAACCTATTCTTCAACAGGTTTGATCAGGCTCCTGCCCTTCCCCCCACCCAACCACCCCTGCTGCAACCCCTGTCCTCTCCTCTCCAAGAAGCCTGTAAGCACTGTAAGAATCAAGTTCTTTGATTTCTCCAGTTCTTTTAACACGATTCAGCTGGTTCTCCTGAGGGACAAGCTGAAGGTCACAGGGGTTGATGAACACCTCTCGGGGTGGACACTGGACTACCTCACAGACAGACCACAGTTTGTGAGGGCACGGGACTATGAGTCTGACATGTTTGTCTGCAGCACTGGGGCCCCGTAGTGAACGGTCTTGGCTCTGTTTCTTTTCACTCTGTACACTGCAGTCTTCACATACAACTCAGCCAGCTGTCATCTGCAGAAGTTCCCTGATGACTCTGCAATCATCTGTCTTATCTCAGATGATGATGATCAGGAGTACAGAGAACTGATGCAAGACTTTGTGGACTGGTGCCAGCGGAACTGCCTCCAGATCAACTCAGAGAAGACCTAAGAGCCGGTGGTAGACTTCTGCAAGTGCAGTCACACACCCCCAACGTTGGTGAACATCCAGGGCATGGACACTGAGAGAGTGGACTCATACAAGTACCTGGGTGTTCACCTGAACAATAAACTGGACTGGTCAAACCACACTACCTACTATCTACTGAGGAGACTGCAGTCTTTTGGGGTGCAGGGGGCACTCCTGAAGACTTTTTATGACTCTGGTAGCATCAGCTATCTTCTATGGAGTGGTCTGCTGGGGCAGCAGCATCACAGCTGCTGACAAAGGCTATGTTCACACTGCAGGGCTTAATGCTCAATTCCGATTTTTTTGTGAAATCCGATTTTTTTTGTGAGTTCATTCACATTTCCAATTAAATGCAACTTGTATGTGATCTCCTGTGTGAACCTCACACGACCCAAAAGTGTCCCGCATGCGCAGAAGAGGACACAACAACGACACACGCAGAGAGCGTGTTCAGTATTTACGGAAGTAAACATGGACGCTTACAGTAGAGCATGTCTGGCCATTTTAAAGTTGTTGTCCAGCCGGAGTCAGCATATTTATAACTTAATCGTTTTAAGGAGAAGGTCAAGAAGGAAGAGAGCCAGAATTTTGGCCCTGGCGTTTTGTGGGGCAGTGGCAGCAACATCTGTCCAGAGAACTGTGTGGGTGCAGAGTCGCAGCCAGGAGTGGTGGGGTAGTGATGTGAGAGGTTTCACAGATGCGACTTCATTCAGAATTTTCGAATGACAAGGGCGACCTTTACGTACATACAGTGGGTACGGAAAGTATTCAGACCCCTTGAAATTTTTCACTCTCTGTGTCATTCCAGCCATTTGCCAAAATCAAAAAAGTTATTTCTCATTAATGTACACTCAGCACTCCATCTTGACAGAAAAAAACAGAAATGTAGAAATTTTTACAAATTTATTCATCCTTCCTTCAGTTGCAACCAGTCGTCCTGTCCCTGCAGCTGAAAAACACCCCCACAACATGATGCTCCCACCACCATGTTTCACTGTACAGATTGTATTGGGCAGGTGATGAGCAGTGCCTGGTTTTCTCCACACATACCACTTAGAATTAACACCAAAAAGTTCAATCTTGGTCTCATCAGACCAGAGAATCTTATTTCTCATAGTCTGGGAGTCCTTCATGTGTTTTTGGCAAACTCTATGCAGGCTTTCATGTGTCTTGCACTGAGGAGCGGCTTCTGTCGGGCCACTCTGCCATAAAGCCCCGACTGGTGGAGGGCTGCAGTGACAGTTGACTTTGTGGAACTTTCTCCTATCTCCCGACTGCATCTCTGGAGCTCAGCCACAGTGATCTTTGGGTTCTTCTTTACCTCTCTCACCAAGGCTCTTCTCCCACGATTGCTCAGTTTGGCTGGACGGCCAGGTCTAGGAAAAGTTGTGGTCGTCCCAAACTTCTTCCATTTGAAGATTATGGAGGCCACTGTGCTCTTAGGAACCTTGAGTGTTGCAGAAATTCTTTTGTAACCTTGGCCAGATCTGTGCCTTGCCACAATTCTGTCTCTGAGCTCTTTGGGCAGTTCCTTCGACCTCATGATTCTCATTTGCTCTGACATGCACTGTGAGCTGTAAGGTCTTATATAGACAGGTGCGTGCCTTTCCTAATCAAGTCCAATCAGTTTAATTAAACACAGCTGGACTCCAATAAAGAAGCAGAACCATCTCAAGGAGGATCAGAAGAAATGGACAGCATGTGAGTTAAATATGAATGTCGCTGCAAAGGGTCTGAATACTTACAGTTGCAAGAAAAAGTATATAAACCCTTTGGGATTACATGGATTTCTGCATACATTGGTCATAAAATATGTTCTGATCTTCATCTAACTCATATAACTAGACAAACAGTCTGCTTAAATAGTACAGCACAACAAATGTATAGGTTTTCATGTTTTTATTGAATACAACAGGTAAACATTCAAAGTGCAGGGTGGAAAAAGTATGTGAACCTTTAAATTTAATAACTGGTTGACCCTGCTTTGGCAGCAATAACCTCAACCAAACGCTTCCTGTAGTTGCAGATCAGACCTGCACAACGATCAGGAGGAATTTTAGACCATTCCTCTGAACAAAACTGTTTCAGTTCAGCAATAGTCTTTGGCTGTCTGGTGTGAATCGCTCTCTTGAGGTCATGCCACAGCATCTCAATCGTGTTGAGGTCAGCACTCTGGCTGGGCCACTCCAGAATGCGGATGTTCTTCTGTTGAAGCCATTCTGTTGTTGTTTTACTTTTATGCTTTGGGTCGTTGTCCTGTTGCATCACCCATCCTCTCTTGAGTTTCAGTTGGTGGACAGATGGTCTGAGGTTTTCCTGCAAAATGTATTGATACACTTTGGAATTCATTTTTCCGTCGATGACAGCAATCCGTCCAGGCCCTGAGGCAGCAAAGCACCCCCAAACCATGATGCTTCCTCCACCATATTTCACAGGTTGGATGATGTTTTTATGTTTGTGTGCTGTGCCTTTTTTTCTCCACACAAACCGTTGTGTGTTTTTGCCAAACAATTCAATTTTGGTCTCATCCGTCCACAGAATATTTTGCCAGTAGTGCTGTGGAACATCTAGGTGCTCTTTTGCAAACTTCAAGCATGCAGCAATGTTTCTCTTGGACAGCAATGGCTTCCTCTGTGGTGTCCTCCCATGGACTCCATTCTTGTTAAGTGTTTTTCTTATGGTAGATACCTCAACAATAATCTTAGCATGTGCCAGAGATTTATGTAGGTCTTCAGATGACACTCTAGGATTCTTCTTCACCTCATTTATGATTCTGAGCTGTGTTCTTGCAGTCATCTTAACAGGACGACCACATCGAGGGAGAGTTGCAACAGTGCTGAACTTTTTCCATTTGTAGACAGTCTGTCTTACTGTTGGCACATGGACATCAAGGCTTTTGGAGATACTTTTGTAACCCTTTCCAGCTTTATGCAAATCAACAATTCTTGATCGAAGATCTTCTGAGAGCTCCTTTGTGCGAGGCATGGTTCAAATCAGGCAATACTACAATAATATAGAAATTCTAAACTGGCTCTTTTATAGAGCAGGACAACTTTAATCAACACATTCCACCTCATCACATTGATTGGAGTCCAGGTTGGTTCACGCCTGGCTCCAATTAGCTCTTGAAGAAGTAATTGGCCTAGGGGTTCACATACTTTTTCCACCCTGCACTTTGAATGTTTACCTGTTGTGTTCAATAAAAACATGAAAACCTATGCCTTTTTTTGTGCTGTACTATTTAAGCAGACTGTGTTTGTCTCGTTATATGACTTAGATGAAGATCAGAACATATTTTATGATCAATCTATGCAGAAATCCATGTAATCCCAAAGGGTTCACATACTTTTTCTTGCAACTGTTTGACCATTTCAGTTTTTCTTTTTTTAAATAAATTTGCAAAAATTTCTACATTTCTGTTTTTTTCTATCAAGATGGGGGTACTGAGTGTACATTAATGAGAAATAAAATATATATTTTTTTATTTTGGCAAATGGCTGCAATGACACAGAGCGAAAAATTTCAAGGGGTCTGAATACTTTCCGTACCCACTGTATGTGAGTGCCTCTTTTTAACACTTTCATGGCAAGACACACGTCTGTCGTGTGACCTGTCCGTTCAGACCGAAGTCGCATGGCAAAAGATCCAATACCTATCGGAAGTAGGACCATATATCCAAGTGGCCTGGGTCGCATTAAAAAAAAAATCGGATCTGTGTCATTCAGATTGTCATGAAAAGATCAGATACAGGTCGCATAGGGGCAAAAAAATCGGATTTGAGTCACTTTAGCCTGCAGTGTGAACATAGCCTAAAGGAAACTTGATCCGGTGATCAAGAAGGCCAGCTCTGTCCTGGGGAACCCCCTGGATCCAGTGCACATGGTGGGAGAAAGGAGGATGTTAGCCAAGCTAACATTCCTGCTGGACAGGGACTCTCACACCATTGCAGGACACTCTGAGGGCACTGGACAGCTCCTGTAGTGACAGACTGTGTCACTCCAGGGGTGTACTGGCATCAGACTCTGTAATCAGCACTGGTCCCAACAGACTACACACCAGGCGTGAACTAACCGTGACGTCACCCGTTGGTTTCAACGCCGAGAAAATGAAGCCCGGATTTTGCTACTTTCTGGTCGCCATTTTGGATTTTTTGGAGCCAGTGACGTAAAAAGCGTCATCAAACAGGCTGGACCGGAGAGCAACTACGGGCAGGACCAGTCAATGGGACTGTCAATCAAGTATAGCCATGACCCCTGGCTCCGCCACCTTTAACGATTTATTTAAAATTCAGTATTGATTTATTTTAAGATCGGCCACCTGATCTCTCATTTTGACCATGAAAACTAACGGGGGAAAAAATCGTGAGCTGTAGAAAATCAGTCTATCAAATTTTGCTTTTTCCAAAAATGAATTGGGGTCTATGGAGCAAAAGCTTTTTGGAGCCAACCCTAGCGGACGGCGTGATATTGCAAGTTTTTGACGCTTCCGGGTGGGCTTCAATTTTGGAACCAGATGCTACGTCCATCTTTATATACACTCTATGCCACACACACACTCACTTAATGACAACTAGCAAACTGTCATGCACAATAAACCCAAGTGCAATTAATTTGTGAATGTATTCTTAAATGTTATGTTTTTATCCTGGTGTGTATTTTTTCATATTTTTTTTCATATTTTTTATATTGTGTATATATAGTGTATATATCTTATGTCTTTAATATATAGATGTGTTTTCTTGATTTTTCTTACTGTCACTTGGCTGCTGTGACGTTGCAAATTTCCCCTTGTGGGACAAATAAAGGATGTTCTATTCTATTTTGTTCTATTCTATTGTAAAGCTATTTTTACAATTCCTATTTGATATGATAAAGCCAGAATAGCAATTCTCTACTCTTGTCATTACTATCAACAATTTCATTGAGTAAGTAAAGTCTTTTGTGTGGAAACATTTACCAGTGCTTTTTGCTGATATTTACTTACTATATATAACAAAAAGATTGAAAGAGTGTCTGTAGCACTTAAGTAAACAGTCATTTCATTCAGACTGGGTAGTTTTAAAATGCCTGTGTTTTATGAGCTTGTATTGCATGCACTGAATATGTAAAAAACAAGTACAGACAAGAAAATCCTTCAGATCCATTTTAACTCAAAGCCTTGTATTACAGCCTGCCATTCTTCAATCTCCCCTGAAAATACAAAACATTCCTTTCACAGCAAAAACACTGCTGTAATGCTCTCAACAGCAAGCTAGCATACTTACATTCTCCTCATAAAGTCTGCTTTCATTGCTTTTGTTGCAGGTAAAAGAAGCTGCTCATAATCCTTGTCTGAGTTTGAGAAAAATCATGTTTCCAGGTGCAGTTTGAAGCTCAGTACAGTAGTTTCCTTCCTGTAAACAGACACCAGTATGTTATTCCATCCACTTTCACGAGTAGGAGCAAAAAATGCAGCAAAATCTGTATTTCGTAGTGTTTCCTGAGGCTGATATGGGCTGGTATGAAGTGAAAAATTCTGTGTGTGAGTGTGACGTAAATAGTCCCACCCCTTCAAAGCACACTATGAAATGACTGTCTGCCAAGAAAAGGCTGAGCAGCGAGAGGAGTAAGAGAGAAACAGCAGAAAATGAGAAACACACAAAGAATGTGCAGAATATTTGGATTAGCCAAAGGGAAGAGTCAATGTCCTCTGCAGCTCTGAGCAGATTATTTCTACCAACAAATATTTGTCTTACAATCTCATAAACTCTTCATTTTTCACGTAAATGCACACAGAGAAGTGCACACTTGATATACTCGAGTTGCATTTGTATTAGTAACACATGGAAATGTATCCAGTGGTTTACTAAACAATGACACAATATATACAGTGACAGTACTTCTGAGTCTCACACATTGGCTGCAGTTTGACTGTGGTAGTCTTTCAGTATCTTCCAAAACCGCACCAAACTCATAAAATCCAACATGCTGTTCTCATCTCTGCCACCAGGTGTTGCAAATTTGTCCCCCACCACTCCCAGACCCTTGTGAATTGCTGCGCAATGCTTCATGTCATACAGAGATTGCACCAGATGGATAATCAGAAACAGTTACAAAGAGTTTCATTTTTGTATTATTCATTTAAATGCAAGCTACAGGTGACTGTAGAGAACAGGATTGGATGAAATAAAATGTCTTGGTTATAAAATGATCAAATCTGAAAAATTTTGGACTTTTGGTATAGATCAAAAAAAGAAAAGCCTATCCCAGCTGAACTATGGGACAGGACCAGTGGTGTAGTCTAGTTTTTTCTAGTGGGTATACTCCAGGCTCATTAAGCAAAGCCAGGTCAGGAAGCCAGGTCAGGTTCTCATATATGTGCGCGTACACACACACACACACACACACACACACACACACACACACACACACACACACACACACACACACACACACACACACACACACACACACACACACACACAAACTGTGTTTTCCTATCCTTGTGGGGATCTACCATTGACTCCCATTCATATCTAACCCCTAACCCTTACCCTAATCCTAACCTTAACCCAGACCAAAACAATGCCTAACCCTAAAGAAACGTTTTTGCACTTTTTTCAGTAACAACAACATGGCCAAGAAAACACTGTTTCCCCTCATGGGGACCCAAATGAGGTCCCCACAAATGACATTTCTTTTGGTTTTCCTATGGTTGTGGGGACATTAGGTCCCCACAACAATAGCCACCACCTGATCACACACACACATGTATACTGGTTTTGCTGGATTAGAAGGATGATTTTTTTCAACCCCCTTTTTTTGCAACACTAAAGGGACACCCTTTCTGCTTATGCTAGAAAGATGTAGTGAATCTCAAAAAATTCTGTTTGAGCTATACAACACAAATCTCACTTCAAAATTTAAATACACACATCAGAACACCTCAAAACAAGAACCTGACACCATGATGTATTAAGAGGACAACTGATAATTAGGTACTTAGCTCCACCCACAGTAATTTCAGGACCAACGTGATTTGTCTGGACCATGGCCATACACATACACAAACATGCAATTTCTGTGTATTAAAGGGTCAAACATGGATAAATGGAACATAACTAAACAGACACAAATGGATTGTGTGCTATAGTGCCTTCACTTAAGTATTAGGGCAATAGAATCCTAGCCCAGCTGCGCTAGACCCATGTTCTGAAGGCACAAGGGTCTAGGCACGCTCGACAGGGAGGGAGGCGGGCTAAAAGGTTGTCTATCAAATCACTCTGCAGCAATTGGGTAGGTATACAACCAGTCAGCGCAACGAATAGGCTCCTAGAGCGCCGGAAATCAGAGGATACGGTAGTTCGGTGAAGCCTTATTTATACAGTCAATGGGTGAAGCTCAAGTATATTACAGACATGTTAACAGAAAGATTATTCAGAGTCGGTGCTAACGGAGCTCAACGACTGTTGTCGTTTTTGTTGTCGACCCTGGCAGAGAATTAAATTCATTGCCGTGGGTTGTCTAGCACGGCTAGGCTAGTTGTTTCCGGTTGTTTCTGTCAGAATCGTCGCGCCTCTGTCGTCACTTAGTTACGCCCGCCTTCTGACTCTACACTTCATGGTGATTCGTCCGGCCAGTTTTAGGAGAATCCAGCCTCGAGCCTTATGGAGGGTAACTAGACCCACCCTGGCAGAGAATTAAATTTGTTGCCGTGGGTTGTCTAGCATGGCTAGGCTAATAGAATCCTATTTATTAACAGAAATGGAAATTAATGGATGACAAAATTAAATTATACATGTCCACTGTTAAACTAGCTGACAGATTACAAATTTAGTGAACAAGAAGAACTTATCTTCTCACAGTACAAAATAAAACCAAATCCCATTGTATGACAAGTACAGCAATTGATCCACACTAAACAGTATACAATGGCAGAAAATAAGTATTCGGACACCCCAATCAACCAAACAGTAGCTCAGCATCAGTCCAAGGATACACAATAGGGTTTCAAAATTGGCACAGATAGCAAATCCTACAGCCTTTCAAGTGTGAAAGAGTCCATTTAAAAGGAACTATATCTGATCTTACAGGGAGCGCCACAGCCTGAAATTGACAGTCCTTGTCTAAACTCTTCCAAGAATTCCCCAGTGCATCTCTAAAATTCCAAATGTCCACTGAAATGAGGGGGAAAACATGTTTCACATCCTTCAGAGTGCAATCACTTCCACAGTTATACAGAAAAAAATGCACACAAAGAGAAAAGAGAAAAAAATAAAAACATAAAAAATAAAATAAAATAATTCAGGTAAAGGGCTCCCAAGAATTGACAAAAGCACGATGCAAGATTGTTGATACATGACCCTGTATATACTCCAGGAAGGGTTTCCAGGTTTGGTTGAATACATCAGTTTCCAAATGAACCAAGCACGTTAAATAGTCCAAAGGGATGTAATCAAAAATAAGTTTTCTCCACCCAGAGACAGTGGGTGGCTTATTAGAAATCCATTGCAGCAAGATATTCTTCCTGGCACAAAATGTTAAAACATTGAATAATATGCGATTATATTTATAGCTAATTTGTTTATTTGGTAGACCGAGGAGAAGAGACAGAGGATCTAGATCAATATTGACTTTAATAATATTTCTAATTTCAAATAGGACAGACTCCCAGTATCTCTGGATCTTAGGGCATGACCAAAGACAATGTGTCAGGCTGCCTTCATGTAAATTACATTTAGGACACTGTGATGAAGCGCCTTGTTTGAATTTTGATAGGCGGTTAGGGGCCAAATGTGCTCTATGCAGTAACTTTAGCTGGAGAGCCCAAGAACGATTACAAATGGATTTTTTTTTTAACAATTCCAAATACTGATCCACATTTCTTTTGTAATGTCAATATCAAGTTCTCTTCCCCATGTCTGAGCCAGCAAGGGAGTATCCGGCTTGCAACAACATTTTAATGTCTTGTAACACATACTAAGTGACATCCCTTGAGTTCCGAAAAACATTTTTTCAATATTTGAGACCTCAGTGTTTTCCATCAATGATGTTTCTTTTTTAATAAAATCTCTTATCTGAAAAAATCAAAAAAGATTATTTTTCCCATTCCGAAGGTTTCAACAACTTAACTGAATAGCATAAGGGTCCCCTCCTTGAATAAACAACCTAAAGAAGAAAGACCTTTTGTCACCCAATCCATATAACCTGCATCCAACACGCCTGGCAGGAAATCAGGGTTTTTGACAAAAGGAGTAAAAGTGGATGTTTTCCCAGTTCTCCCTTCAACGTGTCTCACCGCTCTCCATGCCTTCACAGTATTGACAATAATTGGATTACTACCACAGCATTTATTTACAATTTTCAGTTTCTTCAGGAAGAACATTTTTAAGAGGACAGTCACATACTGCAGCCTCCAAATCCAGCCATGAAGCAGGTGAATTACCGCATATCCACTCTCGGGCATACAATAAAAGGGAACTCCACTGGTATTTTTTGAGATCTGGGAGGTCCAGGCCACCCATATGACCTGGAGACTGCAGCATTGACATCTTTATGAAAGCCCTTTTTTGCTCCAGATGAAGGAACTAAACCAACTCTTTATTTTTTGGATCACCTTGTGTGTGAACAAAATAGGAATCATTCTAATCGGATAAAGCAAACGGGGCAGAACTATCATTTTCAGAAGTGAAATTCTTCCTAACCAGGATATGGGAAGGCAATTCCATCGGTCAAGGTCAAGTTTAATTTGATCAAGTAACGGGGTAAAATTGGTCTTAAACATCTGCTCAAAGTGAGGAGTGACAAATATACCTAGATATACACTGCTCAAAAAAATTAAAGGAACACTTTTTAATCTAAGTATTGCATCAAGTCAGCCAAACATGTGGAATACTGATCTGGTCAAGTAAGTAACAGAGGTGGTTTTTAGTCAGTTTCAGCTGCTTTGGTGTTCATAAAATTAACAACAGGTCCACCTTCCTAATGTTTTCAGACTGTTTTTCACTAGTTTTGCATTTGGCGAGGGTCAGAGTTACTTCTGGTAGCATGTAGGTCCATACCTGGACCCTACAGAGGTTGCACAGGCAGTCCAACTCCTCCAGGAGGCACATCAGTGTGTGCCATTGCCAGAAGGTTTGCTGTGTCTCCCAAGCACAGTCTCAACAGCATGGGGGAGATTCCAGGAGACAGGCAGTTAGTCTAAGAGAGCTTGACAGGACTGTAGAAGGTCCTCAACCCATCAGCAGGACAGGTATCTGCTCCTTTGTGCAAGGAGGATGAGCACTGAAAAAAAATCTACAAAATGACCTCCAACAGACCACTGGTGTGAATGTCTCTGATCAAACAATCAGAAAGAGATGTAATGAGAGTGGTCTGAGGGCTCAGCGTCCTCTAGTGGGCCCTGTGCTTGCTGATCGGCACCGTGGAGCTCGGTTGACATTTGCCATAGAACACAGGAATTGTCAGGTCCACCACTGGTGCCCTGTGCTTTTCACAGATGAGAGCAGGTTCACCCTGAGCGCATGTGACAGACATGAAAGGGTCTGGAGAAGCCATGGAGAACGTTATGCTGCCTGTAACATTGTTCAGCATGACCGTTTTGGTGGTGGGTCAATGATTGTCTGGGGAGGCATGTCCATGGAAGGATGCACAGACCTCTACAAGCTGGACAATGGCACTCTGACTGCCTTTAGGTATCAGGATGAAATGCTTGGACCCACTGTCAGACCCTACATTGGTGCAATGGTCCTGGATTCCTTCTGGTGCACAACAATGCCCGGTCTTATGTGGTAAGAGAACTCATGCAGTTCATGGAGGATGAAGGAAGTGATACCATTAGCTGGCCTCCATGCTCACCTGACCTGAATCCAATAGAGCACCTTTGGAACATTATGTTTTGTTCCATCAGACACCATCAGGTTGCTCCTCAGACTGTCCAGGAGCTCAGTGATGCTCTGGTCCAGTTCTGGGAGGAGATATCCCAGGACATCATCTGTCGTCTCATTCAGAGCTTGTCCCAACATCGTCAGTCATGCATACAAGCACATGGAGGCCATACAAACTACAGAATACCATTTTGAGCTGCTGCCAAGGAATTTCAGCAAGATGGACCACCCTGCCACATCAGTTTTTCACTTTGATTTTGGGGTGTCTTGAATTTAGCCCTCTTGGGGGTTGATAATTTTCATTTACATCGAACAATGTGGCATCTTTTAATTCCTAAGACATTATCCAGTCCATATCAATGTAAATATCCAGTTTGTTTTCCCCCCGCATTGAAATATGATGTGTTTTCAAAGTGTTCCTTTAATTTTGTTTGAGCAGTGTATAAATCCTGCAGGGGACCACCTAAAGGGAGAACTGGAAATATTGGGTTGTTTCCCCAGGAGCATAGCCTCAGACTTTGAATAATTAATTTTATAACCAGAAAATAAACTGAACTGATTGATAATTGGAATTACTCTGTGGACTGACCTACGAGGCTAGAAAGAAATAATAAAATGTCGTCAGCGTATGTGAGACCTTTGCTCGGTATTGATACCAAACACAATAGGATCGCTACGAATTGCTTCTGCAAGCGGTTCAATTGCAAGGGTGAAAAGGAGGGGGAAAAGAGGACACCCCTGTCTACAGCCTCTCCCCACCTCAAAGTTTGAAGACCTAAGGCCATTTGTAATCACTGAAGCTAGAGGAAAACTGTAGAGGACTTTTATCCAGCTAATGAAATTGGAACCCAACCCTAACTGTTGCAGAGTATAAAACAAGAAAGACCACTCGACGCGGTCAAACGCCTTTTCTGCATCTAAAGAGACCACAAGACCACCTGCCGCTCGCTGTTGACACAGCTGAATCACGTTTAAAAGGCATCTGAGATTATTACAAGAGCTACGGCCCTTGATAAAGCCTGTTTGGTCTGTATTTATAACAAGGGGCAAAATATTTTCCAAACGTGCTGCAAGAATTTTTGACAATATTTTCAGATCCGCGTTAAGTAATGAGCTGGGTCTGTATGAGCCACAATTTTCTGGAGGTTTTAATTTTTTAAGAATTGTAGCGGTACTACGTTATGATTTATTGCTCTCGTTATCAATAATTGGGGCACCACCCTAGATCTCTAGGGAAAAATATTAATTTTAATAAAAAAAATTAATATTCATAAAAATTTTGATCAATCTCATATCAAAAAGTCTTGAATCCTCGGTTAAATTGACCACATTCTACACAAAGAAACACTTAAGACTGTAGTTTGATCTAAAATGAAGTATTTATTAACTATTCTATGAAAATAATGACAAGTGAACTATATACAATGTAGATATGGTGTGTGTGTGTGCGTGCAGGACTACATGTGTGTGTGTGCGTGCATGTGTGGAATGTGGGAGTGTGTGTGTGGTGTGTGCATGTGTGAGAGATGTGGAAGTAGGTGTGAGAGAGAAGGAAATATGGTGAGGATTAGCCAGAGCTAACCTGACGAGGTAACCGGTAATTTGGATTAAGAATTCTAATGATTTGTAAAAGAATAAATTGATTAAATGAATTAATTGACCAAGCGGTTAGTACATCACCCATAGAATGGAATCAGAGCAAACTCAGCTGGAGTTATTGAAGTGAACCATCATGGGGCTGGGACTTGCGGGGCCTTCAGATTAGCCGCACAACCGTCTGGACTTGCAGGTTCGGAGCGGTGTGTCGTCGTTGTTGTGGCCACGCCTTGATGTCCTGCCGCGGGTTGATCGGTTCTATGCAAAGACCTGATCCAGCAGGCCTCCGGAGTTCTCAGCTGAGTGTTGCTTGGCTTAAAAATGATGGTTCTCAGGCTTTAGCCAAGAAAAACGGGTGTTGATGAAAAACGGTCAAAATTAAGAAAAATAAATGCTGGTTCTGAATCGGTTCTTCAGATTAAAACGAATAACGAGCAAAATGTCTCCTTAAGTTACAAAAATATTAAGAGATAAATAGTTAACAAACTTAGATGGTGAGGGAATTTCAAAGATAGAAAAAACGCGCTTTAGGTAAGAAAATAGTGGGAATCTCTGTTATGGATTCCTCAGGTAATAGAGTAAGAGCGAAGAAGAGAGATGATGTGGGCTACGGCTGACTTTATCTGTGGGTCCAGCTGAGGGGAGGACCTGGGCGGAGAGAGAGAACTTTTAGGCGCGAGTCTGGTGGAATTTGGAATCTCTTTGTTCTCACAGAGTAGAGAAGAAAGAGGAATCCAGAATGGATTAAAATATGATATTACACGCGCAAAACACGATCTGTCTATCCCACCATATTCAGTTGTGTGAAAGTGAAATGTGTAGATTAATACATATGTTCATATGATGTGAATCATTTCATTCATAACTATATGTTTATGTTTATGACATTAAAAATATGTATCACAGTGAAAATATAACAACAAGTCAGAGATTTGGTAACAGGTAAATACAATGGTCATCATTCAACCTAAATAGAGAGATAAAGAAGGAATCAGATTAAACATCACAAATTAATAAATCAGCTTCTGTGAAAGATAGAATCGTGATTTTCGGATATGTTAATGATGAATGATTTCCATTGACATTGGTAATTCTGTAAACACAAAATACATTCCCGAAATATTAATTTGGCAAGGTTTTGTAAGTTCAGTTCCAGTCTCTTTGTTTCAGTCAAAGAGAGAGAGGGGGTGACTCCAGCCTTCAGCCATAAGGCCATAATTACGACTTGTTATCTGATCTGTGGAATGCAGAGACGTCTCCGGCTGAGGGTCTCCTAACGCTGAAAAGGGATTTTAGCATGAAAATTCATTAAACAAACATCCATAGCATATAATTGAAAGTCATTGTCTTTTAAAAAGAAGAAGTTATTCCAGGGGTTTAAATGTTCACAGGAGCTCCATCCTTCTGTGAATGAAAACCTACAGAAATACAAATGTCTCAATCCTCCTATAGAGATGGGTGTTGGTCAGTACTGGAGAGGGAGAGCTTATCTGAGTTTTGATCAGCTCAGGAATTCCAGGGTCTTTGCAGTCTTGCTACAGAATTAAGGATATATTAACTTCCCTAAAAGAAGGGGGAAGGACACCAGTATTAAAAGAGTCTTTAAGCATATCAAAATAGGGCTTTGAAAACAGGTCCATAAATTCTTTACAGAATTCAGATACAAGCCCATCCGGACCTGGAGCTCTCTCACTCCGAAGAGATTTGATGGCTCTCTGCACCTCCAACTCCCAGATTTCAGCATTTAGGTTTTTCTTTTTGTCATCAGGTAGACTAGGTAACGTGATTTGAGAGAAAAACATTTCCATTAGCGATTGACAGCTGACACATTGTTCAGATTTGTACAGATTCTTGTAGAAATCTAAAAATATTTTACTGATTACCTCAGGATCAGTAGAACAGGAGTCATCCCCAACAGAAGTTGAAGCAATTGTTTGATTAGCTACACGTTTCTTTGTAAGGTAAGAAAGACCTGGTTTGTCCCCATGTTCAAACTATTTTTGTTTGGCAAATTTGACTCTGGTGGGCCTGGGATCTTTCTGCGTGGAGTTTGCATGTTCTCTCTGAGCATGCGTGGGTTTTCGCCGGGCACTCCGGCTTCCTCCCACAGTCCAAAAATATGCTGAGGTTAATTGAGTACTCTAAATTGCCCGTAGGTGTGAATGCGAGTGTGATTGTTCGTCTGTGTATGTAGCCCTGCGACAGACTGGTGACCTGTCCTAGGTGTCCCCTGTCTTCGCCCAAGTCAGCTGGGATAGGCTCCAGCACCCCCCGCGACCCTAATGAGGATAAAGCGGTGTATAGAGAATGGATGGATGGATGAAATTTGACTCTCTCCATAGCATTTTATGTCAATAGTGTGTTAAGCGAGCAGCGTATGGCATTGAGCTCCTCCAGCTTGGATTTTAATGTTTTTTAGCATATTCTTTTTCTGCAAAGCTAAGTCTTCATTCTAATATAGCTTGTTGTTCTGCTATTCTACGCTTTTTGCTGGATGTGTAAGATATAATTATTCCTCTACAAAAGGCCTTAGACGTCTCCCAAAGCAAAGACAGACTACTTGCTGTGGGTATGTTGACAGAAAGGAAATGTTTGAATTCTGTTCTAAAATATTCTAAAATTTAACATCTTTCAGAATCAAGGGGTTTAATCTCCAGTGTCTTGATTGAGCATTTATAGGGGCAAAATCTAAATATACTGCAGCATATGGCAATGTGTTGTCATGGTTCCATGGTTCTGGACCCGAGCTGAGAATCACACGACCAGAGCTGTATGAAAGAAACAGTCTTTATTGCAGATAATGAATGGGAATGGGGGGTGGATTCCTGACAGTCAGAGGCAGATGAAGGAGGGGGAGCTGGTGGAGAGACAGAGGAGGTACGAGTAAAATCGGGAGTCCAGGGGAAGAATAAGTGACTGAATGGGTTCCGGGGGTGATCCAGGTAGACAGAACAGGTGAGGTTCTGGACAGCAGGCGTCTGGGCAGGACAGAGACAAAGAGAGACATTAAAACTTCCCACAATATGCAACATACCTTGAGGAAGGCAAGAACGCACTGACAGGTAAGTCATTTACGACAATCTGGCGAAGAATGGAGAAGTGAGCTGGTCTTTAGTACTGAGGCAGATGATTAGTGGCATGTGCTTCAGCTGTCCAGGCTTCTGCGAATCAGCTGATTACCTGAGTAGGTACAGCTTGGCTGTGCTCAGCTCGGCTTACTGCTGCATAAAGCTCGAACGAGTTCATTGTGCATTAGCCTCTCAACCAGGACCAAATCAGCGCCCGAGACCGATGCTGATCAGGTTTCATAACTTCAGAGACCAACAGCGGGTACTTGAGGCTGAGCGGCGAAGGGGCACTGTGGACCAGCCGCTGACCTACAAGGGCTCTAGGATCATGTTTTTCCAAGACTTCTCAGCTGAGACCACGCGCAAACGGAAGGGATTCGATGCAGTAAAACGACGTCTATGAGAGGTAGGCATCCAGTACTCTCTTCTTTATCCAGCTAGACTTAAGGTCGAGCATGATGGAAACGCCACTATCTTCGACTCACCGGAGAAAGCAGCAGCCTTGGATAACTTGATGTGAAACCGTGGGAAAAACAACTATAATTCTGCAGAGTTATGGAAGTAATTGCCCTGGATTTGACTGCAGATTAAGGACAGACAGGATATTGGACATTTTCGTTTTGGACGTTTGATGTGAGTATCTATGGTCCATTTTAAGTCGTATTTGCTCAACTTCAATTTTCCGTTTTAGTAATTAGCAGCGTGTAGCGGCGATGGAAGGTTTATGAGCCTCACCTCATAAATGTTTTATTTTAGCTTTGGTATCTCCATGCGAGAGATACAATGCTCTTTTTCAGTTATAAATGGTATAGTCCCCTGTTTGGTGAAAGGGGGAGTGCACATGGAAGGCATTTCCTATTGTATTATTTTCACTGTTGTGATTTGTTTGGTTCGTTTAGTTTGTCTCGTTCAGCTCAGCATCTTGCAGTCCTTGTAGATATTGTTGGCATCAGAGTGGCATTATATGGTAGCTTTGACTTGTGAATGCTAAAAGTGTGTACATGGAACAATTTAGGGAAGTCACTCACCAATTAAAAGAAAAAGGTACTATTGGCTCTAAAAAAAAGGGGGTTGACATTGCATTGCTACAATAGACGCACTTGAATGACACAGAACATTTAAAGTTGCAACAATGTGGCTTCGAGCATGTTTTTTCTCCTCTTTCATGAGTAAAAGTCGAGGGGTTGCTATTCTCATTCAAAGATCTGTGCCATTCAAAGTTATACAATGTGTCAAAGACACACAAGGTAGATATGTATTTGTCAAAGCTGCAATATATGGGGAAGAATTTGCCATATTGAATGTATATCTACCACCTTGTCACCCTTTTACCTTTTTAACAGAAGTAGTGACAAAACTGGCAGGCCTGCCCCATGAAAACATTATTGTAGGGGGCGACTTTAATTGTATCATGAATCCATTGATTGATAGACTTCCTGTAGGCCGCCTTCCTGTACCAAGGAAAACAAAGCAGGTGTTTGAGTTGTTTGAGGATGTAGGATATATTGATGTGTGGAGAAAACTTCATCCTTCTGAAAAGGAGTACACATTCTACTCTAACCCTCATAAATGCCACACACGCATTGATTATTTTTCTTCCTAAAGTCATCCTAAAGCAAGTAGTTTCGTGCAAAATAGGATGCATGTCAGAGCTCCCTTCTCACCCCGTCTTTCCCATCTGGCATCCCAAATACCTTTTTCCCCATCTCTCTCCCTCTTTTTCCTCTCTCCCTCACTCCTGCTCCTGTGTTTCTTCCTTCTCCTCTCTCTTTCCTTTTCTCTCTCTCTATCCAGCAGAGAGACCGTTGTTGGTCTCAAGCTGCAAAAATTCGGGCAGCCATTCTCAAAAACTTTGGAGCACCAACGCCATTCTCGATGCCCTCTTAACGAACATTCTTCCTTCTGCCCCTGTTTTCGAGATCATCAATTCATTGTGCCATTGTAAAGACTTGTTTCTCCAGTGTTTGTATGCGGACCGCAGCCTGATCAAGGCTGTCCTCTTGTGTGGCAATCCGTTGCTCTGCATCCGTAGCACTGAGTTAGCTCTCTCTCCTAAATTTACTAATTAGAGAAGATTGTCAGGTACGCTCAATTTAGTTACTTTAGTTTAATTTTTAGTAATCAGGAATAATTAATTGTTTAATCATGAATTGATGCTGTGCCCCTGCTAATTTTGCTTAATAAAACGCTATATTGCATTTAAAGAGAAGCCTGATGAAGTTATTATAAACCACTGATTCTACATAGTGGTAAAAAGTTAAGTTGATTGTGTGCATTAAATCTATTTGTTCTTAAAGGTTACTTAGTCCAATTTGAGAGTGTTTAAACATTACCCCTGAGGTTAGTTTTCCAAACCTCTAAAATGAACCTAGGAATAGCACCAAGTGCATGCAGTCCTCAGAGGGGAGCTGCCACTAACAAACGTGATTGATAAATCAATTCTACTACTTAGAAGGGCTGCTTAATGGGATAGAACTTATCAGATAAGAGGGGTGAGACTTTTGGATGTAAGGCAGTTAGAACCTAGGCGAGTATCCCTCGACTCCAGCTTAATTATTCTGCTGAATCCTGTTAGGTAAATTCTAATAGGCAGATAGAATCTAACCCTTTAAACGGAGAGCTGGACCAGATTTAACCTGAGGCAAGGGTTAAAGAAGGCTAGACTGGCGGACAGGTACAACGCCCGCATTACTGCTGATGCCGCACCAATCCACCTGTCCATCTCTCGCTCCATTTTTGGGGCTGCCCAGTCGGCCCACCACTTGCAGGGCAGGAAGTCCGGGTTGGGTGCTATGCTCACCGGCAGTAGGCAGGAGCGGGCGCCTGAGCATGCCACCCCCTGGTGGTGTAGACTAGCTCTTTTCAGATGTTGTTTCTGCCATTTCACTAGCTTGTTTTCACTGAGAGAAAAAAACACCAAAGATTGTCTATAGAGGAGATCATAGACTGTATATGGACGACATGAGCACCCACTCTGCAGTAACCAAAACATTCCTTTATGGAGAGGGTTTCCCTCTGACAACTTTTTAACTATAACCTTTAACAGATTTCACCTTGAAATTAAAATATTTATTTCTACACTATTGTATTCATCTACAATGTAGAAAATAATACGAATAAATAAAAAGCACTGAATGAGAAGGTGTGTCCAAACTTTTGACTGGTAGTGTATCTGAAATTCCCTTTGGAGATGAATAAAGTGATTCTATTCTATTCTATTCTATTCTATTCTCCTGAGCTTTTTTCACTCAGCAAAACTTTTTATAATAATTATTATTATTACACATTTTATTTATAAATGCCTTTCTTGACAGCCAAGGTCGCTTTACAGGAAAGACAAATACAACAAAATAGATAAAAACCATACAAAAGATATAAACCATGCATAAAGATAAAAAGCATACATAAAGAAAGAGGCAGCTAGAGAGAAAAATAGTCTTGAACAGATGAGTTTTGAGTCTGGATTTGAAAAGAGGCAGAGAGTCAATATTTTGAATGTCCGGCGGGAGTGAGTTCCAGAGTTTGGGAGCGGAGCAGCTGAAAGCCCCGCTCCCCATGGTGCTGAGGTGAGCGAAGGGCACTGTGAAGTGCATGGAGGAAGAGGACCTGAGAGTGCAGGTGGAAGAGGCGATTTGAAGAAGAACAGACAGATAGGGCGGGGGCGAGGTTGTGGATGGCTTTGAATGTATACAGGAGGATTTTGAATTCTATCCTGTATTTGACAGGGAGCCAGTGGAGTTGCTGTAGGACGGGGGCGATGTGCTGCAATGAGGGGTTTTTGGAGATGATGCGAGCAGCTGAATTCTGGACCAGTTGAAGTTTATAGAGGGATCTGTGAGGGAGATCAAAGAGGAAGAGTTACAGTAATCAATGTTGGAATTTTTTTTTCCTCCTTCTTTATTGACAAACTGTTTAACAGAACGTTGAGGAACACAAAGTTAATGGCATTTGGTATGAAACAGAATTACAGTAAAGTAAAAAAAAAAATATATATATATATATATATATATATATATATATATATATATATATATAAATAAACTAATAATAATAATTAAAATTAAAAAAAACAGATAAAGGAAATAGATACGTCAGGATAAAACATAGAGCAATCTCCCTATATCTCTTATGGGACGAATAGCTACTATCAAAATGAAAATCCTACAAAATAAATTACTTCTTTGCAATGATTCCATTCAAACCAATGTCCAACTGGTTCCAGTCGCTGGACTCGGCTATCACAAAATTTTACTGGAATAATAAAAAAGCAAAAATCAGTCTATCAACTCTTCAGAAAGTAAAGCCGAAGGAGGTCTAGAAGCACCAATTTATGCATTATTATTTAGCTAACCAGCTACAATATCTTATTCTATGGACACAACCTACCGTAGATGCCAACTGTTGGTTTAGAATTAGAACAGAAGGATTGCAATCGCATCAAACTTCAGACATACTCTTTATTACAACATCCATCAAACGACATAACTGTTTTAAAAACCCAATGATTTCCTCCACCTTGACCGCTTGGTGGAAGGCATTAGAAATTGCAAACTCTAAATTGGAGCCGTGTAAGTTTTTCTCCCATTTGGTACAACCCTGATTTTCAAGTTAACAATCAGCCGCTCCATTTAGCTGTTTGGGAGCAGAATGGAATCACACATCTCCACCACCTCTTTTCAGATAATACGTTCATGTCATATACAAACTTGCTTCAAAAATACAAAATAAAAACGGGAATTTTTTACATTATCTTCAAGTTAAAAATATTATTAAGAAAAGAATCCCAACACTTCAAAGCACGCTCCGGCCGCCGGCATTAGCTGAAGCAATCATAAAGCTTTCTCCAACAACAACTAAAACCCTCTCTAAAATATATAAGTTACTCTTAAGCACTGATACAATACATTTACCTATTTCTAAATGGGAGTTAGATTCTATCTATATCTCCGGAACCAGACTTCTGGACTCAAATTTGCCGATAATGCATTTAAAATGACCAAAATACGACATAACTTTACAAATCAATCCAATACAAAATCCTCCATAGAACACATATTACTTCATATATATGATGAACAAAAATGGGATTCTCCGCTCCCGACATCTGTCTCCATAGTGCTCCCAGAACCACTGCTGATACTTATCTTTTCATGCTCTATGGTTGTGTCACCCCCCGTAAAAAAATTTCTGGAACCAACGTCTCAGAAAAAACTTTCCGCTATCGTTAAACTGCAGGATTCCTCTATCCTCCAAGTCTGTGTTTACTCGGCGACTTAGCAACAACGGACCTACCACGCAAACAATCTCAATCCTTACTTGTAGCCCTCGCCATCGCCAAAAAAACAATCTTGTTAACTGGAAAAATAAGCAATCTCTGAACATTAATCTCTGGTTGAACCTCCTAATAAATCACATTTCAATGGAGAAAATCTCTGCTTCAAATAAAAATCAGTTGTTAAATTTTATACAAACATGGTCACCGTATGTTAACTCCCTTAACTTAAACCTGTTAACCTGACTCTGCCTGTTAGCGAGAAACACACATCACCCCAATTATATGTTGCGCTTATGTATGTTGGCATTGTGTAACTAATGATTGTCCTTCAGTTAGGGAACCCAGTCGCTGTCAGCAGGATTGAGCGGGCCGTATCGACGACAACTTACAGTCAACAACTCCCCAGGATCTCTGTCTATATGCATGAATGGCTAACTTGTGTTACTGCATGCTTAGCTAATCTTCCAGGTGCTGTCCCTGTGGCTCGGTGTGTGGGTGGGCCTTGTTCCCCGGGCGGCGCTCGGTTTGGGGCGGGCGCCGGGTCGCCTCGGGGGCCGGGGGTCGTGGGGGGCTGGTGGCGTCCTGCGGGGTGGCTGCTTCTGTGGGGGCATGGTGGGTGGTTCGGCTCGGTCGGGTGCCTGGTTTGGGCGCCCGCCGGGTCGCCATCTGCGACTACAAATGTCGTGGGTGGCGGCCCGGCGGTCGTTTGGGTCTGGCGCCCAGTCGGGCTGGGTCGCCTGTCGTGTTCTCTTCATGGGGGTGGCCGCTTTGTGGGTTGTGGGGGGGATGGGGGGGGCGGGTGGTCGTGGGGGAAGTGGGGCTGTGGGCCGGTGGGGCGCCGTGGGGGTCCGCTATGGCCTCAATGGCATAATGGTAGAAAACAGCTTGAAATAAACATGATAGGTTAATTTGCCATGAGGGCGGTGATGGTCACAGTCACAAAGAAGAAAAAAAATTGCACATGAAGCTTAAGCAATGGCACCATGAGTGGTTGGTGTCATTTTTGAGCAGACTTGCAGACAAAAAAAAAAAAAGGATAAACATAGAGCTTGGGCTTATTTTGCAGATTGTAATTTTTAATCAAGTTGAACAGTTTCATTGGGTGTTTAGTTTTCATTTTTTTAAGGGCTTTGGTGAACGATATAAATTCCTTATGAAACGCATAAAACCTAGGATTTACCATTGTGTATTTGCATTTATGAATATAAAATTTCCCGAGGATGAGAATATGTTAATCAAGAAGTCATAGTCCTTGTTTTCTGATACAAAACCATAAATAATATCTTTCTGAAGAAAGAGTTCAAGTAGAATATTGGTATGAAGCCAGTCATGTATATCAGTCCAGAGTGCTTCTGTGAACATACACAGAAAGAACAGATGATCTGTAGTTTCTATTTCCCCACAAAATACACAGTTCTTCATGTCAAATCCAAATCGTTGATGTAAAAAGTCATTCGAGGGATACACACCATTCAAAATTTAAAATGCAATTCTTTAGCTTTCGGAGTGATAGGATATTTCAAATACTTAGAACGCAAAGAGTGTATGATGTCCTGGAAAAACATGAGCAATATTGTTTCGAAATGATGGCGTTGGATATGAGATTTTATCATACATTTTCCTAATTGTTTTGTTAGGGATTTTGGTGGAGATGAAATCACACTCACCCACAAAAAGACGAGGAAGACAGTGAGTGACATCTGTGGAATTTGAAAGGATGCTCTAATTAGACCTAAAAAGGAGGCAGGAATTGCTTTTGGTAATAGAAGTGAAGGATTTATGATTGATATTTAGGTTATATTTCAAACAAAAGTTTCATGGGACATCATACATCCTTCTCCATCAACAAAATGAATTACAGACCAGATGTTTTATCCATCAATTCCTTATTGTACAATGACTTGTTTTTGACACAATATATCTGTTGTTCCATATCGGTGTGCTGTGTGGGGTAAAATTATGATTGTACAAAATCTTCCAATATAAGAGAACTTGTTGGTGAAAGAGGGATAGTTTAACAGGTAATCTTTGAATGGTGAAGTCACATCTTAATAAAAAGTCGATACCTCCTAACTTCTTGAAAACTTCTCTGGGAATATGAAACCAAAAACTGTTGTTGCCTAAAAGGGATTTTAACCAATTCATTTTCAGGGTTCCATTCATAAAATCAAAGTCTACGGCTTGCAAACCTCCATTTTCATATTCTTTGGTCATATCTGCTTTTTTAATGTAGCAAGTTTTCATTTCCAAATGTAACCAAAAATAATCTGGTTAATCTTCTTGATGGCTTGTTAGGAATAGCCAAAGACTGTGCAGGATAGATACATCTTGAAATGCCTTCCATCTTAGTTAGAAAAACCTGACCTAATAAACTGATATCTCTCAACAACCAGGAATTAAGTTTAGCTTGGCAGTTATCAATCACCTTCCAAATATTTTTGTTTTCTCTTTCACTAATATCCTTAGAAATATGTACACCTAAATATTTGACAACCGTCTTTATAGGAATGTTATATGCAGTTGTTAATCACAATAATGGACTGGCATCAGTTCACATTTGTTAAGGTTGAACTAAAGTCTGAAGCACTGGAAAAAATATCAATAGTTTGTATAATCTTTGGGACTTCAGTGAGCTGTTTCATAAAGACAGTCGTATCATCCGCTAGCTGGCTAATGATAATGGGCTTTCCCAACACATTTAAGGGAGCAATGTTCGAGTTTTTGATAGAAATAGAAAGCATTTCTGTAGCAATTATAAAAAGAAATGGAGAAATTGGGCAGCCCTGTTTTATTCCACATTTGACATCAAATCTTGGTGAGGTACCTCCCGGTAATGAGATTGAGCTATTTGCGTTTTCATAAAGAGATTCAATGACGTTTCTAAATTTGTCCCCAAAGCCAAAAAGTTTAAGAGACTGGAAAATAAAAGGGTGTTCAACTGAATCGAAGGCTTTATAAAAGTCAAGAAATAGAATAAAGCTATCGTCCTCTATAGGTGACTATAATCTAAAAGATCCAGAACTAAACAAATATTGCTGTGAATTGATCTATTTTCATAAAGCCAGACTGGGAGTCACTGATAATTTTGTCCAAATTGGTTTTTAGTCTATACCATAAACAAGAGTTACAATTTATAATCAGTGTTCAATAGAGTGATGGGTCTAAGATTATCTAGAATTTGGAGTCTTTGCCAGGTTTAGGGATTAAGGTAATTACTCCTTGCTTCATGGTGGGAGGAAAAGATAAAGTATCGGTTGCCTCTTTTAGCATAAGGAGAAATGGATCTTTTAATATGTTCCAGAAATGTCGGTAAAAATTGAATGTAAGACCATCACAGCCAGGTGATTATTCAAAGACAAACTCTCTACTGTTTTGTCAAGCTCCTGAGCAGTGATATCAGAGTCGCACAGCTTTGCAAAATCTTCATCTATACAAGGAATAGTTTCTATGTGCTTGAAAAATAAGTCAGAGGCATTCATAGAAAACATGGGGGAGTACAACTTACTTTAAAATGCAACTATCTCCTTAGAGATAATGGTTGGGTCTGTACATAACTGATCATTAATTAACAAAGATTTGATTAAATTCCCCTCCTGTCTTCTTTTTCTAATCGACAAAAGTATGCGGTACATTTTTCACCTTCCTCCATCCATTTGGCCCTAGATCTTATATAGGCTCCTTCAGCTTTTTTGAGATACATTTCATCAAGTTTTTTGGCAGAGTTAGTAAATACTGTTTATCAGTGTCAGATGGGGATGTTTTCATACAGTAGGTTAATTTCTTTAATTAGATTGATCTCCTTCTGTTTGCTACTCCTATTATAAAAATTTACCAAAATTAATAGAGAAGTCACGAATTTTGAATGTAAGAAATTCCCATTTATATATATATGACATTACAGAGTCTTCAGTCATCACTTCTGCAATTAAATGTCTTATACCATCACAATAGGAATGATTATTCAATAAACTTGAATTGAATTTCCAATAGCCCTTATTTCTATAGCTGAATCCAGGTGATGAAAAAATCATTTTCAAAACAGAGTGATCCGTAAGAGGAGCAGCAGACATAGAGCAGTTGGAAACCATGTGTAACATAGGAACAGAGATTAACCAAAAATCAATTCTGGATTTTGTCCTATCATTTGGTTTGAACCAGGAATACTGCTTGGAGTCAGGGTATTTAAAGCACCATGGGTCTAATAAGTTGTGGTTGCTACAGAAGTTAGATAAGACAGGGGTTACAATAACTACAATGACCCTTATCTATCCAGATATTCATCATTAACCATATTAAAATCACCCCCCATAACTACATTGGCGAGTGGGTAATTGATCTTGAAGTTTTTAATGACATCAGAAACCTCTGAAATCAATTGTCTGGTATTTGTGGGGTTATTTAAAACCATAGATGTTGGCTAAGATAATGTACTGTTCATCCAATTTTAAAAACACAGATTAGCCATCTGCCACTGTTGCTACATTTGGAGGTTATCAGCTTACCAGGAGATTGATAAAACAGAATAGCCAGCCCTGCTGATTTAGTGGAACCATGATCAAAGAGGATCTTATCCCCCATTGGTTTGTCCAGAATTTTCATCCTTTGGTATTGAGTGTGTTTCCTGTAATAAAATAAAATTATTTTTTCCGCCCTTACAAACAGAAATATAGCTTTTCTCTTGTTGCTATGTCTTAAGCCTCTAGCATTTAACGACAAACAAGAAAAAGAAACATTCATTATGAACTAGATGAAGTAAATCTAGTGATTACTAGCAATCAAATCAATGAAGATAAGTAAGAAAAGGCCCAAACTAAGGCAAAGTCCCTTCAAAATCAAAACATTTGTAAAGTTAACAATCCAACCTATTTGTATCAAGGAACTAATGACTTCTTCTTATTATTTTTGGGGTGTAACCAACACAGAACTTGTACCCGTAAATAACCTGTGACTCATTAAGTGATCCTCTGTCCGTCGATATAACCATCTCCTCCTCTGTAGTATGCTCGCTTCCCAGCCACTCGTGCTTGTTGAATCTTTGGCCACACTGCTGCTCGTGTCTCCCTGTCAGCTTTGCAGAGGTCCTCCATGAAGCCGATCCCCAGGTCCTTGCAGATGGAGGAGTTCTTGGTCGTTTTCCACAGCGTATCGCTGAATTGATGATGATCTGCCTCGTTCTGTTTTCCTCTCGTCGTCCCAGTCAGTGAACCGAGTCCACAATGAAGTCGATGTTTGAGGACCATGAGGGTAAGATTTTTACCAACACGCTGGCCACCACGTCACGGATGTCTTCTCTCTTTCTCTTTTACCCCCCGCATCCGCAAATTCCAACATCGCTTGTAACGCTCCAGCTCCAGGACTGTCTCTCTTAACTCAACATTGTCTTTTTAATCGCCACCACATCCTTCTCCATGGCATGCAGTTGGGTTTTACAGTCTTTAATTTCCGCCGCATTAAACTCAACCGCCTTAGCCATGTTAGCTAGCATTACAGAGTTTTGCTGTATCTGAATGCCGAGTGAGTCAACCTTATTACCGATCTCTGAAGTCTGGCTAGCAAGCTGTTTTATCGCATCCAGAACGGCCTTCATACCTTCGTCCGTCCCTACGTCCTTCTTTTTGGGATTTGGTTGAGTTTTGACCGGAGAAAATGGGTCTTTTCGCTTGGTGCTGTCAGTCGAAACTTCCATTTTGGCTGCGTAGTCGTGGAGAGCAGTAGCTGTGTTTCCTCAGCTTGAGGCGGTGGGTTTCATTAGTCAGGGATCACGGGTGTTAAAATATTAAAGTTAAAGACTTTACCTTGTCAAAGTGTAAGAAAATGAGGGTTAGAAAGCAAGTTCTTCAAGGAAAAACTGGGACAGGCAGACGGAGCTCAAACTTTAACGTGCATCCGGTCTGCCATCTTGCCCGGGCCCCAATCATGTTGGAAATGATGAGGCTGTGGACCAGGATGGAGGTAGTATGGGGGTGAGGGAAGGGCGGAGACGATCGATGTTGCGCAGATGGAAATATGCAGACCGGGTGATGATATTGATGTGAGACTGGAAGGAAAGTGAGGAATCAAGGATGACACCCAGACTCTTTACCTGAGGAGAGGGAGAAACTGTCAGTTTGGATAGTGTTGATGTTGTTCCAATGAGAACAATCTCTATTTTGTCACTGTTTAGTTTTAGGAGGTTTAAGGTGAACCAAGATTTTATTTCAGACAGGCAGTTGGTGAGGGAGGAAGGTGGGAGTGTGGTGTTGGGTTTTACTGGATAGGTCGAGCTCAGTGTGGTGTCATCCACGTAACAGTGAAAATGAATATTGTATTTACGGAAGATATTGCCAAGGGGTAAGTTTGTGGATTCAAATTCATCATTCACTGTGTACTGAGTGTTTCTGTATGCATAGTTGTGTTATTTTAATTAATGGTGCTTTAAAACAGCCAAAGCATTATTGCTAGTGTTTTTATTTTGAATGATCAAAACGTTTAAAAAAATCCGTCTTTCACAGTCTTCAAACACTCTAGGTCTGCTGTGAGCAATAATACTGGGTAATAAAGTTGTTTAATTCACCTGTAGTAAGTCACTCCACATAATGTAATAAATGTAAATAGCACCATGTGTGTCTCTAAACACAGCTTCCTGGCAAGCCGGGATATACTCAAACAATAGTTTATGCATATGTGACAAATAAAGGCTTCTCTGAAGTGATAACGTTATGTGACAAAATCCCCTTATGTTCTAAAATTATTGCAATCAAAATAGAAATAGTAATTTATTATTATTATTACTATTATTATTATTATTATTTGTAAGCATGTCATAACCAAAATGACACCTTCCATCATGTCCATCCATCCATCCGTTCTCTATACATCGCTTTATCCTCACTAGGGTCGCCGGGGGTGCTGGAGCCTATCCCAGCTGACTCGGGCGAAGGCAGGGGACACCCTGGACAGGTCGCCAGTCTGTCACAGGGTTACATATACAGACGAACAATCACACTCACACCTATGGGCAATTTAGAATAATCAATTAACCTCAGAATATTTTTGGACTGTGGGAGGAAGCCTGAGTGCCCGGAGAAAACCCACGCATGCACAGGGAGAACGTGCAAACTCCATGCAGAAAGATCCCAGGCCCAGGCCGGGATTTGAACCAGGGATCTTCTTGCTGCAAGGTGAAATTGCTAACCACTGTGCAGCCCCCCTTCCATCATGTCGTTGGTTTAAATTAACTTCAAGCACCACAAAAAACATTAAACGTCACTGGATCCCACAGAATATTGACCCAGATTATTTGCAGTTGTGCATCAAAACCACTAGATGTCAGTAAACAATCACATATCAGTCTACATCAGGGGTCTACAACCTTTAACACTCAAAGAGCCATTTCGGCCCATTTCCCACAGAAAACACGAGGAGCCGTAAAATCTTTTTGACTTTTAAAATGAAGACAACACTGCATATATCGCTTTTTACCTCTCCTTGTTAATTTTGACTAATTAATAACAAAAATAATGCATTAAAAAATTATGTATTTAACCACACCTTTCTCAGTTCCCAAATATCTGGCACACCGATAACACTGATGAACACTCCAGCCAGGTAGGTAGCGCTAATGAACCTAAAGTCTGTTTTCCAGCCATGAAGAAGATTCACAGGAAGTTTGGTGAACAGTGATTGAAGACGAGAACACTCTGAGTGTTGGGCAGAAAGTTTCTTTTAAAAATCTTCCTGATGACAGCTTGGATAAAAGCGTGGTTATTTGCAAATTGTGCAACAAATAGTTTTCTGATCACCGCAGCACTTCAAGCCAGTGTATCCATCCCATAATAGACCACTTTTCGAGATGCTGAAGGTGCTTCAGTTTACAAAAAGCTTCAAAATATTGAATATAATCGCTGTAAATTTACTTTGAGTTTTCAGTAATCTGTAAATGTAGTAGACAGAATAAAAATGCAGATAAATATAAATGAAATGTACTTGTTTAAGTTAATGTATATGTCGGTTCACCAATTCAGTCATCAACCAAAAATGATTTAAATTGAAAAACTTTGCTGATTATGTCAGATATTGCTATTTGATGCCATCAGTCGTGATTAATTAATTACAAAGCCTCTGATGAGATAGATTCATTTTTTAAATTGTGTCCGACCACTAATATTTATCTTACTTGGTTAATGTCATTTTTGCTCCTGGACCTCATATGTTACATAATGTTAGCTGGAAATCAATATTTTGCGAATGTCTATTTAACTTGTAAAATCTATTATGAGTTATCTTAATCTAGTAACTTTTCTCTGGTAAGTCGCTGCCCTATTTTCCAAGACGCCACTGCCTGGATGCTGGACATGACATCGAGCCGTGCTCTCGCGAGTAACGTTGTATTAACCTGACATATCAAAGACTAGATACTGAGCAAGACAATTATCCGTAGTTTACCTTAGTACTCACAAGTACCTGACACAATGCAGGACTCTGCTGGGAGGGTGGAGACGTGCGGCAGTGGTGTATTTGCGACAATAAAAAAGAAAGAAATTTGAAGGAGCGATGGCAAGGATTTAGGAATGGTGGTCCGCCGCTGCTGAATAAATGTAGAGCAAATACTGGGATCCGAAGATCAACAGGACTCCAAATGAATACACGCAGGCCAGCGAGTGTCGGAGAATGATGGCTGGGATGCATGTCCAAAAAATTAAGACGTTTTGTTTTGATGTTACAAGATCACCATAATCTTCAAATTTAGAGTTAAATTTTAAAATCTAACAAACTAAAATAAAATAAATTTGAATTTAATAGCCTGCTGATTATTTATTTTCCAAAGCTACAGGGAGCTGCAACAGAGGGATGAAAGAGCCGCAGGTTGCTGACCCCTGGTCTACATCAAAGTGATGGAGACACACCTTGATCACATGACTTGAAGGTATTATTTTAACATGAGCTGTAACTTTAATACAGACTGACTCATCTCACTGAAATTGATTTAGCTCAGTTTTCTTCATTTATACTGATCACAAAATAAATTCCCATACACCCTCAGCAGTTCTAACATGTCATTCCACACAATGCTGCTCAGCTCCTTCTTCAGTTGGGAGCTGGGCTGGTTCAACGATAGGGGTATGGAGATGGAGAGACAGACCTGCTGAGTCTAATTCTGCCCACTATATACAGTGCCTTGCGAAAGTTTTCGGCCCCCTTGAACTTTTCAACCTTTCGCCACATTTCAGGCTTCAAACATAAAGATATAAAATTTTAATTTTTTGTCAAGAATCAACAACAATTGGGACACAATCGTGAAGTGGAATGAAATTTATTGGATATTTTATACTTTTTTAACAAATAAAAAACTGAAAAGTGGGGTGTGCAATATTATTCGGCCCCTTTACTTTCAGTGCAGCAAACTCACTCCAGAAGTTCAGTGAGGATCTCTGAATGATCCAATGTTGTCCTAAATGACTGATAAATAGAATCCACCTGTCTCCGTATAAATGCACCTGCTCTGTGATAGTCTCAGGGTTCTGTTTAAAGTGCAGAGAGCATCATGAAGATCAAGGAACACACCAGGCAGGACCGAGATACTGTTGTGGAGAAGTTTAAAGCCGGATTTGGATACAAAAAGATTTCCCAAGCTTTAAACATCTCAAGGAGCACTGTGCAAGCAATCATATTGAAATGGAAGGAGTATCAGACCACTGCAAATCTACCAAGACCCGGCCGTCCCTCTAAACTTTCACCACGAACAAGGAGAAGACTGATCAGAGATGCAGCCAAGAGGCCCATGATCACTCTGGATGAACTGCAGAGATCTACAGCTGAGGAGGGAGAGTCTGTCCATAGGACAACAATCAGTCGTACACTGCACAAATCTGGCCTTTATGGAAGAGTGGCAAGAAGAAAGCCATTTCTCAAGCATATCCATAACAAGTCTCATTTAAAGTTTGCCACAAGCCACCTGGGAGACACACCAAACATGTGGAAGAGGTGCTCTGGTCAGATGAAACCAAAATCGAACTTTTTGGCCACAATGCAAAACGATATGTTTGATGTAAAAGCAACACAGCTCATCACCCTGAACACACCATCCCCACTGTCAAACATGGTGGTGGCAGCCTCATGGTTTGGGCCTGCTTTTCTTCAGCAGGGGCAGGGAAGATGGTTAAAATTGATGGGAAGATGAATGGAGCCAAATACAGGACCATTCTGGAAGAAAACCTGTTGGAGTCTGCAAAAGACCTGAGACTGGGACGGAGATTTATCTTCCAACAGGACAATGATCCAAAACATAAAGCCAAATCTACAATGGAATGCTTCACAAATAAACGTATCCAGGTGTTAGAATGGCCAAGTCAAAGTCCAGACCTGAATCCAATCGAGAATCTGTGGGCAGAGCTGAAGACTGCTGTTCACAAACGCTCTCCATCCAACCTCACTGAGCTCGAGCTGTTTTGCAAGGAAGAATGGGCAAGAATTTCAGTCTCTTGATGTGCAAAACTGATAGAGACATATACCCCAAGTGACTTGCAGCTGTAATTGCAGCAAAAGCTTGCGCTACAAAGTATTAATGCAAGGGGGCCGAATAATATTGCACGCCAAACTTTTCAGGTTTTTATTTGTTAAAAAAGTTTAAAATATCCAATAAATTTCGTTCCACTTCACGATTGTGTCCCACTTGTTGATTCTTGACAAAAAATTTAAATTTTATATCTTTATGATTGAAGCCTGAAATTTGGTGAAAGGTTGAAAAGTTCAAGGGGGCCGAATACTTTCACAAGGCACTGTACAGTGGGACAAAAAAGTATTCAGTCAGCCACCAATTGTGCAAGTTCTCCCACTTGAAATGATTACAGAGGTCTGTAATTTTCATCATAGGTACACTTCAACTGTGAGAGACAGAATATGGAAAAAAAAACAGGAAATCACATTGTAGGATTTTTAAAGAATTTATTTGTAAATTATGGTGGAAAATAAGTATTTGGTCACCTACAAACAAGCAAGATCTCTGGCTCTCACAGACCTGTAACTTCTTTAAGAAGCTCTTCTGTCCTCCACTCGTTACCTGTATTGATGGCACCTGTTTGAACTTGTTATCTGTATAAAAGACACCTGTCCACAGCCTCAAACAGTCAGACTCCAAACTCCACCATGACCAAAGAGCTGTCGAAGGACACCAGGAACAAAATTGTAGACCTGCACCAGGCTGGAAAGAGTGAATCTACAATAGGCAAGCAGCTTGGTGTGAATAAATCAACCGTGAGAACAGTTATTAGAAAATGGAAGACATACAAGACCACTGATAATCTCCCTCGATCTGGGGCTCCACATAAGATCTCATCCCGTGGGGTCAAAATGATCATGAGAATGGTGAGCAAAAATCCCAGAACTACATGGGGGGATGTGGTGAATGACCTGCAGAGAGCTGGGACCAAAGTAACAAAGGCTACCATCAGTAACACACTACGCCGAGAGGGAATCAAATCCTGCAGTGCCAGACGTGTCCCCCTGCTTAAGCCACTACATGTCCAGGCCCATCTGAAGTTTGCCAGACAGCATATGGATGATCCAGAAGAGGATTGGGAGAATGTCATGTGGTCAGATGAAACCAACATAGAACTTTTTGGTATAAACTCAACTCGTCGAGTTTGGAGGAAGAAGAATGTTGAGTTGCATCCCAAGAACACCATACCTACTGTGAAGCATGGGGGTGGAAACATCATGCTTTGGGGCTGTTTTTCTGCAACGGGGACAGGACAACTGATCCGTGCTAAGGAAAGAATGAATGGGGCCATGTATCATGAAATTTTGAGCCAAAACCTCCTTCCATCAGTGAGAGCATTGAAGATGAAACGTGGCAACGTCTTCCAGCATGACAATGATCCCAAACACACCGCTTGGGCAACAAAAGAGTGGCTCCATAAGAAGCATTTCAAAGCCCTGGAGTGGCTTAGCCAGTCTCCAGACCTCAACCCCATAGAAAATCTGTGGAGGGAGTTGAAAGTCCGTGTTGCCCGGCGACAGCCCCAAAACATCACTGCTCTAGAGGAGATCTGCATGGAGGAATGGGCCAAAATACCAGCTACAGTGTGTGCAAACCTGGTGAAGAACTACTGTAAACGTTTGACCTCTGTCATTGACAACAAAGGTTATATTACAAAGTATTGAGTTGGACTTTTGTTCTTGATCAAATACTTATTTTCCACCATAATTTACAAATGAATTCTTTAAAAATCCTACAATGTGATTTCCTGGATTTTTTTCCCCATATTCTGTCTCTCACAGTTCAAGTGTACCTATGATGAAAATTACAGACCTCTGTAATAATTTTAAGTAGGAGAACTTGCAAAATTGGTGGCTGACTAAATACTTTTTTGCCCCACTGTAAACTAACTGATACATTTTACTATATTATTTTACTTAAAGAAACTCAGCAGATTTGAAATTAAACTCATTCTTTTATTTAAGTTCACATTCATGAATTAATACACATAATATATGAAAATCAGGCATAATTCAGAATTGAACCATTCTGCAAAATGAACTATACAACTTGTTTTTTCTTTTTTTTGAAACTGTAATATACTTTTATGGCTGTAAAGGTTTCAAATATTTTTTCTATCACTGCTATGGACAAATTAATGGGTGAATTTCTACCACTAATAGACTACATCCACCTTCTTTTGTCAAAAATATAGTTGCATTTTGTCCCTGTTTCTTTCCTCTCCCCCCTCTTTGTTTTCTGTATTCTTTCTTTCTCTTTAAAAAGCTGAGACATCAAAACTCTTCGGTCACAGTTCACTAATTTTCTCACCTGGTTTGATGGCAGGACTGAACCATTTCATGAAAATCGAAATAATTTTGTCAATGATGATTGGTAAAGAGGGCAGCGAGAAGATGACCGGTTCCTATTCTGGACTTTGAGGGATCTTTCTGCATGGAGTCTGCATGTTCTCCCTGTGCATGCATGGGGTTTCTCCCGGAACTCCAGCTTCTTCACACAATCCAAAAACATACTGAGGTTAATTGGTAATTCTAAATTGTTCGTAAGTATGAAGTTGAGTGTGATTGTCTTTATGTGTGGCCCTGTGATAGACTGGTGATCTGTCAAGGCTGTCTCCTGCCTTCATCCTAAGTCAGCTGGGATAGACTCCAGCCCCCCCCCAGCAACCCTTTTGAGGAATAAGCAGTATATAGATAATGGATAGATGTTTGGCAATATTGATAGTGAATGGAATGAGGGATGAGATCAAATGAGGGACTGCTACAAAATACTCCAAATCAAGCACCATATTAAGCACTCATGCAATTCCTGCTCTGATCTGATCAACCAATTCTTCAGTCAATCAGTCAACTTTGGGCACAGGTTAAAATAAACGTATACCAGAGAATTCCCATGTCTTATTACAATGGCTCAGGAGACAGCAGCATGAAGGAGGAAACAGAATGTGAGTAACCAGGTTTTACATTTAATGAGGGAATACATTACACTTCCCATGCAGAGATTGCAGTTTGATTTTTTGTACAAACATGAATAGAGTGATATTAACATTTTCTACAATGGAACAGAGTTCAACTGCAAAGACATGATGTGAACGTTTGCAAATGATGCAAGCCTGACATCAGTGGTCCTATTAATCATGACCGAAGTCTAAGAATCACATTCAAATCGAGAAGTTGTTTAGATTGAGTGTACTTGATTTAAATTGACCATTAACGTGATCATTTGTCAGGCAGCTTTAAATAGCCATGTCAGAAACCCTGTTGTGTATTCAAATGAATTAATGTCTTTCGGCCCTGAACACCTGGGGCCTCATTTATAAAACATTGCGTAGGATCCATACTAAAGTTTGCGTACGCTGATAATACGAAAAGGGCGTATGCCCCTCGCCCCTGATTTATAAAACTTTGCGTAAGCACAGCTGCATGCAATTTCTTGATAAATCACACACCAGCTGGAAGATTGCACAGGTGGATCCACCTCACATTCCGCCCACAACACACCCACATTTTACCATGAATGGTCAATGCAAAGTAACTCATGAATGTATCTGTATATAAATAAGCTGCTGATCCACGGTATTTCACGCAGCGCCGGCCGGCAGTCTTCACTGCTGTGTGTCAGGATGAATGAATCATGTGTTGACCCAGGCCACCCTGCCACTAAATTTGTTATGATCATATCCGATGTACAAATAATTTGCACACTGATTGAATGTGCATTTTTTTGGTTCACATAGACAAATTCATTTTCACTCGGGAGTTGTGGTGTGAAGCATGTGTGCCTGCGTGCCTGTACAGGGCTGATTAATGGTTGGACGCTCATCCCATTCGGCCGCATATGGATAAATAAACAAAATTCTTTAGGTTTTTTTTGCCTTTTTACTGTGATAGTTGCAGTGAAGAGTGACAGGAAATGGGGAGAAGAGTAGGGGGAAAGACATACATAAAAGTGCCGCAGGCAGGAATCAAACCCGAGCCACTGCGTCGGAGACCACCCCTACAAATGGATGAGCCATACAGGCGCCAGGTGATCAGTAAACAAAATTATTTAATAAAGATCACCGCACCGGCCCCAGATACCGGCCCTTCGGTCAAACGACCGAATGAAATAACGTTCAATCCGCTCCTGTTAATATATGAACATAGTTCTGCAAATACAGTCGTCAGCCGAATGGCGCACTATATGAACATCTACAACAATGAGGGTTTATGATTATCAGGCTCTACAAGTCTAATATGTGATAACAATAAAGGTTTGAGATCAATCTGGTTTCAATTCGCCACTTCATCCTCCGGCACTGCCGTTCCCTCTGTCTCCAAAATGTGCTTAAGCAAGCATCAAAGTTGGCGCACCGGTGCGCACATTCTCACGCCAAGTTTTTTTTAGAAATCACAACGAACACAGCGTACGCCACTTTCTACGCAAAGTTTGTGATTTACGCCCTGTTTTGTGCGTAAAGAAGCATCAAGAATCAAGGTTGGTGCACCGGTGCACACATTCTCACGCCAAGTTTGTTTTTATAAATCACAACCTTTGCGTAGAAAGTGGCGTACGCCACTTTCTCGCCCTGTTTTGTGCGTATGCAAGCTTTATAAATGAGGCCCATGCTCTGTAGATCTGTCAAGCTTTGGATTCCTCCACCTGTCAAAGAGCTGTGAATGAGGCTTTAGCAAGAGTCTCACTTTGGATGATTTTTTTTTGTCTTTGTTTAAAAACCACAGGTTGGGAGATACAGATATTTTCTTGGTGTAATTTTTTAAAATTTATTTCTGGGTTTTACTGTAATAAAGAGTCCCATGAAATTTGAGGAATGTGTCACCAAAGCCAAAGCCTAAAGTGACTTGAATACAACAGTTTTTTTTGAGGGCACTGATTTTGTCCAATTTGGTGTCAAAAAGTTTGGAAACCATGTGACAGTTTTATGAGCTTTATCTAAGAAATGAGTGTCAAGGACCGACTGCAACTGAAATCAGTGAAAGATAAAATACCACGACTCGTTATAAGAACAAAATACACAATAAAGAAATGAATAAAAACTGGAGATGATTTTACTTTCTACCATCGAATCATCCATCCATCCATTATCTATACACTGCTTAAAGCTTGTGTCCAGAGTTTGAATCGCAGCGTCTCCCAAAACACTGTTGGTCCCACCCTCCCTCTGATTTCGCCCCTTTATTTGTGCACGCGTGCAGTACCTGACAGGAGTGCCCGGAGTATTAGTGACTGAAATAAACGAAAAGAGCAGATTTATTGGACAAAACTACTAAGAGGAGGAAAGGAGGAAGGCAGGTAACTAACGACGCCAACTAAAATAATAACAGACAGGGAATTAACTAAACTAAAACTCACTAACGGGGTGGGCAGGGGGGCGTTGGTTCCAGGAACTGGCGGTCTTGGAGGCGCTCCCCATAGCGTCGGACGGTGGTAGAGAGTGGCAGAGAGGACCGGGGTGTCTTGCCCCAGAGGCAGGCAGGAGTTTCTGAGGTGAGGGAGGCATGACAGGGAATCCAGAAGGTGACTGGGAATCCAGAAGTTGGACCGGGTGGTCAGGGAGTCAGAACCAAGTAGCAGAGCCAGTCGGACTGTAAACAAGAAAACAGGATTCGTAAGGTATTTTCATAGCGCACAGCAGAAATGTGCAAAATGAGCCTGACAACTGACTGCAGTAGCAGAAGTTAGTATCTGGCAGAGTGTTCAGTGTGAGACCGGCTTCTATGGCAGTCAGTCCCTTCAGGAATTCATGATGTTGCGATCGTGCGAATTCACGCGAAATCAACCAATCTCCGCGAATTTTGCATGGCCTTGCAATTTTGTTCAATCACCGCAACTTTCCCGCAATTTTGGCCCGCCTCCCATGAGTTCCCCCAAGTCATAGCAGCTCCCAGCGCAAACATAATGCACGTACGTCACCGAATTCACTTCCTTGTTTATGGTTTGAAGATGCAGACATGTGCGATACTAATGTCTCTCATTTACCAACAAAAATTACTGCTGAAGACCGTGATAAACAATTAATTCACAGATGTTCTTCACCAAAGCGGAACTAAACGGTTTTACATCCGTGCAATATTGTGATGGAATACAAAAAATTTAGCTAGCTCTTTGCGGCAACAGCTGCCAAAGCCACAGAAGGCGGCCAAGATGGCCACCGTAGCAGAGTCACAGCTGTGGCACTCGGATCACTGTCGTTTTAAACCTAAGTTTTTTTAAACCTATATCTCGTCTAAAGACAAGTCTGTGCCGTGATGAATGATCTGTTTTTAATGAACCGAGAGAGGCAACTTTTTCTTTCTCTATTTTGCTAATTCTGGGTGTCCTCACCTGCCTGTATCGCTACCTGTCGCTACCCGAGGACAATGAAAGAGCTTACTCTCCAGCGGTGCATAGTCAATTTCTCCTGTACTCAAATTTTTTGGACAAGGGACATCCACGTGTACATGGACCACACCCGAGGGAAAACGGGTTACGGAATGCCAGGACTGCTGTATTGCACTATTTAGTGTTGATCCTACTAGCAGGTGATATTGAATTAAACCCTGGACCGTATGGGCGTGTGGGAGTGCCCGACACCCTAGTGCCAGAGCTACCACCACTAGCAGCGGTGTTTGCCGGGTGAGCACCAGAGCTACCATCACTAGCAGAGGAGTTTTCCAGGTTAGCATCTGAGCCACCACCACCGGCGGGGTTTGCCAGACAAGCACCGGAGCTAATACCTTCAGCAGCGGACCGCGGGCTTGGACCGGAGTTATCACCATCAGAAGGGGGCTGCAGGTTAGCGCCGAGGTTTACACCATCAGCGGCGGGTCATGGGCTGGCGCCGTGGCTAGCGCCGCCGGCAGCGGGTCGCGGGCGGGCGCTGGAGCTGGCGCCGTCAGTGGCGGGGTCTGTCGGGCCAGTGCTGGAGCTGACGCTGCCAGAGGCGGGCTGTGGGCTAGCACTGGGGACACATCCTTCAGCGGGCCGCAGGCTAGCACCTGAAGTAACAACTCCAGCTTCGGGGTCGGCGCTGAAACTACCACCACCATTTAAAGTTACTTACAGGCTCTTACACTATTCCAAACTATAATTTATTTAGAAGAGACCGACCAAATAAAAAAGGTGGTGGTCTATTATTGTATGTAAAAAGTAATATCCAGTGTGCACAGATTGATCTTCCTAAAAATGACCTGGAATGTGTGGGAGTCACGATCTGTCTATCGCCCGAAATGTCTTTTAATGTTATTGTTTTGTATAGGCCCCCTAACGGGAAGGATGTTTTTTATTATATGTTGAAAGAGATTTTGAAAGCCTGTAACAATAAGGAAATCATTTTGATGGGTGATTTTAATTTTAATTGGTTCGATAAAACGCGCTCTAATAAGCTACGGCTTCTAACTAAACAATTCAACCTAACTCAAATTATTAAAAATCCAACGAGAATAACTCGGTCCACCAAAACATTGTTGGACTTGATTTTTACTAATAAATGTGATCGTTCAAATAGAACTTACAATTTAATAACAGGTCTATCAGACCACAATTTAACTCTGGTATCGAGAAAACTTTCAAGGTTTCGGTATCGAAATCAAAATAGAGATAAAGTATACAAGTATACATATCACACATTCCAAAACGCGATATAGAGCTGTTTGATATTGAAATTATAAATACTGTTCAAAAAGATCTAGTTTGTGGGCAGGACACTGAGCAGGCTTGCAGCACTCTTAAAAATTATATTATTCAAACTCTCTCTAAATTTACAAAAACTCAGGTGCGTAAATTTAAAAGTAAAAAAAATGCTCCCTTGGTTAAGTGAGAGGCTATGGTTTTTAATGAAAGAAAGGGATGCTGCCCTGAAAGGGTATCTCAAATCAAGGCTCAACACTGACCAGCTGCTCTTTAAAAGCCTACGAAACAAAGTCACAGGACAGCTGAGAAAAGCAAAAGCAGACTTTTTTCTAGAAATGATACAACAGGCCAAAGGGAACAGTAAACTGATATGGAGGTGTATTGAAAAACTATCTGGGAAAGAGCAGACTAGAAAAGGAACCATTGAACTTGATATAAACTCTCAAAATAGTGGAGCATCCGCTCCTGCTATACAAACAACTGTAAAGGACAGCTTGACGGTTGCAGATATGTTTAATGAGTATTTTATCACCTCCATCTCAGAGCTATGCGGTCCCTCTAACATCGAGGCGCCTACAACATCACTCTCAGCCTCTGTAGGGTCTGTAGCTCGTGGTCTTACTAGAGGGTCACTTCCCTCTCTGTTGGATGTTCTGAATTTAGAATATGTGAATGAAGACAAGGTCAGCAAAGTTATTTTGTCACTCTCTAATTCCAGAGTTAAGGATTCATGGGGACTCGACCCGCTGTTTGTAAAGAAATATAAAGATGTTTTAGTAGCACCACTTGTGCATATAACAAATCAGTCTTTCAGTGAAGGTGTTTTTCCCTCCTCTCTTAAAACAGCAATTGTAACACCTATTTTCAAGTCAGGAAACAGAAAGTATATTAAGAACTACAGACCCATTAGTATACTGCCTGGTGTCTCTAAAGTTATTGAAAAAATTGTTGCAGAACAGCTGATTGAGCACCTTGATAATAGCAATAATTTACATCCCATGCAATTTTCATTCAAAACACTCTACTGACACGACATGTTGTTATTTCCTCGAGGTGATCAAATCCAGTCTTGATAAGGGAGGGGTAGTTGGAGCCATTTTCCTGGATCTTCGTAAGGCATTCGATACAGTGAACCACTCTGTGCTGCTGAAAAAACTGCAAAATTTTAATCTTTCCGCAAACACTATCAGTTGGTTTCAGTCATATCTAGCAAATCGCCACCAGTGCGTAAGAATAAATGACAAAACTTTGCCGTTCACAACCTGTTCTACAGGTGTGCCCCAAGGGTCTATTCTGGGACCGTTACTCTTCAGTTTGTACATCAATGACCTACCTTCCATCTGTGATGATGTGGAGGTCTTGATGTACGCTGATGATACGGTTTTCTTTGGGCACGGCTCTGATGCAATTTCTGCCGCATCTAAGCTTTCAGTGACAATGGCAAAAGCACTTGAATGGCTTAACGAGTCATGCCTTACGTTGAACACAGAGAAAACCGTTACAATGTATTTCTCCAACAAGCAAAATCTAAATGTCCCCCCAAATATCTATGTCGGTAGTCATATGATCAAAAATGTAGAGGAAGTAAAATACTTAGGTGTTATATTGGATCCTACATTTAAATTTAAAAAGCACATCAAAAAGATCTGTCAGGTTCTAAAATTTAACATTGCGAACTTCCAGCACATCAGGAGTTCTTTGTCGCTAGAAGCTGCAAAAACTTATTTCAATGCTGTAATTATATCCCATATGTTGTATTGTATGTCATCATGGTCTCAAGCCAAATTGACAGTTCTAAACCCTCTTAGGGCACTACATAATCAGGCCTTGAAAATCCTAGATAAAAAGCCCCGGCAGTACCACCATTGCAACATATTAGAAAAATATAAAATTTTAAGCTTTGACAACCTGATCAGGTACTCTGATATCCGCCTGGTACATAAAATCTTACATGACGCGGCACCACCCCCTCTAAAGACCTATGTACAGCTACGCTCTCAACTAACCAGTAGAGTGCTTAGGTCGGCGTTCAGGGGTGACTGCCACATTCCCAAAAGAAAGTCTGCCTTCTCTCAGTCAGCCTTTTCTTACAAAGCCATCAAGGAATGGAATGGGCTGCCTGACAATCTTAAGAACATGGCAGATTTCCACAGCTTTTCTTGGGCTGTTAAAAACTGGCTGTTTGATCATCAGTCCTGCTCGCATTAATAATACCAGACGGGTATTTGGCCATCAGATGATACCCTCGTGGGTACCATCTGATGGCTGCCAGACTACCAGACTATCAGTGTAAAAATAGTATAGTGTGTATTTACAGTACCAATCTGGTATAGAGCTATCAAATGCTACCCTCGTCGGTACCATCTGATAGCTACTACATCTATGATCTACGAAACTATTGTCTCTCGTACAACTCTGCACTTTAACTTTATACTTTTGCACTCTGTTTTTGTCATTTAAATGCACTTCAAATATATTGTAATTGGTTTGAATACAGTCTTCCTCGTTATACTTTCGCACTTTGATAATTGTACTGTAAACCAACAACGTTGCACACATATTTGTTAATATTTTAATATTGATTTTGTTTTGCTTTGTTAATGTAATGTGTTTTATATGCATTGTTTTAAATATGAATGTTTGTTTATTATGGACCAAGGACTACAGATGGAAATTAGCATGATGCTAAATCTGGTGCAGCCATCTTTTTAATGTAACTGCACGCTGTCCTTTTTCAGATAAACTTGAAAGAAAGAAAGAAAAAGAAAAAAAATCATCGATTAATACACACTTTTAAAAAAAAACATATTAGAACGGCTGAAATGAGCGAACAACAAACCAGACAAATCGCCATGATGGAAACTGTTGCATCCAGATCCCTTAGAGCACTGAAAGTGCGAGGGGTGCCCTGGATCTTGGGCTGCGGCGGGGGCGCCGGCCCATGCCGGGTGGCCGTCTGGGGTGGCTGGTTCCCCTGGCGATGTTGACCCTCTGCCTGGAGGGGTGGGGGTTGCCTCTTTGGCGCCTGGGGCCCGGGGTCCTGTGCTGGGTCCGCCCTGGGCCTCCGGCCCCTGGCGGGGTCGGCGGCCACCGATCTTGGTCGCCTGGGGCCTGGCCCTGCTGGGCGCTGGAGGTCCTGGCTGGCCCTCTGCCCCCTTCCGGGCCGGTCCGTGGTCGTCCTCGTGGTTTGGTGGCTCGGATCTCTGCTCTGGGATTGCTGCCGGCTCGCCTGGGTCTTGTGGGCTCTCGGGCCCGCTTCTGGCCTTCACGGAGGTCAGAGGTCATAGTTGCATGATCACAGTCACAATTGCACCGTACTCTGCATGTGAACATAGCAACCATGTTGTCTTGGGGGGTGTTAAGTTTGTCCTGGTGCCAAAATATCAAAAGACATGTTTCCTCAGTTTGTGTGTTTCACATAGATGATTTGAATAATTACGAGCTGTGTTTCGTAACAAAACCCGTAGGATGCGTTCCGGTGTGTCTTTGTTAAGGTGTACTAGCTTGTTATCTGTTGTGTCGGTTTCAATTGAAAGATAATTGTATTCTTGCACTTTTCCTTTTCTCTTCACTATCCCCTCTTGTTGTTTTTTTTTCTCCTTTTCTCGTTTCTTTCTTTCTGCCTTTCCCCTGTCAGGTCCGGCAAATTTATGTATATTTAACTAATCAACAAGTATTCAATCTAAATAAATTACTGTACAGTATCAAGGGGAGTCTTATACTTACGAACTCCCCTTGGAAAAGCAAACTTGTATGGCACAATGCAGCAGCCAGATCCTCATCCTGCCTGCTCTGTTGCCGGACAGGACACAAAAAAAAAAAAAAAAAAAATTACTGACAGAGTAGCTTTCTCCCAACTTGTCTCGTTCTTGGACAAATTCAGCATCATAGATAAATTTTACTCAGGTGTTAGGACCACGGTGGTCTGGAAAAGTACTGTTTGGCTGCAGGATGTCCAATAATTCCTGATAAAGGACACTTACTAAGTAGTTCCAGTGAAACACTAATAGCTGCACAAGCTCCGAAATATCAAAATTTTGTTACAAGTTATCAGTATGACTTGAATCCAACCCACCATTTTCAGAGACCCCAAAACAGTACCTCTGTTTTTTTGCCGGTTCTCTTCCAACCTCACCTGTCTTAACTTGCGTCCTCCAATGGAACTAACCCAGCATCACAGTCAGCCATAGTCTTAAAATAAGATTTACAGTTCCAGAAAATGGTTGACTATACCCATGAAAACTATAAACAACCAACAAGGAAACCCAATGAGGAAAACAACAAACAACACCAACAAACACCCTCAACCAGCAATATCACCACATTTCACATTTCAAAGCTAAAGACATTTAGAAAAATAATTTTGCAATCTTTAGTATTTAGCCATTTTTCAACAACAACAGAAATCACGTAGTGCCTTCCATGTTCCCCTGAAAGAGAGAAGCTCCTACAGATAAACCCAGTCTGAAACTGGGTCCAGAAGACAACCAAAAACTAAAAATGACCTCACCAAGGTTAGTTTGCCTTCTGCCAAAAGTAACTGAGTAAAAGGTAAAGTATTATATATATTATATATAATATAAAGGGTAAAGTATTTATTCTGCTGTTAATAATTACTTGCTAATGATTACTTGCATGACAAGCCCTGTCTTAAACAAAACAGTGGCCCACATCAATTATCTGCAGGCTCATATTTGAATGAAATAATAAAGACAGCTGCTCTGGGCTCAATCATTCGATTTGATTTGAATACAAACCAGTCACCAATAATGTAAAAGTCATTTGAATAGTAAGTAAGTAAGTAAATTTTATTTATATAGCACCTTTCACAGACAGAGAGCCACAAGGTGCTTCACAGCATAAATAAAAACAACAATTAAATACACACAAATAGTCAACACTAAAAAAAAAAAAAAGGATCATAACAGCCACAAAAACTAAGCAAAAGCCTGAACAAACAAGAAGGTTTTAAGTTGTGTTTTAAAAGCGTCAACAGATGCAACTGAGCGGAGAGAGAGCGGGAGATCATTCCAAAGCCTGGGAGCAACAGCCTGGTATGATCGGGCTCCTCTGGTCTTAAACCGAGTATGTGGCACCTTTAGCAAATTCTGATCCGCAGACCTTAAAGCCCTCGCAGGGGAGTAAGGCTGGAGCAAGTCACAGATATAGGAAGGAGCTTGACCATGCAAGGCCCGAAAGGTTAGAACCAAAATCTTAAAGTTGATTCTATAAGAGACTGGCAGCCAGTAAAGCTCCTTTAAAATGGGAGATATGCGAGTCCGCCTGTTTGTGCGGGTCAAAATTCTCGCTGCAGAGTTTTGCACAAGTTGCAGCCTCAAAAGCTCCTTCTTGTTCAGACATGAAAACAAGCTGTTACAGTAGTCTAAACGTGATGAAACAAAAGCATGAATAATGAGTTCTAAATCATTACATGAGACCATTTTCCTAAGTTTAGAGATTTTTCTTAGTTGAAAGAAACAGTTTCTTGTCAGCTGCTTGCAGTGCTGCACTAGAGACATGTCTTTATCGAGGAAAACACCCAGATTTCTAAGACTCGATTTAGCAGACTGCCCTAAGTCACCAAGGTACTGTTTGATCCCTGGAATTGAGACATCAGGGGCGACGACGAGTGTTTCAGTTTTGTCTGCGTTGAGCTGAAGAGAATTTTCACTAAGCCATTGTTTTATTTCTGCCAAACAATGGAAAAAGGAATCAAGCTTCTTTGTCTCAGCTGGTTTAAAAGAACAATAGAGCTGAATGTCATCAGCATACAAGTGGTAAGAAACATCCCTGAACATTTGGATGATCTTACCCAGGGGGATCAAGTACAGTAAAAATAAAATAGGGCCCAGGGCGGAGCCTTGAGGCACCCCACACAATAGATTCACGGACTCTGATTTTATCTGGTTTGTTGACACACAGAAACTACGTCCAGACAAATATGAGGTAAACCATTGGAGAACCGACCCCGACAGACCCACCTGATCCCTCAGTCTACTTAATAGGACCTGATGGTCAACAGTGTCAAAAGCTGAGGACAGATCCAGGAGAACTAGCACAGTGCATTGACCCGAATCGGCAGACATCATTATGTCACTGGACACTTTCAGTAGGGCTGTTTCCGTGGAGTGGTGCTTACGGAAGCCAGATTGAAATTTGTCAAAGAAGTTATGCTGATCAAGGTAAGAAGACAGTTGATTGCAAACCACCTTCTCAAGGATCTTTGACAAGAATGGCAGCTTAGAGATAGGCCTATAACTATTTCGGTCTGCCGGGTCTAAACCTACTTTTTTTAGCAATGGCTCCACAATGGCGTGCTTGAAGGCATTTGGAAACACACCTGATGACAAAGAGAGGTTTATCATTTCGGTAACCCAGGGACCGACTGCCTCCAGTACCTCTAAGAACAGTCTACAGGGGATGACATCAGAGGAGCAGGATGAAAGTTTCATCTTGGTTACCAGTGCCAAAACATCAGCGAGAGTTACAGACTCAAAAGTGAACCACATGCTGGAGACAGGCTCAATAGCAACCGAGGCACCACACTGAGGGGGTGGCAAATTATCCTTAAGCTTCTTGATTTTATCGATGAAAAAATTCAAGAAGGCATGGCTATCGGCTTCAGTGAAAACAGGAGTTACAGGAGCAGCAGGGCAAACAAAAGAATTGATTGTGTCAAACAGCACTTTTGGGTTTTTCTTATTCACTGCCACCAGTTGACGGATGTAGTTGGACCTGGCACTCTCAACCATTTCATTGTATGATGACATAAGATCCCTGAGATGGAGCCTGTGTACCTCAAGGTTCGTAGATTTCCACAGGCGTTCAGTCTTTCGACAATACTGACAAATAGTCACCTTAATGACAGATCTTTAACCAGTGACGTATTGTTGAACAAAATTCTCTGCTCTTGTCCCCAGTTTGGGTGCTGGTCTCCCTGGAAAAGGACAGAACCAAAAGAACATTTGCCTAAAGAAACAAACTTTCTAAAAATAATGATAAAGTGCGAATCTACTAAACATGCAAAACCTCAACCTGTTACACAATCACACGCACACTGATGTTTTAAAGTTGTCTTTATTTGGATCAGATCTCAGTTTACAACAGTCTGTGACTCTGTAATGCAGCAGGTGGAAGGTCAGAAAGAAACACTACTGACAAGGTGGGTGTCCTTTAAATCTCTTATCACAGATTTTAGATAATATTGTTTGAAGAGGAAACAGTTTTTGTTGTTTGTTTGATTAAGGATGATTTCAAAGACCTGTTACTGGCAGAGAAAAGAGATTATTAAAATATCAGTGGAATTATTATTATTGGTATTATTATTTTCACTTTCTTTTCACTGATTTTTCAAAACAGGAAAAAAACAAAACACACAGAAAACAAACAAAACAAACAAGAGTTCACCATACTATATACATAGTGAGTCTAAGATACAATTCCTTTAGCCAAGTTTGTTCATTTCATTCTACACTAAATACCCCCCACCCCCCACCCCCCCAAAAAAATCACTCTTGCCGATTTTGGTGTAACAAAGATGAATTCTACCACTAACACAGTACCCCAATCTCTCTGAAATATTAACATTAGATATTAGAGATTTCGAGATTTCGACAGTTGAATAGAGGGGGGATTGACACCAACTCATTTAGTCATTACAGCCTTCTTAACTAACATCAAAAGAAATTGAATTATCTCAATGTGTACCTTTAAAGAATCTGGTATGAGCCCCAATAGGCACAGTAGTGGGCTCCGAAGGAATTGCTGCCTTCTCACTAGACCAATCTCTCTCCATACAGCCTGCCAAAATAACTTAATTTCCTTACATTCTCAGAGGCAATAAAATCTGGTCCCTATAGTTTTACACTTTAGACTAGTTTGGGGATGCTCCTATTGTGTATTTACTATAAATATAAGGGGATATATAAATATTTTGTAAAACATTATATCGCATCACCCTGTATCTGTCGCATATTGAAAAAATATAGGGTAACAGTAAAATTTCTTTATCAGTTTCTGCCTTGAGCAGTGTACACCAAGATGTTCTTAATGATTCAAGCCTGTCCACTTTTAAGCTTTGTAGCTTACAATACAATTTGGATACAAAGCGTTTATGCTTTTGGCATTCCAGATGCATTCTTTCTAGTAACTGAAAATCATCTGAGGGACAAAGAGTATTCATTTTGGTGTACACATGGTGTCTGATTTGCAAATACTTATAAAAATCATTGGTAGGTATTTTATACTGAGTTCTTAAGGATTCATATGTTTTAAAGGTCCATTTGTCCCACAAATCATAGACTCTTATAATACCTAATTCCTGCCAAATCTTAAAGCCAGGTCCTGCACCTCCTGCTGTTAACTAAAAAAACAACTAAAAGTGTCTAACAGGTTATCTATTTGTCACAAAACAAAACAAGTCTCACATATGAAGCTCTGGCTCTTTATTCTATTGTCTACAGGAAACTCTCATTTATTAGCCTAGATATCAAGCAGACTTCAAGCAGGCGGCTGAAAATGTCACTTGGGTTTCCATTAAGCAACAAAAAGATCCTGCGCCTCGGAAAAACAAACGCTGGGATACAGAGATATCCACAAAAGAAAATCCGTTCAGACACTCCACCTTTGAGCATGTTATTCCAACAAGATCTGCACTGAGCGAAAAATACGGACTTCCGGTTTGACGAACGATGGAGTAGGCAGCAAGTCGGAAGAGCTCTGTCACAACTCGACATTTATTTGACATTCACAACCTTTCTTGTCTACTTCGAGTGTGATGAACCCATTTCTAAAGTGGACTTCTGAGTCGGTGTTCTTAACAAGTTAAACATGGGCAAGACAAACGCAGCTAAGGGTAAAAAAGCTGACAACGGAGGAGACTTAGCTCCCGAGCTGCTAGCTAGCAATGACCCCACACATGGCGACAACGACAATCCACAGGCAGCATCTCTGACTGATATCCAGAAACTGCTCACTGGCATGGAAGAGCGGACCATTACAAGTCTGACCGCACAAATTTCTGCCAACCATGCCGCCATCGCCAAACACGATCAGTGTATTCAGGCCATTGAAACATCATTGAACGACTTCGACGGGAGGCTAACTGCACTCGAATCGGCAGTTGGAAAACTTACGAAGGAAAAAGAGCAACTGCAATTAAAAGTGGACGACCTCGAGAACCGATCCAGGAGATGTAACATCCGTATAATAGGCATACCAGAGGGAGTAGAAGCTAATCAACCAACCTCCTTTGTCGAATCCTGCTTGGGAGAGATCTTCGGTCCCGACGCCTTCTAATATCCTCTGACCGTGGACAGAGCACACAGGCTGACCACCCAGAGAAGACAAGACGGCGCACCCCGGCCCTTTATAGCCTGCATCCACCACTTCCAGTTGAAGCTACGAATCCTGCAGCTAGCACGAGAGAGAGGCTCCCTGGCCTATAGAGGCTCGGAGATTCACATTTACCCCGATTACAGTGCCGAAGTGGCGAGGAAGAGGGCTGCCTTCGGCCCGGTCAAAACCCAGCTGAGAGCGGCAGGATACCAGTTCAGTCTACGCTTCCCCGCTAAACTTAGGGTGGTTGCTGATGGATCCAGGTACGAGTTCAGCACTCCGGCCGAAGTCACCACTTTTTTGGAGAACAGACGGTTCACTGGATGAGTCTCCTGAGCAAACGTAATTCTACCACTAAGAAGAAACAACTGGAGAACTCTCTTCCATCACTCTTTTAACCCGGCTTTTCCGGTGTTGTGCCAAGGTACTTACCCCCGATAGGAAGTGTATCCCCTGTCCACGGGAGTGCACACATCAAGCGCTATGAGGATGGAATTTTACAGAATAAAATGACAAATACTATTATGCATATTGTTGTATGGATGAGTGAGTGTTATCTTATTTCAGTTTTGTTTTGTTTGAGAGTACAAAGTGTATCTGCCAAAATAAACAAGTCCGTTGTTTGAAATTCTTGAAGTTGTCGAACTGTCGTCATTTATTACACTGTGTAGCGCCGTGAAGAAAAGCTCTTCCAAAGGATCTATACTCTTCACAAGTAATGCTTTATCTCTCTTCATACCATGGTCATACGCTGAGCTTTGACTGCCCTTTGGAATACTTTTTCTTCGATTAGCCTGCTACTGCAATGTACGATCATCCGGAAGTTGTGTCTACACTTTCAAAATAACAGCACGTATCCATGAAAAACGTGAGGACTCGACCTAAAAGTAAGACGACTTCAAACACAAGCTTATAAACAATTGTATTTTTTGAGACACAGTTTGAACACTAACTTTAAAGCTGTGCCAGCACAATGGTAATAATAATAATAATAATAATAATAATATCATTGCTCCATTTTAGTATATTACTCGCACTATTACAACTGCATTTTTCACTGGAAATGTTATTCATAAGAAATTAAAGACAGTCTTATCAATGGTATTTCTAATTCCACATTATCTTTGCATATTAAAACCTGGAAACCGTTTGATGTGCATTTTTACCACCCCTGAAAATGAAAAATGAAAAAAACAAACAATAATATTGGTGCAGTTCATTAGCTATGTTTCATTTGCTATGTTTTGTTTTTCCATCAGAATATGCAGATTAACCACAGTTCAATTTAGGCTCACAGAAAAATTATTGAAGGGGATGCAAATAATTACAACCATATTTTTTAACCTGCAAAAACTGTGTCCCTCTATCTTGCCTGCAAAAATCTGTACCCCCCCCCCCCCCTTCAGAATGGTCAAATCCTTAACTACAATCATAACATTTATTTTGTGGTCATTTCTGATCAAGCATGACAATATTGGAGACTTTGAATGGACTAGCTCATTTCTATCCTAAGTTACAGGGGGGTACAAATTATTTCAGACCATATCTTGCCTGCAAAAATCTGTACCCCCCCTTCAAACGGGTCAAATCATTAACTACCATCATAACATTTATTTTGTGGTCATTTCTGATCAAGTCTGATAATTTTGGAGACTTTGAATGGACTAGCTCATTTCTATCCTAAGTTATAGGGTGGTGCAAATTATTTCAGACCATATCTGGCCTGCAAAAATCTGTACACCCCCCCCCCCCCCCCTCAGAATGTTGTCATTTCTGATCAAGCCTGATAATATTGGAGAGTCTATAATGGTTTGCTCACTTCTTTGCATATTTTTAATGCACATTATGCACAAACCCTGAACTCTCATTTTATTGTCGTTTACAATGTTTTATTTTGTTCACTACCTAGGATAGAAAACTCATATCATTGGGTATCTTTGTCTCTTTTTAGTGTTTTTATCTTCATCCACCTGTCGTCAGGTTTACTGTCACTGCCATAGGTCACGTAATACCTTCATCATCAATCATGCAAATCAGTTAAGGTCAGAGGTTAAGCCAACAAATGTACTGTCGACAAACTCAACGCAATGGACCCCACGGATTATTTCCATATTCTGCAGTACAAAACTAAGCAGGTATATCCCCAGTCTTTCAGCAAGAGGGACAAACTACTTCTTCGCAGAAAGGCTGGCCTATACGAAGTTGAAGGTAAGACTGTCCGACGATTTTACAAGTGTGAATGAGCCAACATGGACTAGCAATGGCGTACGAAGAAAACATCACCATCATTTTCTCGGTCTTGTAAAGCACATAGATTTTGAAGAAGTTCCTCCTGAGTCCATCGTTCAAATTGTCCAACTTTATTATGCAATAGAAGTGCAGGACATGGTCATTTCATTGTAATATTTAGAGAGAAATAGCCTACAATGAACACCGATAGTGCGCCGATTCTAAGAATTTTCTTGTCAATTTATGTACCTCACTAAGAAAACAGTTAAAAATACCACTAGATGCCAAAACTGCTATGGACCATTTGTGGCGTTTTTTACTCTTAGTTTTTGTTGTTTTAAATTCACCAGCACTGCTGATAATATATCTCAAAGCCTTGCTCCCTTAACACAGGCAGCATGCTTTCACAGGTTTTTCCAGAAAAGCTGTAGTTCTATTAATTTTGACTGAATAAAAATGTCCAAATAATAATATTGTTATTTGGTAGACTCATTTTAATTATATATTAAATATATTGTTATTACAAACCTTTTTTCATGTACTACTTGGAAAAATAACATACCTGAACCATAAAGTTATATCTTAATTTTATGGTTCACATATGTTATTTTTCTAAGTAGTACATGAATAAGGCTTTGTACTAACAATATATTTAATATATAATTAAAATTATTAAAATGATACCAAGTAACATTATCTATGTTTTATTATAACCTATATTTTATTGTTTTATTTGGATTATTCATAAATATGCTATGTATGTATGTATGTGTATATATATATATATATATATATATATATATATATATATACATAGATATATACATATGTGTGTGTGTGTGTGTGTGTGTGTGTGTGTGTGTGTGTGTGTGTGTGTGTGTATATATTGTAGGATCGACCAATCATTATCAACAGTGGAACATGACAAGAACAGATTTAACACCTTCACAGCCACAGTGGAGATGAGGCTCCCCTTTTGATCAGCGAAGCAAGAGGGACCCCAGGACACAACGCCAGATGTGGGACATGTCTGGCATGGGGGCACGAAGCATCAAGTCAGCAGGAAGCGAGGCCGAGAGCTGACTTTAAAGGATTCCCCCCAATACAGACCTCCAGGATGTGTATTGGACCTGTCTTAGCAAGAGACTGGCTCAAAACACCCAAGTACCACCAAGCCTTCAAAGGAACCAAATTGAGGGCAATAAAATTCTGACTGATTCCTGAACCACAGAAGAGGAGAAGCTCAGAAACCTGGAGAAACACTTCAAAGACATTCCATTCACAAACAAAGGAACTCTGGACTCACCTCAAAGCTAACAAAGACAATCATCTCCCAATTCTGGACAAAACTCCCTTTATGTACATCCATTTCACCAAACAAGTGAACTTTTCAATGACTTTGTGATTAATCTACCTCTTGTCTTACCTTTAATATTTTATTCCTCCTGATTAGTATCAATGTCATAATTTTAACATGTCTGCCGATCACATATGAGCATGTTTGGTACCATTTTAATCAGCTATCTGTCAGTAATGCTCCTAGATAAACCATGTTCACCAAATTTCAATATTTTTGAAAGTTACGCCAATTTCCTGAAAATGTAACTCTGTGGGACATCTGGACATCAGCCCCCACTGACAGGGGATGTACCAGACCCCTGCTGAGTTAATGATGTGCAAAGGCACCCCTTTAAAAACCACAGCTGAAACCACCACTCTGAGTCCTCCTGAATCTTTTGAGTTCTCCATCACTCTGAGAGTTCTTTTGAGTTCTCCTGAAAGCACCACTCTGAGTTCTCCTGAATTTGGAAGTTGACTTGCCATCCATCACTCTGAGGCTCCACTCTGTCCACCGTTGTTCCGACCCACATCAACCAAGGCCGACCGGACCATCCACCAAGGCAGCATCATCATCATCATCATCACGACATGCAAGTACCTTTCAGTCACTGGAACTTGGTGCAACTTTCTCAAATTATCTTTTCAAAGATAATATTTACAGGCTAACAAATTAGCCTACTATCAAATTGACGGCTGCTTTCAGGTGTGGTCTATTTATCCCTTTTCCCTCAGAACATCATATTTTAAGTGTAATATTAATCCCAGTGTTACATTGAAATATTGTGTTCTCTTCCTTTCTTTTTCCCATCATTCACATCTCACCACCTTATTCGTTTTGTGTTGTTGTTGTTCGTCTTAATGTGTGTTATTGTTGTTGTTATTGTTTAGCTTAGTTTAATAAATGTACATAAATATAAGTTCAGTGCCTCAATTGTTTTGTTGTTCACTTCTTGGTCCCTAACTTGTATAGATTCCAGCTACCTCAATTTCATACATAACCTTTCAAGCTAAATAATTCCCCGTATGATTCCTGAAGCTCTTCTTGACAGCACAACAAGAAGTGTTTCATAGGCTAATTATTATATTTGTCTAATCTAAATACTTCGCTGGTCGAATATCAGGTAGACTATATAATAATTCTGTATGAAACTCTTGACCCCATTTGAGCAAACATTATCCCTACATTAATATTGGTGGAGAAACATTATTATAATCTTACGGTTATAATTGGTGGAAAAAACCCTTACAAACAATTTAAACACATATATCAACATATATCAGAAATCCTACAATATGAAAAATTTTGCCTATAAATTAACATTTAATCCTAATCTAAGATAAGGATTGATTGATTGATTGATTGATTGATTGATTGATTGATTGATTGATGCTTCTGTTTAGGAGACAAACTGTACTACTGGCGTCACAAGGGCACTGCTAAAGCTCGCAGGACAAAAGTTGTCTCAGGGGCAGAGGAGGCAAACAACATCTTTGACAATTTCCATGCCAGCCCGACTGGGGCCCACTGCGGCCAAACTAAAACTAGGGACGCCACATCCATGAGGTTTTACTGGCCAGGGATGTCAGTGGACATAAATAAGTGGGTAAGTTAAAAAAAAAAAAAAAGATGTGTTATTCAAGTGTGAAAAATTAAAGGACAAGATCAACCCTTTTTTCACAACAGTGCATGTGCTTTTTAATAAACTGTCATATCAACATAATTTTCAATCATCAAGTTTCCCAGTGTTCTGCCTGCCAGGCAAGTGGCATCTCCATTAAGAAGCCAGCTGAATACACACCAATAAAGGTTTGTTATCCAAGTTATTGTCATGATTCATCTTGTTTTGAGTTATTCAATTATTTTATATTGTGTTCCGTGTTTAGACTTCGTGTTGCCTTTATGCTGCTTTGACTCTGTTCCTGTTTTTTTGTGAAATTAACCATTTTGTGTTCATGTTGTGTCTTGTTGTGTGTTTCCTGTTTTATTTTGAAACCCCTGTGTTTCTTGTGGTGTTTTCCTGCCCTCCCTTCTGTGTGCCTCTGATGATGATTCCCTCCGCCTGTGTGATTGTCTCACCTGTGCTTGATGTTTCCCCAGTGTCTTTAATTCCCTGTGTTCTCTGTTGTCTTTGTTGGGTCATTAGTTTTCCTTGTCGCTATGTCTCCAGTGTCTCCTGTGTTTTCTCCACAGTTCTCTTGTAAGTTTGTACTTTGGTTTGAGCTTCTCAGTGACTACTTTGATTTGTTACTTTGTAAAAGATTTTGTTTTGTATTTTGAACTCTTTGAGAATGAGTTTTTGGATCTTTTTTTGTTAGTTTAAAATAAAGCCTTTTGTGTTTAATCTGTTCTTGGGTTCTCCACCTTGTTTTTTGATAGTTTTTGGGTTGCAAACCTTGACAGTGATTGTATTTTGACAAGTTTTAAATAAGGTAGTTGCTAGAGGTACGGACCCGTACTTTCCATTTGCCAATCAGATACGCGAGATCTGGTCACGTGACTCCCAGTAGACGCTGGAGGTACGGACCCGTAGCATCTGTACTACAGGTACGGACCCTAAACCTGACCCTAACACTAACCCTAACCTTAACCTTTGCTTACCTTTCAACAGTTTGTAGTGGTTGGCAGCTTCTTGACTCGTGAGACTCGCGTACGGGTCCGTATCTGTCTGACAAATGGAAAGTGCCGTATCCGTAGCCCACAGGCTTTGTATTGTGCAAAGCTAGTGAAGTGAGTTAAGAGGAGCGACCAACGGGGCCCCACCCTGCCAGGCAGAGGGAGGTGTGTGCCCGCTGGACTATGACATAATTGTGGGAGTTATCAACGAGCATCACCACTGGACTCTTGCGGTAAAATCTATAATTTACTATCAAACCATAAAACAAATGAACAAATAGATACAAATGCACATATTTCATACATAATCATACACTTGATTAAATAAACGAAAACATATTCTTTTTTCATTGGAATAATATTTAGGTAATCTACCCACAAGAAAAAAAATCCTTGTTCCTTGATCCAATGGGGGAGTCGAAGCAAGGCATCCAAAGATGTTTGGAAACAACAAGGTAATGAATGCTTGTTAACATTTCAGCTTGAAAGTAAGCATGAATAGATGATTATAAAAAAGTAATTGGAAAATTCTATGCTGTAAAAACTGATAACTCCAAACTGCTATCCTAATTTAAAATATTTCCATATTATTATTAATATTAATCTTATTATCTTTATCTAGAGCCTTCATGCGGAACAAGGGCTGCCAAGTCTCAAGGTGGAAGTGTGATACTGTCCCACATCCAAACCAGCCAGACAGTACCTCATGGGGAGTCTTTGTTTTGAAAGTATGTTTTTTGGTGTATTTGAAACTGTGCCCTTGTCTATTCATTACTGTGTTGTAATATTAAAGAATATCAACCAAGATATAATTTTAAGTGTTAATTTACACTTTAAACACCAAAAGTTATTTACTGACAGTAGATTTATGGCTCTGATTTATGCTGTGCATGAATGAACTTTTAAACCTAAGCTTACAACTCTAAAAATATGTCTTTTCAGTTTGCAGAAAAACTTTTTGGAAAAACAAACTGTAGATTTCCCATCTAAAAAACAAGACATCAACACACACAGGATGAAAATCGCAGTCACACTCCTCCTTGAGACTGGTAAATAATATATAAAATAGTAAATTGTTATCCAATGACTTTTCCTTTTAAGAAATAAACATTCTCAAACAACTCTGTGATTACACTAAAAGTATGGAAATCTGAATAAATAGACAATGGTGACAAAAAATGCTATTTTCTTTGTTTTAGATAACCTGAGAGACATATGCTTTTCCTGTGGGGAAGAAGAGCGAGAGACAGAAATCAACTGGGTGAGAGAATGTGTCATCAAATAAAAATTGCAATTTATTGTAGAAAAGAAGGACAACCTATTTCATGCATGCAAATTTTTTTCCAGATTCAGTGTGAGGCCTGTTTGAGGTGATTCCATCATGTCTGCGTCAAAGGTCCACCAACAGACCAAGTCTTCCTTTGTGTTGCGTGTGCGTGATAATTAACAGTGCTTCATGTATATAGTTCAGGAAATGTGTTCTGTTGCTTTTAAGTTATGTTCATGTACATTGAGAGTGTTTCATTTAAGTTTTTTTTCTCTTAATTTATTTAAACTTTTAGTTTGTCATAGCTTATTACTCAATTTATTCGATTGAAAGGGGTATTTAGCAGTTATCGTTATCTTTATATAAAGAAAATGTATGTAACCCCACACCCCACCCCAAGTAGAAAGTGTTCATTGTTCATTGTCCTTTCCATAGATTAAATATTTGATCCTTTTCAGGTGGCTATACAATACCTTAACCAAAATTAAATACTATGTGCCTACTGGTCTTGGTATTTTTCTTTTAGTAAGTCTTTCTCTTGTTATTCTGAGAAAAATGTTTGGTCTGAAATAATTTGTATCCCGCTGTAACTTAGGATAGAAATGAGCTAGTCCATTCAAAGTCTCCAATATGATCAGGCTTGATCAGAAATGACCACAAAATAAATGTTATGATGGTAGTTAATGATTTGACCCGTTTGAAGTGGGGGTACAGATTTTGCAGGCAAGATATGGTCTGAAATAATTTGTACCCCCCTGTAACTTAGGATAGAAATGAACTAGTCCATTCAAAGTCTCCAATATGATCAGGCTTGATCAGAAATGACCACAAAATAAATGTTACGATGGTAGTTAATGATTTGACCCGTTTGAAGCGGGGGTACAGATTTTTGCAGGCAAGATATGGTCTGAAATCATTTGTACCCCCCTGTAACTTAGGATAGAAATGAACTAGTCCATTCAAAGTCTCCAATATGATCAGGCTTGATCAGAAATGACCACAAAATAAATGTTACAATGGTAGTTAATGATTTGACCCATTTGAAGCGGGGGTACAGATTTTTGCAGGCAAGATATGGTCTGAAATAATTTGTACCCCCCTGTAACTTAGGATAGAAATGAGCTAGTCCATTCAAAGTCTCCAATATGATCAGGCTTGATCAGAAATGACCACAAAATAAATGTTATGATTGTAGTTAATGATTTGACTATTCTGAGGTGGGGGTACAGATTTTTGCAGGCAAGATATGGTCTGAAATAATTTGTACCCCCTTTGTATCTTAGGATCAAATAGAGTTTACCTGTGCAAACTCTCCATTGTTTTAGGCTTTATTAGAAATGACCATGAAATAACCATAAAAATGGTTCTGAGGGTAGTTCATGGTTTGACATGGCCAAGCAGGAAGAGGGACACAGTTTTTGCAGGTTAAAAAATATGGTTGTAATTATTTGCATCCCCTTCAATAATTTTTCTGTGAGCCTGAATTGAACTGTGGTTAATCTGCATATTCTGATGGAAAAACAAAACATAGCAAATGAAACATAGCTAATGAACTGCACCAATATTATTGTTCGTTTTTTTCATTTTTCATTTTCAGGGGTGGTAAAAATGCACATCAAACAGTTTCCAGGTTTTAATATGCAAAGATAATGTGGAATTAGAAATACCATTGATAAGACTGTCTTTAATTTCTTATGAATAACATTTCCAGTGAAAAATGCAGTCGCAATAGTGCGAGTAATATACTAAAATGGAGCAGTAATATTATTATTATTATTATTATTATTATTATTATTACCATTGTGCTGGCACAGCTTTAAAGTTAGTGTTCAAACTGTGTCTCAAAAAATACAATTGTTTATAAGCTTGTGTTTGGAGTCGTCTTACTTTTAGGTCGAGTCCTTACGTTTTTCATGGATACGTGCTATTATTTTGAAAGTGTAGACACAACTTCCGGATGATCGTACATTGCAGTAGCAGGCTAATCGAAGAAAAAGTATCTCAAAGAGCAGTCAAAGCTCAGCGTATGACCATGGTATGAAGAGAGATAAAGCATTACTTGTGAAGAGTATAGATCCTTTGGAAGAGCTTTTCTTCACGGCGCTACACAGTGTAATAAATGACGACAGTTCGACAACTTCAAGAATTTCAAACAACGGACTTGTTTATTTTGGTAGATACATTTTGTACTCTCAAACAAAACAAAACTGAAATAAGATAACACTCACTCATCCATACAACAATATGCATAACAGTATTTGCCATTTTATACCGTAAAATTCCATCCCTTATTGCGCTTGACGTGCGTGCTCCCGTGGACAAGGGATACACTTCCTATCGGGGGTAAGTAGCTTGGCACAAAACCGGACTTACCGGTGAGTGAAACAAAAGAGGGGGGAATCTACCGATTTGACTATGTTACGATGCAGAGAATTGAATGGCACATCCTATTATGTTATACATACAAAGTATTGTTATTTAAAAGATACATGACGGCCTTTGTTTCTGTTTACCGCACTACTACTGGACATTATTTGGCCAGCACAGGATGCACATGTGCCTTGGATGTTATAAACACTTGTCAGGTTTAAAATATTTTTCCCTACTGTTATTCTGTTCGTAGCCTGAGTTAGATAAATTCAGGGGTTTGTTTCTATATCCTATTACCAAGAGGCCCCCTTTCAAAGCCGACTGCCGTGCTTAGTTAATGATGCTGTGTGTTTGCCCCCCGGCAACTTGGCTAAATAATGTTTGTAAATTCAGTAGTTCTGAAAGGATAAACTATAGTAAACGACTATTAGTTAAGCCACTGGGTTATGCACAATCTCTTATTTTCTTTATTGTGTGTGTGTGTGTTTTTTTTTGAAGATTTTATAGCTTTCTATAGTCTAAATGACCATATAGATGCCAGAGGGCTCACGTAGAATGTTTTAATTGATTGACAGTTTGAACTTATTGCCAACTATCAAAGTTTGTAAATTTAAGGACCCATTTCTCCTACTGTCCAGGTTGGCCCTTTTTCTTTTCTTCGCCTCTCTTTTTTATACGTGTGTATGTAAGTGTATAAGTATATTTATATATATATGTATATTTCTTTAAAAATGTTATTGATTGCTGGGCCATATGTTAAAAATTCATTGTTTTACCCTTCATCTGAAGACTTAAAACAACTTAAATGGTTAAAATGTAAATATACTATTTTTGCACCATGTTTGAAAACATACCCATTATTGCTTGTGGACCTTTTTGTTTTGTTTTGTTTTGCCTGTTGGTATGTAGAACTGCTGTTTGCTGATGCGTGCATGGCTCAGGCTGCTATGTTAATATACTACTGTCTGGATACTTGTGAAGTTAAGGTTCACCATGTTCAAATTAAAAATTCCTGGTGTTTAAAAAGAAAGAAATATTTGCATAATGACAGAGTTTGGAGTGCAGGGTAAAACAAAGCCCAAAGTGTGTAAAGGTATGAGCCAAGTTTTTCAGGTTTATGTACGTACGATGTGGAGTATAGTTATTTTTTCTTTTTCTCTCTCTTTTTTCTTTTTCTTTGGATTTTTAATTTTTTTTCCTGTCCCCCCTTTCTCCCTCTTAGAATTAATTTCTGCCCCTCCCTCCCCCGGTGTTCTCTGCTGCAACTTTGTTTTCCGACAAGGCACCACCTGGCTGTTATTAAACTGTTCTGCTTTGCAACCTATTTAATTGCCTAAACCAGTATAGGTAGTCACCACAATAAGGTAACTCAAAACCCCACCAAGTTCATATCCTGGAATGTCAAAGGGGTTAATAACCCTGTTAAAAGACAAAGAGTAATGTCTTATCTGCAGCAACTGAGAGTAGACATAGCATTCTTACAAGAAACCCACTTGCGTAGTATGAACGTTGCCAGCCTCAAACGAAGTTGGGTCGGTCAAGTATATCACTCCAAATTTGATGCAAGGGCAAGGGGGGCAGCCATATTAATAAACGAAAACATTTCCTTTCAGTCTCAACAAGTGATTAGTGATCCCAATGGGCGATATGTCATTGTTGTCGGACGACTCTTTGCCAACCCTGTAATTTTAGTGAACTTATATGCACTGAACTATGATGATACTATTTTTATTTTAAAACTATTCCTGATGCAGGATATGATCCGATGGGCTTCTTTACCACTCTCAGTAACAGGACGGGTTAACCTTATTAAAATGATAGTATTGCCAAAACATCCCAATTTTAATTAGAAAATCTTTCTTTAAAACACTTGATAAAATCATTGTCTCTTTCATTTGGGCGAACAAACCTAGCCGTGTTAGCAAGACCCACCTCCAAGGATCTAAGTGTTCGGGAGGACTCGCGTTGCCAAACTTTACTTATTATTACTGGGCATGCAATATCCAAAAACTAATTCACTGGTTTGAAGATAAACCAATAGCAAATAAAGCAGACTGGGTGCAATTGGAACTTTCATCATGCCAACATGACATGGGCTCAGTGATTTGTGCGGCCCTGCCCCTCCTTAGCAAAAATCTAAGTCCAAATACAATAGTTAATCATACCATAAGAATTTGGGCTCAGTTTAGAAAACATTTCGGGCTACAGAGACCTTCTGTTTTTTCACCTGTCAAGTCAAACCACATGTTCACTCCTTCCTGTACTGATCCTGCATTTAACCTATGGTCTAACAAAGGGATTAAGTCAATTTGTAATGTGTATACAGATGACATATTTGTCTTTCTCGCAACTGTCTCAAACCTATCACTTGCCTAAGAACCATTTCTTCCGTTACTTACAAGTTAGGAGCTTTGTACAAAAGACTTTTAGCTCATTTCCAAATAAGCCTATAAAGTTGTGCATTGAAAATATTCTTGAATTGAATTCAGACAAGAAAGGACTAGTTGCCCATATCTACAATCTCATCCACAGTATTAATCCACACTCCACTGAACACCTAAGGAAGGCCTGGGATTCAGACCTGGGAGTAGTTCTGAGAGATGATCAGTGGGACTCCGTCTTTAATTTGATACATACATCATCTACATCTGCCAAGCATGCTTTAATTCAACTGAAGGTGGTGCACAGAGCTCACTTTACAAGGGCCAGGTTGGCAAAGATCTATCCAAACACTAATCCATTATGCCCCCGATGTAGAGGTCAGCCAGCAGACCTAATACTCATGTTTTGGTTGTGTCCAAACCTTTCCACCTTTTGGGAAAGTATCTTCATAGCTTTTAGTGAGATGTTTGGGACCCAGCTAACTCCTGATCTGATCTGTGCCCTCTTTGGTCTGATGACTGAGGAATCTCGAACTGCCTTACCAATTAAAGCTTGCGTTGTCATAGCTTTTACCACACTCCTTGCAAGGCGTTTGATCCTTTTCAGATGGAAACAACAGGCTCCCCCATCTTTCTCTCACTGGGTAAATGATGTCATGTACTTTTTAAAACTAGAGAAAATCAGCTGTACATTTAAAGGATCCTCTCAATCTTTTCTCAAAACATGGAGACCCTTTCTTGAGTTTTATGACTCCTTGCACACTAAGGTGTGTGTGTGTGCTCCTACTTTAGTAAGGACCACTGTGTGTAAGTATCCCTGTCAGTGAGAATTTTGGAAAGTGAGGGCATTTAGTCCAGTCCTCACTAGATTTTCAATGGAAAGGCCTCTAAAAGGCTGTCTAAATGCATTAAAAAAAATTTTTAAGTATAGCAGAAAGGGTAGTCCTCACTTCCTATCTAAATGTACGCGGTCCCCACTTTCATGCCTATACAAGAATATGTGTGTGTGTGTGCGTGCGTGCGGTGAGTACATTCAAGTCTGCATATTAAAATAGGACGATTATGGTAAGAGAAACCAGATAGCGGACGACCTGACTAAATAACGGTAATTTCGACTAAAACTGATTCGTAAAAGAATAAACGGAGTGGTTGAATTTAGATAATCAAGTAGTTAGTGACATCAACCCAAAAATCAGAATCAGAGAAAGCTCAGCTGATCTCTTACTGTCAGTGAACTGTCAGTCAGAGTCTCCTCCTGGCTGGGACGTGCGGGCCGGTGAGGTCTTTACAACGCCTCTGGACTTTGCTGGTTCCGGAGTGTAGTATCGTCGTTATGGCAACGCATTGACGTCCTGCCGTGGGGGCTCGGTTTGGCTTCATTAAAAATGATGGCTCTCTCCTTTTTATTTCCCGAGATAGTTCACAGTCATTATCGTGATAGCTGTTTACATTCCACCGGATGCTAACTTTAGCGCGGCTCTCAGCTCCCTGCTCAATACCATAAACAAACAGCAGCTAGCCCATCCCGGTGACTTCAATCAAGCGTGCCTAAAGACTGTGCTTCCAAAATTTGTCCAGTTTGTGGATTTTGCTACCAGAGGGGATAATACTTTGGACAATGTTTACTTCAACATCAAGCATGTTTACAAAGCTACACCCCTCCCCCACCTGGCTGGATCTGACCACCTCTGCATGTCCCTCACCCCCACCTACATCCCTCTGCGGAGGAAAACAAAGCCTCAGTTAAAGACACTTAAAATCTGGCCTGAAGGAGCCATCTATCAGCTGCAGGACTGCTTCGAAACAACCGAGTGGGATTTATTCTCCAGCCACAACCTCCAGGAGTACACCGATATCGTACTCTCCTGTATCAAAAATTGTGTCGACAATGTCACCGTCAACAAAAGGGTTTTAGGGTGTTTCCGAACCAGAAACCCTGGATGAATAGTGAAGTGCAATCCCTTCTAAAATGCCACAACACTGCCTTCAAGTTGGGGGACACGGCAGCATATAAAGCAGCCAGGGCAGACCTGAAAAGGGGGATCAGGGAAGCCAAGGTAGCCTATAAGAAGAAGGTTGAGGACCACTTTGCTGACAATAACCCAAGAAGAATGTGGCAGAGGATAAATCATATCACCAACTACAGAAGCAGCAACCAGACGACAGCCCGGACTGATGACTCCCTGGCTGAGGATCTAAATCATTTCTTTGCCCGCTTTGAAATGAACAGGTCCTCAGCCTCCACATTGATGCCACCCCCCACCAGCACCGGCACACTGACACTTCAGGAGCATGAAGGGAGATGGGCGCTAAGATCAGTGAACCCCAGGAAGGCGGCCGGCCCTGATGGAGTATCTGGTGAGGTACTCAGAACATGTGCTGAACTTACTGGTGTTTTCACTAAAATCTTTAATCTCTTGCTTTCACAAGCCACCGTTCCATCCTGCCTCAAAACGTCCACCATTATCCCCATCCCCAAGAAGACAGCAGTGGACAGTCCAAATGACTACAGGCCAGTTGCACTTACACCTGTGGTAATGAAGTGCTTTGAGAGACTGGTCTGCCAGCACATTAGGACCAGCCTACCTTCTGCCTTGGACCCCGACCAGTTTGCCTACAGGGCAAACCGATCTACCGAAGATGCTATCACTATAGCGCTCCACACTGTGCTGAGCCATCTGGAGCACCAGGGAAGCTACGTAAGGATGCTTTTCCTAGACTTCAGCTCAGCATTTAACCACATCATCCCGGAGATCCTGGTCCAGAAACTATCTGACCTGGGTCTCTCCACCTCTATCTGCCTCTGGATCAAAGACCTCCTGACAAACTTTTTTTTCTTTCTTTTTTTTTGTCTGCAAGTCTGCTCAAAAATGACACCAACCACCCGTGGTGTCATTGCTTAAGCTTCATGTGCAATTTTTTTTTCTTCTTTGTGACTGCGACCATCACCTGTCCTCATGACAAATTAACCTATCATGTTTATTTCAAGCTGTTTCCTACATTATGCCATTGAGGGCTGTGCACACCCAAGTGAAACATAAAACTAACACAGGACAGACAGAAAGGTGAGGCATAGACAGTGTTCTAAGAGAAAAGGTGCATTTTATTTGTTTGTGCTCTTTAATTCACACCTTAAAACCAGTTACAAATCTAAGACCCTTCACAAACACCAGATACGACAAAATCCCAACTGGATCAATCATGAAGATGTCAGGAGACCACAAGAAAGATAGATAAAGCAGAGTGAGATCCACAGACACTAACCCAGCAACCTCCACTGACTCAGCGCCCAGAGGAACAAACTCTATTGAGTTTTGGTAGGTGCCGGTGTGGTGGGTCTGGCATGCATGAAAACCTCCACCAAAAGCAGGGAGCTGTCTCCTCCAGCGCAAGGAGGTCCACACAGCCCCCCCGCAGGAGCCACCAAGCAGAGAGCCAGCCCAGGAGCCCGGAGCGACCCCCGCCAACACAGCCAGAGCCCCAAGGCCCGCGCAGCAGAACGGGCCATAGCAGACCCCCACAGCGCCCCACTGGCCCACAGCCCCACTTCCCCCACGACCACCCACCCCCCCCACCCTCCCCCACAACCCGACTCCCCCCACCCCCAGAATGTGAATGTGTACGTAGTGCGTTAAAATTGGGGGAAGAAGTGTCAGGGTGGGGGCATAGATGGGGGACCACAGTACAACATTGCACTGGGGCCTATCCCGTCTAATGATGTCCCACCCCACAACCACCCATTCCCCAGGTAGTGTGGTGCATTAAAATTGGAGGGAACTTGTGGAGTAGGAATAGTACATTTCCACCCCACCCCGCCCACCACGCCCCCCCACGGAAGCAGCCACCCCGCACGACGCCACCAGCCCCCCACGTCCCCCGGCGCCCGCGGCGACCCGGTGACCGCCCAAACCGAGCGCCGCCCAGGGAGCAGCACCCCACAGGGGACAGCATCTGGAAAATTAGCCAAGCATGCAGTGACACCAAGCTAGCCATTCATGCATATAGAGAAAATCCTGAGAAGTTGATGACTGTAAGTTGTCGTCGATGCGGCCCGCTCGGTCCTGCTGACAGCGACTGGGTTCCTAACTGAAGACAATCATTAGTTACACAATGCCAACATACATAAGCAGCAACATATATTGGGGTGATGTGGTGGCTCTCGCTAACAGGCAGAGTCAGGTTAACAGGTTTAAGTTAAGGGAGTTAACATACGGTGACCATGTTTGTATAAAATTTAACAACTGATTTTTATTTGAAGCAGAGATTTTCTCCATTGAAATGTGATTTATTAGGAGGTTCAACCAGAGGTTAATGTTCAGAGATTGCTTATTTTTCCAGTTAACAAGGATTGTTTTTTTGGTGATGGCGAGGGCTACAAGTAAGGATTGAGATTGTTTGCGTGGTAGGTCCCTTGTTGTTAAGTCGCCGAGTAGACACAGACTTGGAGATAAAGGAATCCTGCAGTTTAAGATTGCAGAAAGGTTTTCTGAGACGTTGGTCCAGAAATTTTTTATGGGGGTGCACACCCATAGAGCATGAAAATAAGTATCAGCAGTGTTCTGGGAGCACTGGAGACATATGTCGGAGTCGGAGAATCCCATTTTGTTCATCATATATTGAGTAATATGTGTTCTACGGCGGATTTTGTATTGGATGAGTTGTAAGTTTGTGTGTTTTGTCATTTTAAATGCATTATCGCAAATTTGAGTCCAGAAGTCTGGTTCCGGGGATATACATAAGTCTGACTCCCATTTAGAGATGGGTAAATGTATTGTATCAGTGCTTAAGAGTAACTTATATATTTTAGAGAGGGTTTTAGTTGTTGTCGGAGAAAGCTTTATGATTGCTTCAGCTAATGCTGGCGGCTGGAGCGTGCTTTGAAGTGTTGGGATTCTTTTCTTAATAATATTTTTAACTTGTAGATAATGTAAAAAATTCCCATTTTTTATTTTGTATTTTTGAAGCAAGTTTGTATATGACATGAACGTATTATCTGAAAAGAGGTGGTGGAGATGTGTGATTCCATTCTGCTCCCAAACAGCTAAATGGAGCGGCTGATTGTTAACCTGAAAATCAGGGTTGTACCAAATGGGAGAAAACTTACAGAGCTCCAATTTAGAGTTTGTAATTTCTAATGCCTTCCACCAAGCAGTCAAGGTGGAGGAAATCATTGGGTTTTTAAAACAGTTATGTCGTTTGGTGGATGTTGTAATAAAGAGTATGTTTGAAAGTCTGATGCTATTGCAATCCTTCTGTTCTAATTCTAACCAACAGTTGGCATCTCTGTTAGGTTGTGTCCATAGAATAAGATATTGTAGCTGGTTAGCTAAATAATAATGCATAAAATTTGGTGCTTCTAGACCTCCTTCGGATTTACTTTTCTGAAGAGTAGATAGACAGATTTTTGCTTTTTTATTATTCCAGTAGAATTTTGTGATAGCCGAGTCCAGCGACTGGAACCAGTTGGATGTTGGTTTGAATGGAATCATTGCAAAGAAGTAATTTATTTTTGGTAGGATTTTCATTTTGATAGTAGCTATTCGTCCCATAAGAGATATAGGGAGATTGTTCTAGCGCTGTAGGTCATTGGTGATGTTATCCAGTAGTGGGGCAAAATTTAAGTGAGTTAATTCAGATAATTTAGGTGAAAATTTTATGCCTAAGTATTTTAAGTTGCCTGTAGGGAAAGAGTAGTGAGGGTCCTGGTCTGCAGGATTCCATGAATTTTCTGTGATCGGAAGTAATGTTGATTTTGTCCAATTTATGGAATAATCTGATAACTCTGAAAATGTAGTTATTAAGTTAAATACTTCCCTTAATGAAGTAGCCGGTTCTTCTAAATAAAGTAATATATCACCTGCGTATAAATTAATTTTGTGTTCTGTTGCCCCAGAGCGGATTCCTTGGATCCTGACATCCTGGTGCACAGCTGTTGCCAACGGCTCAATGAATATCGCAAATAATAGAGGAGAGAGTGGGCAGCCCTGTCTGGTGCCTCTCTGTAAGGTGAAAGTCTTTGAGGCGATTCCTTTAGTGGTGACAGTAGCTTTGGGAGAATCATATAGTGCTGACACCCAGTGCATAAATGACTCTCCAAAGCCAAGCTTATTTAGAACAGCAAAGAGGAAGGACCATTTAACTTTGTCAAAGGCTTTTTCTGCATCTAACGATATGATAACTGCCTTTTTGCCCTGCCGCTGTGACATGTTAATCAAATTTAAGAGCCTTCTTACGTTGTTGGTAGAGTGTCAACCTTTAATAAAGCTGGTTTGATCATTATGTACAATTGTTGAAATTACTGTCTCTAGTCTAGATGCCAAGGCCTTTGCAATAATTTTAATGTCGGTGTTAATTAGTGATATCGGGCGGTAGCTTGACGGAAGGGTAGGGTCTTTATCTGGCTTTAATAAAAGTTTAATTGCTGCTGTGTTCATGTGAGGCCATATGTGACCACTGGTTTTAATTTCTGTTACTAATCTAAAAAACAGTGGAGCCAGCATTGACCAGAAATGCTTCAAAAATTCGGCCGGAAAACCGTCCGGACCTGGTGCCTTACCATTAGGCATACTGTCTGGAGCACTGGACAGCTCATTTATGGACAGTGGAGCATCTAGGATATTTTTATGTCCAGTAGATAACTGAGGCATATTTAACCCTTTAAGCTGCAGTCAATTCCAGCCATTTTCAGTACAAAAAATCGCTAATATTCTATTTTTAAATTTAAAAAATGACGAAAAATAGAGGGAATATTGGACGCACATCGGGAGGTGTATTTCCTTGAAAACGACCGATTCGTGGATTTTATACCGACTTCAGGACATGTTTTGGACAAAATAGTTTACTGGCTTGTGTTGTCTGGATGTAAAAGGTTGGATTATGGCCGTTTTTTGTGGAATCTTTTTTTCTGTGTGTAATAATGAACCCGGAAATGTGAGTCACGCTGTGTGCGTTGAAGCTATGTATAGAGAACGGATGGATGAATATTTGTTTTTGTCAGACAAATGTGTTTTTCTCACCCGCTGTGGTAATCACATCTGAAAGTGGTTTATTCCGGCAGATTCATGAGAATCTAAGCTTTCCATCGGTGTATAGTGTTTGTATAATCGGGTTTGCAGCCGTCGGACATTCTTGAAATTCCTATGCAAATTAGTAGGTGTACCGCCGGCGGTACACCTATGACGCACTGAAAGCGTAAAGGGTTAAACTACTGAGAAATGCCTCAATATGCTCAGAGTTGGGTTTGTTATTTTCTGAATACAGTTTCCAATAGTAAGTGTAAAAAATATGATTAATTTCTTCTGGTGATTGCGTATACTCACCAGTTGTCCCTTTTATCGCTGTTATGAGAGATTTTTCCCGATTGCGTTGGAGTTGGTTTGCAAGAAATTTACCTGATTTGTTATTGTGCTCGAAGTTGTTGTATCTCAATTGTTGTATTATGAACTCGGTCCTTTTGGATAACATCTCATCTAGCTGTATCTTTGTATTTTGTAATTCAGTCCATATCTGATTATTTGGGTTTGTTGTATATTCATCAGTTAGTTGTTTAATTTTATCTTCTAGATCTCTTTCTAATTTTTGGTCTTGTTTCTTTTTATAAGATGAATATGATATAATTTTACCTCTAAGTACTGCTTTTCCTGCTTCCCAGAGTAAAGATGGAGATGAGTTTGGGGAATCATTCATTTCCAGATAGTCTGCCCACTCTCTCCTTATGATCTTATCGAACTCTTCATCTTTTAACAGAGAGATGTTAAAATGCCATGTCGGAGGTGGTTTAAAGGTGAGGTCAGTTTGTAAGGAGAGGGAGACTGGTGCATGGTCGCTGATAATAATGGGGTGTATAAGGCCAAAATCATCCATATATTCCTCTATTACTTTAGCAGATTGAGATTGCCTTGTATGTGTTGTGTTATTGGAGCGATCTACTAATGGATTTAGGACTGTGTTGAAGTCTCCTCCAATGATAACAGTTGAATTTGCTGTTAAATCAGATAGTTGAGAGAAAAATGAATGAAAAAAGGCCGGATCATCATTATTAGGGGCGTACAAATTCCCAGTAGTATATTCTTTACTGAATATAGTTGCCTGGATAATAATGTATCTGCCTTCTGAGTCAACTGTTATGTCATTTAAAGTGAAAAGTAGCCTCTTATGAATAAGTATAGAGACTCCTCTTTGTCTGCTGTTATAAGAGGCAGAATAAACTTGATTGAAATTCATGCCAGTAAGTAATTTTTCTTCAGATTTTTGTAGGTGGGCTTCTTGTAGGAGACAAATGTCTGCTTTTAATTTTGAAAAATGGTCCAGAATTTTTATTCTTTTTGCCTGTGGGCGAGTGCCACACACATTCCAGGAGACCAGATTTAGTTTATACATATAGACAGTTTAAATTCAGCCTTGGATGTATATCTATGTGAGCAGCTTACTGGTATTGGCATGTTATGAAAGAAAGTCAGTCTACTGATAATGTTGGATGGGTGTATAGCGGGATTTGAATCTATGATGGGTCTGGATAAGAAGACTGTAAAACATGTCAAACGTGAGCACAAAAGAACAGAGTACACTGGTGCCTCGACATATACAACACATAAAAGATTTACATAGGGAGTTTGTGTGGAGAGAGAGGGGAGGTGTGAGTTTAGGTGGTTAGGGAAAGGAGAGAGGGGGGAGGTAGACAAGAAGGTGAACAGAAGGGGGTCAAACATAAAACAGTGAGCCAGTATTATAAGTATAGTGAGATTAAATATATACACATATATATATACACAATATACACATTATTTTATAATAATAAAATAATAATAATAATAAATAAACAAAGCTCTTTTATTTCTCCAGCACTGATCAGAACAGCCAGGGAGTGGTACTGGGGTCCCGGTACAACTGGCCGTCGATATAAAGTTTATCAACGACCAACGTAGACGGTTTACCCTTCTGCCTGTTCTGTCTCAGTATCGGAAATAGTACCTTCTGCCGCTCGTTGATCTCTCTCGGGAACTGATCGTTCATACCGAAAGAGGTTCCTTTAAGCTCCCGTCCTTTGCTTTTAACTAATTCTTTCTGTTTAAAATGCTCGAATTAAGCTATAATAGGACGGGACTTGTTGCCTCTGTGGGCTCCGAGCCGGTGAACTCGGTGAAAGGAAATATCATCCACCGTTTCCTGGGGAATTTTAAACGCCGTTGTCATGGATTTTTGATTTCTGTTTCCGGATTGTCTGTGGTGCTTTCGGAAATCCCTGAAAATATTAAGTTGTCCCGCATACTACGTGATTGGACATCCAGTACAGTCTCTTTAATTGCTTTATTTTCCCTTTTAATCGTCTCCAACTCGGACGTAACAGCTGAAAAGGAAGAACGTAGTTCAGCGTGGTCCCGCTGGAGCTCACTTACCTGCAGGTATGCGTTTTCCAAACTTACCTTCAAGTCCCGGATTTCGTCTCGAAGAATGCCGAGGACATCTAGTTTTTTGTTTATGGACTCCAGGATATTAACCGGGATGTCCGCCGTAACTAAATCTTCTGTATCAGTAGAAGAGTCATTCTTCCTCTTTTTAGACAGATTGTCGCGGCTTGGGTCCTCCATGATGCAGCTGTTCAAATATCCATCAATAAATCGCTCGAGGTCCTCCACGTTGGATGGTACTCCAAATCCGCAGTTTGAGGGAGAAAATATAAATGAGTAAACTCAAGTAATGCGGTGATTTAAATTTTGTTTAGAAAGAGCTGAGAATAGCGAATTCTACTTCAGCAGCAGGGCACCGCCTGTTGTCTTCCAAAATCTCACTAACGGTCTCGCGATAGTTACAGCATAGCCTGCTTCTCCTCTAAAGACACCATCCTGACTTCCCGATGCTGCAGTCGAGCTAGCGGATCGCATGCTACACCGGCAGGATAGAAACAGAGACTTCGGTAAGAGTAGAGGAGGTGGGCTCTGTGTTTACATGCATAACGAGTAGTGTCGCAACAGTAGGATCACTTCCTGACAAACTGACCCCAGGCTGTCAGACTTGGACCCCACCTGTCCAGCACCATCACACTCAGCACCGGCTCCCCACAAGGGTGTGTTTTGAGTCCCCTCCTGTTCACACTCTACACATCAGACTGCTCCCCAACTCATCTCTCGAACACCATCATAAAGTTCGGACAACACCACCGTGGTTGGACTCATCTCAGGAGGGGATGAGACCTACTACAGAGATGAGGTAAACAGACTGACTTGCATTGTGTTTAGTCAACAACCTTCAACTGAACACCACCAAAACAAAAGAATTTATCTTCGACTTCAGGAAGGGCGGAGCAGACCTGTCCCCTCTCTACATCAGTGGGGTCTGCGTAAAAAGGATTCACTCCACAAGATCTCTGATGATCTGTCCTGGACTGCCAACACCAAAATGGTGGTGAAGAAGGCTCAGTAACGACTCCACTTTCTGAGAGTGCTCAGGAAAAACAACCTGGAGAAGAAGCTGCTGGTTACCTTCTACAGAGCCGCCACAGAGAGCATCCTGGGCTACTGCATCACGGTGTGGTATGTGGGGTGCTCAGCAGAAAACAGGAGAGGGTCATCTGCATGGCCCAGAAGATCATTGGCTGCTCTCTGCCCAGCCTGGAGGACATCGCCAACTCTGCGCGTACAGCGCGTACCTGTTCCAAGAGTGTTCAGGAGTGTACTGGAGCTACGTCCATCACTCAATTTAACTCCCCCTGGCTGCAACGGCGAAGCCAATTAGTTCCGCCCCACAGCTGTATGGTATGACGGCTAATCAGCCGGTCACATCTGCCCCCAAAGTTTTATCAGCAGCCCGCTGATAACCACATACACTAAAATTATGACTATGGACGAAAGAAGCAAGTAGCTGGACTACCAGAACCCATTACCTGAGAGGTTGTAGCCCCGCTTACTTCCCCCTGCACTGATCGTGGAAGGTGATGCACATTTGGATGGTGCCCTGCCGTTGTCCTAGCCGATCTGCGTGGGACAGTGGTAGTGGTGCTACAACCTCCTGTGTGAGTGTGAGAAACAGAGCTGCTGGTACCCGCCACAGGCTACGGTGTTGCAGGCGCTCTCAGAGAAGATGTTGAACAAGTTGGAGTGGTCTGATTCCCTGTGGGTGCTGTCAATACTACCTACATGCCATCATCGGCAGGGTCCTCTTCTTCACTTCCCGACCTTGATGCCACTGGCTTTAACATTGTCCTGTGCACTTGCCTTACACGGGTCCAATCACTGACTGGGGCTACAGAGTACACTACTCCTCCTGGCGCAGGTGGTCTCACCACCTCAAAGACAGTCGATCCCCATGCATCTTGGATCTTATTACAGCCACGAGTGGCACAGTCCCGCAGGTACACCCTCTGACCTTCCTCCAGCGGTGGATCTACGTAGCACCCCTCGATCATGTCTCTCCTTCCGCCGCCTTGCTGCAGCCTCCATTTGGTCCTTTGCAGCATCAAAAGCCACCTCCAGTCGCCAGCGATGCTCGGCCACCCAGTCACACACTCTCCCCTCGGAAGGCTCTGGAACGTGACCCAGCAGGAAATCTACAGGTAAGTGGGGTTCCTGACCAAACATGAGAAAATGTGGTGACTCACCCGTCGACTGATAAGCAGTGGAATTATAACTGAACACTAGTTGAGGGAGATGCTCTGGCCAGTGGCTCTTTTGGTCCGGAGGGAGGGTGCGCAGCAGGTTATGCAGAGTCCGATTCAACCTTTCGCACTGACCATGTCCCTGTCGGTGATAGGGGGTGGTCCTCGTCTTCTTCACTCCATACAGTGCACACAACTGTTGAACCAGGGCACTCTCAAAACTTCTCCCTTGATCAGAGTGGATGCGGGCAGGGACTCCATAGCAATAGAACCACTCTTTCACCAACACTTCTGCCACTGTAGCTGCTCTCTGGTCTCGAGTAGGTATGGCCTGCGTGAATTTAGAAAAGACATCCGTCATCACCAAAACAAGCTCTTTCCCATCCCAGGCTGGCTCAAGCAGGGTGAAGTCTATAGCCAGCACTTGATTAGGTTTCGCAGCCAACAGATGACCCATGGGCACTCTGACTCTTGGCTGCGTACACTTTGCCAGGGCACAGTGCTCACAGCGCTGGCACCACTCCTTCACTCCTTCCCTCATGGTCCATCCCTGGCCAGTAGCATCTCTGTCTTACCAACTCAGTGGTCCGTTCAATGCCTTGGTGCCTGTGATTCTGGTGAAGCTGCGCCAATACTTTCTCCTTTAGAGCCTCAGGAAGAAGAAGCTGATGGACCTCCTCCCCACCATCAGGATGGAACAGCCGACGATACAGGAGGCCTCCGATCTGCACAAGTCGACCCCACTGCCGGACCAACCCTCTTACCTGGGGGCTCAGCCCCTGTCGTTCAGCCTGACTTGGCTCCCTAGATCAGCCTGCTGGAACATCTGCAGGTGTGCTGGAGTGCGAGAGGGGAGGACAGTTATCTCAGACTGCAATGCAGCTTGTTGCTTACCCCGTTTTGCTGACCTTTGCAGAGCATCTGGTACTGCTGTTCCCGGGATGGCTTCCTCAAGCATTGTCTGCCTTGAGAGGGCGTCTGCATTCTTATTAATGCGGCCTGGATGATGGTGGATGCTATAGTCAAAAGCAGACAATTCAGCCACCCATCGCTGCTCCATGGCACCCAACTTAGCAGTCTCCAAATGGCTTAAAGGATTATTATCAGTTCAAACCACACATGACTGGGCCCACAGGTATTCTCTAAACTTCTGTCATTGCCCACTTAATAGCAAGAAATTCTAGCTTCATAGAGCTGTAGTTTTTTTCAGCTGGGTGCAAACTCCGGCTGGCATAGGCGACAGGCCTCACTTTGCCACCCTGTTCTTGGGACAACACAGTGCCTAGTCCACTATGGCTAGCATTAACCTCGAGAATGAAGGGGAGAGAGAAGTCAGCAAAAGCAAGAGTGGGGGCACTTACCAAGCAGGCTTTCAGCTTCTGGAAACTCTCCTCACAACTCTCAGTCCAGCCATTTCCCAGTCCTGGGCCTTGTCCCTTCCGTGTCTTTGTACCAGCCAACTCAGTTACCAGCCGATGCAAGGGGGCAGCCAGCTTTGCGAAACCCTCCACGAAACACTTGTAATAGCTGGCAAACCCAAGGAAGGACCTGAGTTCAGAGACATTGGTAGGATGGGGCCAGCCTGCAACAGCTGAGATCTTGCTGGGGTCAGTAGAGACTCCGTCCTGAGAAATGAGATGACCCAAGCACTGAACCTCTCTCTGAAAGAAGGAGCACTTCTCCAGTTTGACTTTGAGTCCTTCTTGCTGCAAACGACTTAGAACAGCATCCAAACGGCTTAAGTGCTCATCCACACTGGAAGAAAAGACAATAATATCATCAAGGTACAACAATAATGATTGACAGTGCTGCGCCCCAAACATCCTCTCCATCAGCCGTTGGAAGGTCCCTGGCGCGTTGCACAACCCAAATGGCATCATGTTAAACTCAAACAGGCCAAATGGGGTACAAAAAGCAGGCTCTATCACTTTCCGTCACTGGTACCTGGTTGTAGCCACTGGCTAAGTCCATTGTAGTGAACCACTTAGCCTCAGACAGGGCGTCCAAAGACTCCTCGATGTGAGGGAGTGGAAAGGCATCCTTCCTGGTCTTTCGGTTTAGCTGACGATAATCCACACAAAGACGCAGAGTACCATCCTTCTTCTTCACTAAAACAATGGGGGAAGCGTAGGGACTACAACTGTCTCTAATCATCTGGGTTTCCAGCAGCTGGTGTATATGGGCTTTCACTGTGTCATACTCAGATGGAGGAATTCGCGAATAATGCTGTCGCACAGGTGCATCATCAATAAGTGGGATATCATGCGTGATAAGGTCAGTACAGCCGAGGTCACCCTCAAATGCAGAAAACACTGGCTCATGACTCAGCAACAGTGACCTCACTTTCTGCTGTTCCGCCTCTGAAAGAGCAGATAAATCCAGGGCCCTGATCTGTTCCTGCACTGAACTACTCCCTCTAACCTGAGAATTCACGGTAGCCACCCCCTCTACCTGATCAGGCCGGACCTCGCTAACCCCCTGTGGTAGACCTACCATCTCTACCTATTACAAAAGCCCTATAGGGTGTCGGAGCATTACAGGAGCTACACTAACATTAACTACAGGGATGTAGACAGTTCCTCTAATAACCTTCACTAAAGCAGGAGAAATCAACAGGTCCACAGGTCAGGGGCTCCACCAAAGTCGACCCAGATAACCCAAACCGTGCTGAACAGGTAGCGGCAACCAGCTTAGTAGTGCCTCCGAGTATACAAACTGACCTCTTTCCTCTCAGCCTTGCCAACCCTGCTTTGACAGCAGGGTTCCTAATCCCAGCCTGATGGCACAGCTGGAGAGCCCTCAAACCTTGGCTCTGGGGCACCGGATACAGAAGGAAGGTCAAACAGCTGGGAGCCATGCTCTGAAAAGAGATTGTCATAGCAAGCTTTAATAATATTCATTCCCAAAATCCCTGGGACTTCAGACGGGGTGGCATACTCAGGGGGGTCTCTCACTACCAACACACCTCTTCTCGGGATAAAGTTGCCCAACACCTCAACATCGGGTTCCATGTAACCTACATAGGGAATCCCCAAACCACTAGCAGCACGAAGTTGCAACCAGTGACAGGGCTTCAACTTATCCTGAAAGCGTTTTTGAAAAAAACTCTCTCTAATGGTAGATACCATAGACCCTGTATCTAACACACACCTCACCTCAACACCTGCCATTTTAATGTTCACTTGGGGACAGGAGGCAATTAACCAAGCCATCAGTGCCTCATCTACTGAGCTAGGGTCTGCAGAGCCTGCCAGCCCCCCCACCTAGTGTTTGGCTCTGCACACGAGGGGGCTCTAGTTTCCCGGTGGCTGAAAAGCAGCAACACGGGCTGGACGTGGAGGATTAACAGAACCAGAAGAGACATGTGCATTGTCACATTCTCGGGCATAATGGCCCATTTGTTGACACCGTCTACATACAATATTATTAAGACAACCAGGTCGAGGGGCGCGTGCCTCACCTTAAGGGCTTCAGTGAGCTGGTTAAGTTGCTCCTGGTATGTACCAGTGCAGTCAAACCTGCAAGTTGTTCAGTGATTGAACTGCTAGAGGAACAATCAACATCACACCAGACACACAACAAAAAGGTGAAATAGAATGGTGTTTACCGTTAACAGGGTTACCCTCACGTTCCCATCTAATAGCCTCTGCACGTACATCAAGCAAGGACAGTGTGGAGTCATCACGAACCAGCCTCTTTAACTACCTGCGAAGATCTGAGCTCTGCATATTCTCCACAAACTGGTCTCGCAACAGAACAGAAGAGTTAGTCATTCTATTAGGGGCACTAGCAACAACCTTATCCATCAAACAATACAGGGCATGAGAATATTCTTGCAGGGACTCTCCCTCTAACTGCTTCCTGGAAAACAATTCTTTCTGCAAAGACACATGACTTTGAGCACCCATAGAGGTCCTTTAAAATAGTGAAAATACGGTCTGAATCTTCACGGTCCATACGGGGTCTGTACTTCATTTCATCCCTGGCTTCGCCCTCCAGATAATCAAGAAGGAAGTTGGCCTGATCATTGGGACCCAAATGTCTAGCCCTCATACTGGCCTGTACCTCCTCCACCCACTCATCTACTCCAATGCCATGGGTACCCTGGAACATGGGGCACCTTCTCTCTCGTGGGAGGTAGATGATGCATTCCTGGCCCCCAGTGCTCATCATTTTCCAGGGGCACTTGGACCAGCTTGTGCTGCCATTGCCGCTGCTTCTTGTAGGCGCTGGTTGTCTGCCTGTAGCTGTCTCACTCACTCCCTGAGGTCGTGCAGCTCCTCTGCCATGGTGGAAGACTCCAGCAACCACCCATGTCGTCAGTCACCGTCACGACCTTGAACCAGCAGCAAATCCCACGCTGCACCAACTGTTGCCTTGTTTTATAGGAAAACAGGGGGGAAAATAAAACAAAGGGAAGGAGAAAGAAAAAGAACACTCCCTAGGCTATGCTCTGCTCACAACAGCCGTCTACTCCCAACCACAAAAAGGGGTACAACCCTCCAGTACAATCCACTACGAAACCAACTAAAATAAACAGAACTACAATCGCCTCTAATTGTGAACTATTCTGCCAACAACGCCTAGAAAAAGGTGTAACCAAGTTAGGACTGGTGAGGGCCTTCTGGCTTTCAACACACTGAACCGACAACGCCACCTAGGGACTTTCACCCTAGGATTGTTATTAATACAACAGAGGGTTCCCCTACTAGAAACACAGGTATGCACACATACGAATACAGAGGCGAGTATATAGAAAAATATAAATAAAAATTTATTTATACAAAATATTTTCACACAAATAATATAAACTCTCAAAAAATCACACAAACCCTGTGAAGCTATGTAGTGAAGAAACCTGACTACTGAGTCAGAAGACACCGCCACAGCAACCTAAGGACCCACACGCTAATATTAATATAGACAATTATTAAAACTGGAGGTCACATGAACCCTGCAAAGCTATGGAAGGGAGAAACCTGACTAACTGAGCCACATATATTGTTCTTTTTTAATTGTTACTGTTTATCGCTGTGGGGACTGGTATCCTAATCTCGTTGTACCCGGTACAATGACAATAAAGGCAATTCTATTCTATTCTATTCTATTAATGGGTTTGGATGAAATTTTCAGGGAAGGTCAGAAATGACACAGGAACCACCTCATTAGATTTTGGCAGTGATGCAGCTTATAGTCTGGATACACAGATTTGTTAAAGATTTCAACATCATTGTGAAATAGTGGGATGGCGTCACTGTAACTATGACAAGTGTACACTATGTCAGTTGCCTGCTGATGATCACATGATTGTGATCCTACTTCAAATCCACCACTTCGGATTTATCGGGACTTATCAATCTGAAATCATAAAGAGAACAGCTGATGAAATTCTGAGGGTGGCACACCTCCCGCTCCTGTGACATGGCTCGTCAAGCCAACTACGAGCAGCTGTGCGGCTCCACAGCTGATACGAGTCCCAATCAGCGCAATATAAAAGCCTGGCTCTCATCATGGCTCTCCGTGGGATCATTGCTCCATGCCTCATGCCACAAGCCACACGCCGTACCTTCCGCTCTCCACTGCAAGTTCACCACTGTCTGGATTATGGACTACCTTGCCTGCTCTTTGACCATCGCCACAACCCCCACCTTTGGCTCCCTCAGCTCAGCTCTCCACCTCATCTCCTAATCCTTGGACAGTTGTGAGTTCCCTCTCCCCTGTTGGTTTAGTTTTGATTTAGTTTACACCTCGGCCATCTGGTCCGCCCTTAGTTCTGTTTAGTTTTTCTCCGTTCTGTTAAATTCCTGTACCTCTCTCATTAAGTGCCTGTCTGTTCATTCAATATATATTAAATCCTTATTTTATCATCCATCTGCCTGTTTGCCTGCTGCTTGGGTTCTCCCGTCCGTTTCATGACAGAATGGTCCCACCAACCGCCAGAACCCAGCGGACTAGATTTTTTTCCCCTTCCTCGATTCCCCCACCATCTGTTAAAATGGCGGATAACCCAAGGGAATCTCCCTTCTGGGGGACTCGACTGGCTGTCAGGTCTACTCCTTTGGGGCGCCGAGGCTGCCGACCTAGCGGAGGCTCTCGGCCACTTATTATGAGCATATCCTCCAGCGAGCTGAGTTCTTGGATGCTAGACAAGGCCTTCGGGTTAAACCATGACACTGCTCTTCGATCCAGCACCATGCCCGTAAATCTGTTCAGTGGAGCACCACCTTGTGAACAATCACCCCCTACTTTTGCTTGTCCAAAAGAGCCACCAGTGAGTATAATCCCCTCAGTCCCCGAGATTCTGGATGCAGTTTCCGCCATGACTGGGAGGCTGGTGGCAGCCCTACCTCGCCTGGTGGGGGGCGAGGCCGCCGTCTCGGTTCTTGAGGCGCTTAGAATTTTCACCTCTGGTGGGGAGGCGCTCAAAGTGGCCGGTGCGGTCTACGGGGGGTCCCTGGCCACCACCAGAGATCCCGTGGTGCTTGGAGTTGCCACCTCGTGCCTGAAGACCCTAGAACTGGCCGCAGCATTCCTGGAGGGGTTGGACGTTTCCCCTCCCCAGGTTCAGGAGGAGCCAGTGGCTCCTTTCCCCTGTGACTCCCCTGGCTGCCAACCGGTGCCTGTTCCCCAACTATCCACGGAGCCGCCAGCCAGGCAACCTGCGCATGCGCGGCGCCAGGAAGTGCTGTGGCTGCCCGGTTCCTGCTCCAGAGGGGTTCTGCACCCCCTCAACTCCCGAGCAGGTCGTAGCCGCCTTAGCCCCGGCTAAGGAGAGGCCCCGAGCTGCCTCACTCCCTCCGGCTGAGGAGAGGCCCCGAGCTGGACCAGTCATAGATATTGTTACAAGAAGAGATCAGATTTAAAGTTAATCACTGCAAATGCATGAGCTGTAAAGGCACAATGTCTCTCTGCAAAAACCTTCCAGCCACCTCATCCAGCCAGAATGGGGCCATTCTATGAAATGGATTTTCAGATATGAAGAATCAAATATTATATTCATCAGTTACAAAATAACCTAGACCATTATAGTTCTAGTGGTCTGCAGACTGTAGACGGCTGACCAGTCAGTCAATTGGAATCACTTCTAGAGTGTATGTTCCTCCCTACCAAACATTCAGAATCACAGCCATGATGACCTTCACTTAATCCCACACAGAGAACATCCATCCATCCATCCTCTATACACCACTTTATCCTCACTAGGGTCGCGGGAGGGGGGGGGGGGGGGGGGGGGGGGTGAAGCCTATCCCAGCTGACTTGGGCGAAGGCAGGGGACACCCTGGAAAAGTCCACAGAGAACATCTTTTCTTTAAATTAATTATAATATTGTCATGTTTTTACAGGATCTTGATGAGGAGATGCCTCAGGAAAGTCCAGAGATCACAAATTCTGCATCAACAAATGAAGTTGTTGAACAGGTATATCTTAATGGTAAATAGACATCTGAATGTGTGTGCATGTATTAAGCCATGTACTAATGTACTACCCACATACTATGACTTGGGAGGATTGTACTGTTTAACGGTTCCTTCCTCTGGTGAGGGGATGATACTGGAATCTCTTTGTTGCTTACAAATTTATACACAACTTATACTGAGTCTGTATAGCAGTTCAATGGATATGTTGTTTGCAGAACTTTCTCATGGATGTGGACTCTGTCACCACTCACCAATGTAATGCAAGAAAAGGTCATCTGAGTTTGACACTATTTATATTGACATTGTTTGGCATGCGTCTTGTTCTTTTCCTTTCGGCTTTTCCCTTCAGCGAATCAATTGCCTCCATCTAACCCTGTGCTCTGCATCCTCCTCTCCCACACCAACAACATTTATGTCCTCCTGAACCACATCCATAAACCTCCTCTTTGGTCTTCCTCTAGGCCTACTGCCTGGCAGTGGGAAACTCAGCATCCTTTGGCCAATATATTCACTCTCTCTCCTCTGGACATGTCCGAACCATCTCAGTCTTGGCCTCTCTACTTTATCTCCAAAGGCTCTAACATATTCACCACCACCACTCTGATGTACTCATTCCTGAACCAATCCATCCTGGTCACTTCCAAAGAGAACCTCAGCATCTTCAGTTCTGCTACCTCCAGCTCTGCCTCCTGTCTTTTCCTCAGGGACACTGTCTCCAGACCAAACAACATGGCTGGTCTCACCACAGTTTTGTAAACCTTTCCTTTCATTTTAGCTGAAACTCTTCTATCACACATCACACCTGACACTTTTCTCTAGCCGTTCCAGCCTGCCTGTACACGCTTCTTCACCTCTTTTCCATACGCTCCATTGCTCTGGACTGTTGACCCTAAGTACTTAAAATCCTTCACCTTCTTGATTTCTTCTCCGTGTAACCTCACTCTTCCACTTGGCTCCCTCTCATTCACACACAGATACTCCGTCTTGCTGTGGCTAACCTTCATTCCTCTCCTTTCCAGGGCAAACCTCCACGCTTCCAGTCCACCTGTTCCCTGCTCTGACTACAGATCACAATGTCATCTGCAAACATCATAGTTAATGGAGACTCCTGTCCAACCTCGTCTGTCATCTGTCCATCACCATAGCAAACAAGAAGGGGCTCAGAGCTGATCCCTGATGTAGTCCCACCTCCACCTTGAACTCCTCTGTCACACCTACAGCACACCTCACCCACTGTCTTACAGTCCTCATACATGTCCTGCACCACTCTAACATACTTCTCCTGCACCGCTCTAACATATTTCTCTGCCACTCCAGACTTCCTCATACAAAACCATAGTTCCTCTCTGGGCACCCTGTCATAAGCTTTCTCCAGATCTACAAAGACACAGATCTACAAAGACACAATGCAGCTCCTTCTGACCTTCTCTGTACCTCTCTATCAACATCCTCAAAGCAAATATTGCATCTGCATTCTTTTTTTTGGCATGAAACCATACTGCTGCTCACAGATGTTCACCTCTGCCCTAGTCTAGCTTCAACTACTCTTTCCCATAGCTTCATCGTGTGGCTCATCAGCTTTATTCCTCTGTAGTTGCCACAACTCTGCACATCTCCCTTGTTCTTAAAGATGGGCACCAGCACACTTCTCCTCCATTCCTCTCACTATCCAATGTGAACGCACTACATACTTATTTTGACGTCACATTTAGTATGAGTAGTACGTTAGTATGCGATTTCGGACACAGCCATGGTCTCTCCGACGGGCAGCTTCACTCTTCAGCCCAATGACACGGTGAAATATAACGCTGTGCGGACGCGTTCATATGATTGGCTGAACAGTACACCCACCCCCACGTGGGGTGAGTTTCTGTGATTGGCTGAAAGGAGGGAGACATCTGATTGGCTACAGAAACTTCCGTGTTGAAAAAAATGCATTTGTGGATCGAGCTGACGGCAGAGCAGTCTCAAAAAAGATTCACACACAAAAGCAGTTTGTGAATGCAGAAATACATTTGTGAACTTTCTTAATTTATTTGTGGATTGCAGTTTACATTTGTAAATCCCAGTTCACATGTGTGAATTCTTCTGTGTGCATTTGTGGATTCCAGTTTACATTTGTGAATTCTTCTGTGTGCATTTGTGGATTGCAGTTCACGTGTGAATTCTTCTGTGTGCATTTGTGAATTATGAGACTGTTCTAGCTCCATATTCTAGAGGGAAGTAAGATGAGTTTATATTATCTGTCTGAATGGAAGCTTGTGGTTGGACGTATAATAACTTAATTAAGGACACAAAGGAGGGGTCGAATCCAAACCTTGACAGGGTCGAGAAGAGATAATCCCACTCGACCCTGTCAAAGGCCTTCTCCGCATCCAGGGAGAGCAGCAACTCTTGTTTTTGGTTGTCTGATCTTTTAGTGTAAATAATATTCATCAATCTTCTTATATTATAGAATAAATGTCTGTCTTTTATAAACCCTGTCTGGTCTCGAGATATAATAGTGGGAAGGATATTTTCCAAGCGTGTTGACAGAATCTTTGATAGTATTTTATAGTCAACATTGAGTAAACTTATAGGTCTATATGAACCAGGCTCTAAAGGGTCCTTTCCTGTTTTGTGTATGACAGAAATAGTGGCTTCATAAAAAGTAGAGGGCAAAGAGCCTTTAGCCAAAGCCTCGTTGAACACTTGTAACATAAGAGGGGAAAGCTGATCTTTATAAAGTTTGTAAAATTCTGCCGTGTATCCATCGGGCCCTGGTGCTTTTGAGTTTTGCATATTATCTATAGCTTGTTTTACTTCATTTAGTGTTATTGGGGCTTCTAAGATTGTTTTATGAGTTATACTAATTTGTGGAATTTCAAGATTTCTGAAAAAATCATTTATTATTTTGGGATCATTTGTCGAATCAGAAGTGTATAATTTGGTATAAAATTTCCGAAATTCTTCATTTATTTCTTGTGGGTCAATTGTCGTTTGTCCTGAGGATGTTCTAATTTCGGGGATTGATCTTGAAGCTTCTTGTTCTTTAATCTGAGATGCCAGGAGCCTTCCACTTTTCTCTCCAAGTTCATAATCTCTGTGTTTTAATCGTGTTATTAGTCTGGTTGTTTCGGTAGAATATAATAAATTAAGTTCTGTTTGGAGAGATTGTCTTTTATTGTACATGTCGTTTGTGGGCAATATTGCATATTGCCTATCTATCTTAGAGATTTCTTTCATAATACTAAGTTCTTTTTCATTCCGTTTTTTTATTCTTAAAACTACTTAAAGCAATCAGTTGTCCGCGTAGATAAGCTTTAAATAACTTAAGTTTTTAAAAGGAAAGGAAATGTATATCGCTAATGCATAGGATCTATTTAATCAATTGTATTATTAGAATCCTATTTGAATGACAAAGCTTAGAAATCTTCCATACGTTAGTAGAAATGGAGGTGATGGCCAATAATAGTCGACACAGGTAAAAATGCAATTAATTTCCAAATAGACTGATGGACATCTTGAATCATGGTTAACTTAATGAAATTTTGGATAGGAAGAGTTGGAAGTATCATTTACTTGTATGTCAAGTCAACTATTTCATTAGTTTGTTTTTTTAAAAATAATTATGTTAATCAACAATTCAAAAGTGATGGCTGTTTTTGATTATTTAATTTTCAATAAATTTTTATTTATTGTTACTTTTGTGAGTTTCAAGTGATTTCAGTGAGAATTGTGGGTTTTTCCTTCTTTAACTGAGGGGTACCAACAATTTTGTCCACGTGTGTACACTACCAGTCAAATGAATGAGACTCTGTTTGCAAACTTGTCAATCATTTTAATGAGACAATGGGTCCATGCGTTTGACTGTTAGTTTAAAAACACAAGTGGATCATATCTGAATGGTATTCCATGTGTGAGTGTAACATTTTACAAAGTGATATTACAGTTTTTCTTGATTGCTAAGGCACATTCCTGGAAAGTTGCGCTCCCTTTCCCTAAACTGTGAACACAAAACCCAATTTTCAAACTACATTCACAAAACCTCTGACTCTTCTTGCAAAACCAAACTTTCGCCCCAAAACAGTTCGATCTGTGCTCAAAACTGAACTATGCTGTCAAATCATGCCTCAAGTCAATCTAAATAAAATACTGAGTAGTCACTAAACACTACATAGAAAAAAGGAACACACAATGCTCAGGACATGAAGCGGTAGAAATAAATGTTTATTTAGGCTAAATGCATGTTGCAAAGCAAAATACCTGGGCATTTGTAACACTTGTACATAGAAAAAAGTATTTGCAAAAAAACAGAAATCCTGTGCATTTGCATGTCGCACTCGTACATAAAAATAAAGCACATAAATATACAAATGAAGTACAAAGAACAGAAGTGCATTACTCTGCCACAGCATCATTTCTCCATACTGGGTCAGGCTACAGAACTTCATCTACATCACAGGCCACATTTTCTGTTGCCAGGCAACAGGGGGAAAAAAACCCTGGCATGCCGTATCCATGCTCCTCTTCTTAAATTTCTATCCATTGTAGTGCCTCAAAAACCAGTGCTTTGACTTATATGTACCCTCACATCATTAGCCCCAACTGTGATCAATTGTGAGTTGTTGTGTGCAACCGGTGATGCCTGAGCTTTAACTGTGATTGACTTTTGCCACCTGTGCTCACCATTATGCAACACAGGTGCATCACAATGACAATGTCTTGACAAGATGTGTCTAAACAGGTGAAAAGTGCTTATGGTTTTGCCAAAAAAGTGACTGATTCAATAAGTGGGTTTAGGCAACTGAGAATTTGGTTCAGACAATAGGGTTTAGTGCTTTAGCAACTGAGAAAAACTGTAGTGAGCATGCACAAAATATTGTGAAAGGCATTAGAAAAGACAGCTGTTAACAATACACTGGTCATTTTTATCTTGTCTGATCTTGTTCCGACAGTCAGCACTACGAATACGCAAAATCAAGTCACTGCAAGTCAGATTTCTCCAGCTGTCAACACTGAAATGGTAAGTTATCATAATGTTGACATTGGATAAAAGGGATTATATTTTATTATCAGATTTTTTTCAGTAACAACAACATGGCCAAGAAAACACGAAATGAGGTCCTCACAAGTGACATTCTTTTCCTACAGTTGTGGGTCCCCACAAGTATAGCCAGCACGTGACCACACACACAACAAACACACACGCACACGCACACGCACGCACGCGCACGAACACACGCATGCGCACTATTATCGGCTGCATTATCGTGAATATAATGTTGACAAACAAATTTCATCTTCAGAATGACTTGAAATGTGATCTATATGACGGCAAATGATGTTTAAGGTTTTCCGGTTTGAAGGAATTGCATATTTGACCAAACTGTGCATTTAAGCTCAGGATCAGCATTTGAAGCGCAGAAAAATAATGAAGGCTGTATTGACGTGAACATAATGTTGACACACAAATTTGTTCTTCAGAATGACTTGAAATGTGATAAATGAGAAGGCAAATGATGTGTAAGGTGTTCTGGTTTGAAGGAATTGCATATTTGACATGAAGGCTACATTAACATGGAGTTCATGTTGACACAAAAATTTCTACTTCGGAATGACTTGGAATGAAATAAATATGAAAGCAAATGAAGGCAAGGTGTTCTGGTTTGACAGAATTGCATGGACAACATATCTGACCAAACTGTGCATTTAAGCTCAGGACCAGCATTTGAAGCGCAGAAAAATAATGAAGGTTGCATTGACGTTAACATAATGTTGACACACAAATTTGTTCTTCAGAAGGACTTGAAATGTGATAAATGAGAAAGCAGATTTTGTGTAAGGTGTTCTGGTTTGAAGGAATTGCATGGACAGCATATTTACTCATCAAACCGTGCATTTAAGATCAGGAACAGCATTTGAAACCCAGAAAAATCATGAAGTCTTCATTAACGTGAGGTTCATGCTGACAAACAACTTTCTTCTTCAGAATGACTTGAAATGTGGTCTCCATGAAGTCAAATGATGTTTAAGGTGTTCCGGTTTGAAGGAATTGCATGGACAGCAATATTTGACCAAACTGTGCATTTAAGCTCAGGATGAGCATTTGAAGCGCAGAAAAATAATGACGACAACATGGACGTAAACATAATGTTGACACAGAAATTTCTTCTTCAGAATGTCCTGAAATGTGACAAATGAGAAGGCAAATGGTGTGTGAGGTGTTCTGGTTTGAGGGATTTGCATAGACAGCATATTTGCTGACCAAACTGTGCATTTAAGATCAGGAACAGCATTAAATGCAGAAAAATCATGAAGGCTACATTAACATGGAGTTCATGTTGACACAAAAATTTCTACTTCGGAATGAAATAAATATGAAAGCAAATGAAGGCAATGGCTGTGTCCGAAATCGCATACTAACGTACTACTCATACTAAATGTGACGTCAAAATAAGTATGTAGTGCGTTCACATTAGATAGTATGAATAGATTGAGTACGCGAGAAATACCCGGATGTATACTATATCCGGAAAAATTTTAAGTATGCGCGGTGACCACACTAGTCATACTCAACCGCCCCATAATGCTTTGCGAGCTATCCACCGAAATGCAAGCCTCCGCGGAATCTATGGCCGGACCGCGGTGATTTTTATTTTATTTTATGTGGTTAAGTAGTCATCCAAATCAACCCACAGATTTGAGAAATAGGCGTTTTCTGACCAACGTTTTAAATTTGTCAGACGCCTCACAACGTGCTACTGAATGCTAGCAGCTAGTTGCAGCAGCTCCCTTTGCATACAGAACAAGTAGCAGCTACCTCGAGTACCCTGCAGCTGCAACTGAAACGATTCGCATAATCTGGCTAATAACTGCATGAGGAGTGCCGGCTTGAAATTGCCACATTAATTATGCAACTGTTTGTTAGCGTAAAATCGACCTGAAGCCGGCATTCAGCCGAAATATTTGATAGCCGTACTTCCGGTTTTTGTCGTCGGAGGTTTGAAATGCATTATGGGAAATGGAGTAGTATACTACAGTGTGAACGGTCGGCATTCTAATCATACTTATAGTACGTAGTATACAGTATATACTCATGGAGAATGTAGTATGTAGTACGTTAGTATGCGATTTCGGACACAGACAATGTGTCCTGGTTTGAAGGAATTGCATGTACAACATATTTGCTGACCAAACCGTGCATTTAAGCTCAGGACGAGCATTTGAAGCGCAGAAAAATAATGAAGGCTGTATTGACGTGAACATAATGTTGACACACAAATTTATTCTCCAGAATGACTTGAAATGTGATAAATAAGAAGGCAAATGGTGTGTAAGGTGTTCTGGTTTGAAGGAATTGCATATTTAACATGAAGGCTACATTAACATGGAGTTCATGTTGATACAAAAATTTCTTCTTTGGAATGACTTGGAGTGAAATAAATATGACAGCAAATGAAGGCAATGTGTTCTGGTTTGAAGGAATTGCATGGACAGCATATTTGCTGACCAAACTGTGGATTTAAGCTCAGGACGAGCATTTGAAGCGCAGAAAAATAATGACGGCAACATTGACGTTAAACATAATGTTGACACAGAAATTTCTTCTCCAGAATGACTTGAAATGTGATAAATAAGAAGGCAAATGGTGTGTGAGGTGTTCTGGTTTGACGGAATTGCATGGACAGCATATTTGCTGACCAAACTGTGCATTTCAGATCAGGAACAGCATTAAGTGCAGAAAAATCATGAAGGCAACATTAACATGGAGTTCATGTTGACACAACAATTTCTACTTCGGAATGTCTTGGAATGAAATAAATATGAAAGCAATGTGTTCTGGTTTGAAGGAATTGCACGGACATCATTTTTGCTGACCAGACTGTGCATTTAAGCTCAGGACGAGCATTTGAAGCGCAGAAAAATAATGAAGGCTGTATTGACGTGAACATAATGTTGACACACAAATTTATTCTCCAGAATGACTTGAAATGTGATAAATAAGAAGGCAAATGGTGTGTAAGGTGTTCTGGTTTGAAGGAATTGCATATCTAACATGAAGGCTACATTAACATGGAGTTCATGTTGACACAAAAATTTCTACTTCGGAATGACTTGGAGTGAAATAAATATGAAAGCAAATGAAGGCAATGTGTTCTGGTTTGAAGGAATTGCATGGACAGCATATTTGCTGACCAAACTGTGCATTTAAGCTCAGGACGAGCATTTGAAGCGCAGAAATATTCTTCATTAACGTGAGGTTCATGCTGACAAACAAATTTCTTCTTCAGAATGACTTGAAATGTGGTCTATATGAAGGCAAATTATGTGTAAGGTGTTCTGGTTTGAAGGAATTAAGTGGACAGCAGATTTTACTAAACTGTGGATTGAAGCTCAGGACGAGCATTTGAAGCGCAGAAAAGTAATGACGGCAACATTGACGTGAACATAATGTTGACACACAAATTTATTCTCCAGAATGCCTTGAAATGTGATAAATAAGAAGGCAATTGGTGTGTAAGGTGTTCTGGTTTGAAGGAATTGCATATTTAACATGGAAGGCCACATTAACATGGAGTTCATGTTGACACAAAAAATTTCTACTTCGGAATGACTTGGAATGAAATAAATATGAAAGCAAATGAAGGCAATGTGTTCTGGTTTGAAGGAATGCATGGACAGCATATTTGTTCAAACTGTGCATTTAAGCTCAGACGAGCATTTGAAGGAGCAGAAAAATAATGAAGGCTGTATTGACGTGAACATAATGTTGACACACAAATTTATTCTCCAGAATGACTTGAAATGTGATTAAATTAGAAGGCAAATGGTGTGTAAGGTGTTCTGGTTTGAAGCAATTGCATATTAACATGAAGGTTACATTAACATGGATTTTATGTTGACACAAAAATTTCCTCTTCAGAATGGCTTGAAATGAAATCAATATGACAGCAAATGAAGACAAGGTGTTCTGGTGGGACGGAATTGCATGGACAACGTATCTGACCAAACTGGCATTTAAGCTCAGGAGAGAATTTGAAGAGCAGAAAAATAATGAAGGCTACTTTGACGTGAACATAATGTTGACACAGAAATTTGTTCTCCAGAATGACTTGAAATGTGATAAATGAGAAGGCAGATTTGTGTAAGGTGTTCTGGTTTGAAGGAATTGCATGGACATCATATTTGCTCATCGAACTGTGCATTTAAGATCAGGAACAGCATTTGAAACCCAGAAAAATCATGAAGTCTTCATTACGTGAGGTTCATGCTCAACAAACAACTTTCTTCTTCAGTAATGACTGAAATGTGGTCTCTATGAAGTCCACAATGATGTTTAAGGTGTTCCGGTTTGAAGAAATTGCATGGGACAGCATATTTGATCAAATTTTGGATTTGAAGCCAGTACAGCAGAGAAAATCATGAGGTTGCGATTAACGTGAAGTTCATGTTTACAAATAAAATTCTTCTTCAGAATGACTTGAAATGCAATAAATGAAGACAAATGATGTTTGAGGTGTTCTGGTTTGAAGAAATTTCATGGACAGCATATCTTGACCAAACTGTGCATTTAAGGCTCAGGACGAGCATTTGAAGAGCAGAAAAATAATGAAGCTGTATTGACGTGAACATAATGTTGACACACAATTTATTCTCCAGAATGACTTCAAATGTGATAAATGAGAAGACAAATGATGTTTCAGGTGTTCTGGTTTGAAGGAATTGCATAGACATCTTATTTGCTGACCAAAC